>NW_028126067.1:0-514277 GCF_965194825.1 Balaenoptera physalus | reverse complement strand
AAAGGGCGTATGCGTTTTTTCCTGAATATATTCAGGAAAAAACGCATACGCCCTTTTTGGCCAACCAAGCAACCTGGAAAGGCAAATCAGCGCTACAAAGAAGTCTCGCTTCCCATCGGTCAAAAGGGCCATGCTGAAAAAAGTGTCAAAACCAGGAATGCAGGACAGGCCATGGAGAAATGGGAGCCTTGCTACACTGATGGGCGGGATGTAAATCGCCAACAGCCACTCTGGAGAAGTGTACGGTGTGTCCTGAAACATCTAAAAAACACAGCTTAGAGAGCATAGGGCACTTCCACGCATGGGGGGATAAAGTGGGAAAATTGAAAATCAGCAAGACACAAGCACCCCAAAGTTTAGGGCTGCTCTGTTGACAAGGACCTCCACTTCATTCCACCTTAAATATCCCAGGAAAGCGAAAAATGGATAAAAAAGTTGTGGTCCTTATGTACAATGGAATATCACTCAGCCATGAAATCAATGTCATAAGGCTAGTAGCAGCATGATGAGTGGATTTAGGTAAGACGATTCTAAGTGAAATAAGTCACACAGAAAAGGACACTTCTCATAAGGTGTCACTTATAGAGGGAATGTAAAAACCGTTACACTTGAACTGAATTACAAAACAGAACAGAGTCACACATGCAGAAAACACACTATGGCTGCTTAACGGGAAAGGTGAGGTGGGGTGATACATAAAACAAGAGTTTCAAATTAGCTCAGATACCGTTCCATAAACCCAATATGTAATACACAAGACCTACTCCTTGCTCAGAGAACTGGACTCAACACGCCCGATTCACCGCACAAGAATATATCTGACTAGTAATAATCTTAAAACCTATGTATTGATATCTCTCTGTTAGTGTGTCAAGTGGGTGTAAAGCGGCCTAAACACAGCCGTGAAAAGCAGCTAAACCCCATTATAAAAATAAATTACTTTTAAAAACCCATGAAACAAAGACAGGGAAAGAGAGAGAAATTCTTACACAATTCGTTCAGGGGCTGTGATGCAACCTGGATTGATCATATCTAGACCCACAGCTGGATGAGACATAAGGGTGGACACTCTTGGGGCTGAGAGGTTTGGTGAGGTTGGGTGAACAAACGCAGACCCTTTAAAGTAATACTGCGTGCTACCCATCGCATGGGTCCCAAATCTCCAGGTTCAAGGGCATCTTCCTACATCGAAAACATGCATGAGAAACCCAGAAGATGGTACACCGTGTGATGGGGAAAGGTTTCTAAAACGCACCTCATTTCTCATCTCCTTGTGCTCGGGTTCGCCATTCCAGCCACTTTACTAGCAATCTCCCTACTTGGAGCATCAGCACCTTTAACCTCCTGTTCCGTACAGGTTGCAATTTGTCCTGAGGATGAACGGGAAGACGGGGAACCAATGAGAGACTAGCTCTTGGTGTTGGGACAGGCACAGGTCACTCTATTTTCCCATCAGGAAGAAGAATTAACCACAGGCTCAGCCTGCCCCCCGGAACCAGAACAGGGCCTGAAGCCATCCTGCGCTTTTGCGGCCAGCTCCCAAGAAAGCGATTTGTAAAATGGAGCTTCAGGGCACTGCAATTCACAAACCTGCAGAGTTATAAATGATAACTCTCGTCCACAAATATATTGAGGGAAGGCAAAGAAGAGGATTTGAAATCAAGGCAGAATTGCAGGAAACAGATTTCAGGAGGTAGATTCGAATCGCCTTTAAAGCACATGAAAAGCGGCAAAACGTTGACAATGATGCCCTTGGCCAAAAAGGGCGTATGCGTTTTTTCCTGAATATATTCAGGAAAAAACGCATACGCCCTTTTTGGCCAACCAAGCAACCTGGAAAGGCAAATCAGCGCTACAAAGAAGTCTCGCTTCCCATCGGTCAAAAGGGCCATGCTGAAAAAAGTGTCAAAACCAGGAATGCAGGACAGGCCATGGAGAAATGGGAGCCTTGCTACACTGATGGGCGGGATGTAAATCGCCAACAGCCACTCTGGAGAAGTGTACGGTGTGTCCTGAAACATCTAAAAAACACAGCTTAGAGAGCATAGGGCACTTCCACGCATGGGGGGATAAAGTGGGAAAATTGAAAATCAGCAAGACACAAGCACCCCAAAGTTTAGGGCTGCTCTGTTGACAAGGACCTCCACTTCATTCCACCTTAAATATCCCAGGAAAGCGAAAAATGGATCAAAAAGTTGTGGTCCTTATGTACAATGGAATATCACTCAGCCATGAAATCAATGTCATAAGGCTAGTAGCAGCATGATGAGTGGATTTAGGTAAGACGATTCTAAGTGAAATAAGTCACACAGAAAAGGACACTTCTCATAAGGTGTCACTTATAGAGGGAATGTAAAAACCGTTACACTTGAACTGAATTACAAAACAGAACAGAGTCACACATGCAGAAAACACACTATGGCTGCTTAACGGGAAAGGTGAGGTGGGGTGATACATAAAACAAGAGTTTCAAATTAGCTCAGATACCGTTCCATAAACCCAATATGTAATACACAAGACCTACTCCTTGCTCAGAGAACTGGACTCAACACGCCCGATTCACCGCACAAGAATATATCTGACTAGTAATAATCTTAAAACCTATGTATTGATATCTCTCTGTTAGTGTGTCAAGTGGGTGTAAAGCGGCATAAACACAGCCGTGAAAAGCAGCTAAACCCCATTATAAAAATAAATTACTTTTAAAAACCCATGAAACAAAGACAGGGAAAGAGAGAGAAATTCTTACACAATTCGTTCAGGGGCTGTGATGCAACCTGGATTGACCATATCTAGACCCACAGCTGGATGAGACATAAGGGTGGACACTCTTGGGGCTGAGAGGTTTGGTGAGGTTGGGTGAACAAACGCAGACCCTTTAAAGTAATACTGCGTGCTACCCATCGCATGGGTCCCAAATCTCCAGGTTCAAGGGCATCTTCCTACATCGAAAACATGCATGAGAAACCCAGAAGATGGTACACCGTGTGATGGGGAAAGGTTTCTAAAACGCACCTCATTTCTCATCTCCTTGTGCTCGGGTTCGCCATTCCAGCCACTTTACTAGCAATCTCCCTACTTGGAGCATCAGCACCTTTAACCTCCTGTTCCGTACAGGTTGCAATTTGTCCTGAGGATGAACGGGAAGACGGGGAACCAATGAGAGACTAGCTCTTGGTGTTGGGACAGGCACAGGTCACTCTATTTTCCCATCAGGAAGAAGAATTAACCACAGGCTCAGCCTGCCCCCCGGAACCAGAACAGGGCCTGAAGCCATCCTGCGCTTTTGCGGCCAGCTCCCAAGAAAGCGACTTGTAAAATGGAGCTTCAGGGCACTGCAATTCACAAACCTGCAGAGTTATAAATGATAACTCTCGTCCACAAATATATTGAGGGAAGGCAAAGAAGAGGATTTGAAATCAAGGCAGAATTGCAGGAAACAGATTTCAGGAGGTAGATTCGAATCGCCTTTAAAGCACATGAAAAGCGGCAAAACGTTGACAGTGATGCCCTTGGCCAAAAAGGGCGTATGCGTTTTTTCCTGAATATATTCAGGAAAAAACGCATACGCCCTTTTTGGCCAACCAAGCAACCTGGAAAGGCAAATCAGCGCTACAAAGAAGTCTCGCTTCCCATCGGTCAAAAGGGCCATGCTGAAAAAAGTGTCAAAACCAGGAATGCAGGACAGGCCATGGAGAAATGGGAGCCTTGCTACACTGATGGGCGGGATGTAAATCGCCAACAGCCACTCTGGAGAAGTGTACGGTGTGTCCTGAAACATCTAAAAAACACAGCTTAGAGAGCATAGGGCACTTCCACGCATGGGGGGATAAAGTGGGAAAATTGAAAATCAGCAAGACACAAGCACCCCAAAGTTTAGGGCTGCTCTGTTGACAAGGACCTCCACTTCATTCCACCTTAAATATCCCAGGAAAGCGAAAAATGGATCAAAAAGTTGTGGTCCTTATGTACAATGGAATATCACTCAGCCATGAAATCAATGTCATAAGGCTAGTAGCAGCATGATGAGTGGATTTAGGTAAGACGATTCTAAGTGAAATAAGTCACACAGAAAAGGACACTTCTCATAAGGTGTCACTTATAGAGGGAATGTAAAAACCGTTACACTTGAACTGAATTACAAAACAGAACAGAGTCACACATGCAGAAAACACACTATGGCTGCTTAACGGGAAAGGTGAGGTGGGGTGATACATAAAACAAGAGTTTCAAATTAGCTCAGATACCGTTCCATAAACCCAATATGTAATAGACAAGACCTACTCCTTGCTCAGAGAACTGGACTCAACACGCCCGATTCACCGCACAAGAATATATCTGACTAGTAATAATCTTAAAACCTATGTATTGATATCTCTCTGTTAGTGTGTCAAGTGGGTGTAAAGCGGCCTAAACACAGCCGTGAAAAGCAGCTAAACCCCATTATAAAAATAAATTACTTTTAAAAACCCATGAAACAAAGACAGGGAAAGAGAGAGAAATTCTTACACAATTCGTTCAGGGGCTGTGATGCAACCTGGATTGATCATATCTAGACCCACAGCTGGATGAGACATAAGGGTGGACACTCTTGGGGCTGAGAGGTTTGGTGAGGTTGGTTGAACAAACGCAGACCCTTTAAAGTAATACTGCGTGCTACCCATCGCATGGGTCCCAAATCTCCAGGTTCAAGGGCATCTTCCTACATCGAAAACATGCATGAGAAACCCAGAAGATGGTACACCGTGTGATGGGGAAAGGTTTCTAAAACGCACCTCATTTCTCATCTCCTTGTGCTCGGGTTCGCCATTCCAGCCACTTTACTAGCAATCTCCCTACTTGGAGCATCAGCACCTTTAACCTCCTGTTCCGTACAGGTTGCAATTTGTCCTGAGGATGAACGGGAAGACGGGGAACCAATGAGAGACTAGCTCTTGGTGTTGGGACAGGCACAGGTCACTCTATTTTCCCATCAGGAAGAAGAATTAACCACAGGCTCAGCCTGCCCCCCGGAACCAGAACAGGGCCTGAAGCCATCCTGCGCTTTTGCGGCCAGCTCCCAAGAAAGCGACTTGTAAAATGGAGCTTCAGGGCACTGCAATTCACAAACCTGCAGAGTTATAAATGATAACTCTCGTCCACAAATATATTGAGGGAAGGCAAAGAAGAGGATTTGAAATCAAGGCAGAATTGCAGGAAACAGATTTCAGGAGGTAGATTCGAATCGCCTTTAAAGCACATGAAAAGCGGCAAAACGTTGACAATGATGCCCTTGGCCAAAAAGGGCGTATGCGTTTTTTCCTGAATATATTCAGGAAAAAACGCATACGCCCTTTTTGGCCAACCAAGCAACCTGGAAAGGCAAATCAGCGCTACAAAGAAGTCTCGCTTCCCATCGGTCAAAAGGGCCATGCTGAAAAAAGTGTCAAAACCAGGAATGCAGGACAGGCCATGGAGAAATGGGAGCCTTGCTACACTGATGGGCGGGATGTAAATCGCCAACAGCCACTCTGGAGAAGTGTACGGTGTGTCCTGAAACATCTAAAAAACACAGCTTAGAGAGCATAGGGCACTTCCACGCATGGGGGGATAAAGTGGGAAAATTGAAAATCAGCAAGACACAAGCACCCCAAAGTTTAGGGCTGCTCTGTTGACAAGGACCTCCACTTCATTCCACCTTAAATATCCCAGGAAAGCGAAAAATGGATCAAAAAGTTGTGGTCCTTATGTACAATGGAATATCACTCAGCCATGAAATCAATGTCATAAGGCTAGTAGCAGCATGATGAGTGGATTTAGGTAAGACGATTCTAAGTGAAATAAGTCACACAGAAAAGGACACTTCTCATAAGGTGTCACTTATAGAGGGAATGTAAAAACCGTTACACTTGAACTGAATTACAAAACAGAACAGAGTCACACATGCAGAAAACACACTATGGCTGCTTAACGGGAAAGGTGAGGTGGGGTGATACATAAAACAAGAGTTTCAAATTAGCTCAGATACCGTTCCATAAACCCAATATGTAATAGACAAGACCTACTCCTTGCTCAGAGAACTGGACTCAACACGCCCGATTCACCGCACAAGAATATATCTGACTAGTAATAATCTTAAAACCTATGTATTGATATCTCTCTGTTAGTGTGTCAAGTGGGTGTAAAGCGGCCTAAACACAGCCGTGAAAAGCAGCTAAACCCCATTATAAAAATAAATTACTTTTAAAAACCCATGAAACAAAGACAGGGAAAGAGAGAGAAATTCTTACACAATTCGTTCAGGGGCTGTGATGCAACCTGGATTGATCATATCTAGACCCACAGCTGGATGAGACATAAGGGTGGACACTCTTGGGGCTGAGAGGTTTGGTGAGGTTGGTTGAACAAACGCAGACCCTTTAAAGTAATACTGCGTGCTACCCATCGCATGGGTCCCAAATCTCCAGGTTCAAGGGCATCTTCCTACATCGAAAACATGCATGAGAAACCCAGAAGATGGTACACCGTGTGATGGGGAAAGGTTTCTAAAACGCACCTCATTTCTCATCTCCTTGTGCTCGGGTTCGCCATTCCAGCCACTTTACTAGCAATCTCCCTACTTGGAGCATCAGCACCTTTAACCTCCTGTTCCGTACAGGTTGCAATTTGTCCTGAGGATGAACGGGAAGACGGGGAACCAATGAGAGACTAGCTCTTGGTGTTGGGACAGGCACAGGTCACTCTATTTTCCCATCAGGAAGAAGAATTAACCACAGGCTCAGCCTGCCCCCCGGAACCAGAACAGGGCCTGAAGCCATCCTGCGCTTTTGCGGCCAGCTCCCAAGAAAGCGATTTGTAAAATGGAGCTTCAGGGCACTGCAATTCACAAACCTGCAGAGTTATAAATGATAACTCTCGTCCACAAATATATTGAGGGAAGGCAAAGAAGAGGATTTGAAATCAAGGCAGAATTGCAGGAAACAGATTTCAGGAGGTAGATTCGAATCGCCTTTAAAGCACATGAAAAGCGGCAAAACGTTGACAATGATGCCCTTGGCCAAAAAGGGCGTATGCGTTTTTTCCTGAATATATTCAGGAAAAAACGCATACGCCCTTTTTGGCCAACCAAGCAACCTGGAAAGGCAAATCAGCGCTACAAAGAAGTCTCGCTTCCCATCGGTCAAAAGGGCCATGCTGAAAAAAGTGTCAAAACCAGGAATGCAGGACAGGCCATGGAGAAATGGGAGCCTTGCTACACTGATGGGCGGGATGTAAATCGCCAACAGCCACTCTGGAGAAGTGTACGGTGTGTCCTGAAACATCTAAAAAACACAGCTTAGAGAGCATAGGGCACTTCCACGCATGGGGGGATAAAGTGGGAAAATTGAAAATCAGCAAGACACAAGCACCCCAAAGTTTAGGGCTGCTCTGTTGACAAGGACCTCCACTTCATTCCACCTTAAATATCCCAGGAAAGCGAAAAATGGATCAAAAAGTTGTGGTCCTTATGTACAATGGAATATCACTCAGCCATGAAATCAATGTCATAAGGCTAGTAGCAGCATGATGAGTGGATTTAGGTAAGACGATTCTAAGTGAAATAAGTCACACAGAAAAGGACACTTCTCATAAGGTGTCACTTATAGAGGGAATGTAAAAACCGTTACACTTGAACTGAATTACAAAACAGAACAGAGTCACACATGCAGAAAACACACTATGGCTGCTTAACGGGAAAGGTGAGGTGGGGTGATACATAAAACAAGAGTTTCAAATTAGCTCAGATACCGTTCCATAAACCCAATATGTAATACACAAGACCTACTCCTTGCTCAGAGAACTGGACTCAACACGCCCGATTCACCGCACAAGAATATATCTGACTAGTAATAATCTTAAAACCTATGTATTGATATCTCTCTGTTAGTGTGTCAAGTGGGTGTAAAGCGGCATAAACACAGCCGTGAAAAGCAGCTAAACCCCATTATAAAAATAAATTACTTTTAAAAACCCATGAAACAAAGACAGGGAAAGAGAGAGAAATTCTTACACAATTCGTTCAGGGGCTGTGATGCAACCTGGATTGACCATATCTAGACCCACAGCTGGATGAGACATAAGGGTGGACACTATTGGGGCTGAGAGGTTTGGTGAGGTTGGGTGAACAAACGCAGACCCTTTAAAGTAATACTGCGTGCTACCCATCGCATGGGTCCCAAATCTCCAGGGTCAAGGGCATCTTCCTACATCGAAAACATGCATGAGAAACCCAGAAGATGGTACACCGTGTGATGGGGAAAGGTTTCTAAAACGCACCTCATTTCTCATCTCCTTGTGCTCGGGTTCGCCATTCCAGCCACTTTACTAGCAATCTCCCTACTTGGAGCATCAGCACCTTTAACCTCCTGTTCCGTACAGGTTGCAATTTGTCCTGAGGATGAACGGGAAGACGGGGAACCAATGAGAGACTAGCTCTTGGTGTTGGGACAGGCACAGGTCACTCTATTTTCCCATCAGGAAGAAGAATTAACCACAGGCTCAGCCTGCCCCCCGGAACCAGAACAGGGCCTGAAGCCATCCTGCGCTTTTGCGGCCAGCTCCCAAGAAAGCGACTTGTAAAATGGAGCTTCAGGGCACTGCAATTCACAAACCTGCAGAGTTATAAATGATAACTCTCGTCCACAAATATATTGAGGGAAGGCAAAGAAGAGGATTTGAAATCAAGGCAGAATTGCAGGAAACAGATTTCAGGAGGTAGATTCGAATCGCCTTTAAAGCACATGAAAAGCGGCAAAACGTTGACAATGATGCCCTTGGCCAAAAAGGGCGTATGCGTTTTTTCCTGAATATATTCAGGAAAAAACGCATACGCCCTTTTTGGCCAACCAAGCAACCTGGAAAGGCAAATCAGCGCTACAAAGAAGTCTCGCTTCCCATCGGTCAAAAGGGCCATGCTGAAAAAAGTGTCAAAACCAGGAATGCAGGACAGGCCATGGAGAAATGGGAGCCTTGCTACACTGATGGGCGGGATGTAAATCGCCAACAGCCACTCTGGAGAAGTGTACGGTGTGTCCTGAAACATCTAAAAAACACAGCTTAGAGAGCATAGGGCACTTCCACGCATGGGGGGATAAAGTGGGAAAATTGAAAATCAGCAAGACACAAGCACCCCAAAGTTTAGGGCTGCTCTGTTGACAAGGACCTCCACTTCATTCCACCTTAAATATCCCAGGAAAGCGAAAAATGGATCAAAAAGTTGTGGTCCTTATGTACAATGGAATATCACTCAGCCATGAAATCAATGTCATAAGGCTAGTAGCAGCATGATGAGTGGATTTAGGTAAGACGATTCTAAGTGAAATAAGTCACACAGAAAAGGACACTTCTCATAAGGTGTCACTTATAGAGGGAATGTAAAAACCGTTACACTTGAACTGAATTACAAAACAGAACAGAGTCACACATGCAGAAAACACACTATGGCTGCTTAACGGGAAAGGTGAGGTGGGGTGATACATAAAACAAGAGTTTCAAATTAGCTCAGATACCGTTCCATAAACCCAATATGTAATACACAAGACCTACTCCTTGCTCAGAGAACTGGACTCAACACGCCCGATTCACCGCACAAGAATATATCTGACTAGTAATAATCTTAAAAAATATGTATTGATATCTCTCTGTTAGTGTGTCAAGTGGGTGTAAAGCGGCATAAACACAGCCGTGAAAAGCAGCTAAACCCCATTATAAAAATAAATTACTTTTAAAAACCCATGAAACAAAGACAGGGAAAGAGAGAGAAATTCTTACACAATTCGTTCAGGGGCTGTGATGCAACCTGGATTGACCATATCTAGACCCACAGCTGGATGAGACATAAGGGTGGACACTCTTGGGGCTGAGAGGTTTGGTGAGGTTGGGTGAACAAACGCAGACCCTTTGAAGTAATACTGCGTGCTACCCATCGCATGGGTCCCAAATCTCCAGGGTCAAGGGCATCTTCCTACATCGAAAACATGCATGAGAAACCCAGAAGATGGTACACCGTGTGATGGGGAAAGGTTTCTAAAACGCACCTCATTTCTCATCTCCTTGTGCTCGGGTTCGCCATTCCAGCCACTTTACTAGCAATCTCCCTACTTGGAGCATCAGCACCTTTAACCTCCTGTTCCGTACAGGTTGCAATTTGTCCTGAGGATGAACGGGAAGACGGGGAACCAATGAGAGACTAGCTCTTGGTGTTGGGACAGGCACAGGTCACTCTATTTTCCCATCAGGAAGAAGAATTAACCACAGGCTCAGCCTGTCCCCCGGAACCAGAACAGGGCCTGAAGCCATCCTGCGCTTTTGCGGCCAGCTCCCAAGAAAGCGACTTGTAAAATGGAGCTTCAGGGCACTGCAATTCACAAACCTGCAGAGTTATAAATGATAACTCTCGTCCACAAATATATTGAGGGAAGGCAAAGAAGAGGATTTGAAATCAAGGCAGAATTGCAGGAAACAGATTTCAGGAGGTAGATTCGAATCGCCTTTAAAGCACATGAAAAGCGGCAAAACGTTGACAATGATGCCCTTGGCCAAAAAGGGCGTATGCGTTTTTTCCTGAATATATTCAGGAAAAAACGCATACGCCCTTTTTGGCCAACCAAGCAACCTGGAAAGGCAAATCAGCGCTACAAAGAAGTCTCGCTTCCCATCGGTCAAAAGGGCCATGCTGAAAAAAGTGTCAAAACCAGGAATGCAGGACAGGCCATGGAGAAATGGGAGCCTTGCTACACTGATGGGCGGGATGTAAATCGCCAACAGCCACTCTGGAGAAGTGTACGGTGTGTCCTGAAACATCTAAAAAACACAGCTTAGAGAGCATAGGGCACTTCCACGCATGGGGGGATAAAGTGGGAAAATTGAAAATCAGCAAGACACAAGCACCCCAAAGTTTAGGGCTGCTCTGTTGACAAGGACCTCCACTTCATTCCACCTTAAATATCCCAGGAAAGCGAAAAATGGATCAAAAAGTTGTGGTCCTTATGTACAATGGAATATCACTCAGCCATGAAATCAATGTCATAAGGCTAGTAGCAGCATGATGAGTGGATTTAGGTAAGACGATTCTAAGTGAAATAAGTCACACAGAAAAGGACACTTCTCATAAGGTGTCACTTATAGAGGGAATGTAAAAACCGTTACACTTGAACTGAATTACAAAACAGAACAGAGTCACACATGCAGAAAACACACTATGGCTGCTTAACGGGAAAGGTGAGGTGGGGTGATACATAAAACAAGAGTTTCAAATTAGCTCAGATACCGTTCCATAAACCCAATATGTAATACACAAGACCTACTCCTTGCTCAGAGAACTTGACTCAACACGCCCGATTCACCGCACAAGAATATATCTGACTAGTAATAATCTTAAAACCTATGTATTGATATCTCTCTGTTAGTGTGTCAAGTGGGTGTAAAGCGGCATAAACACAGCCGTGAAAAGCAGCTAAACCCCATTATAAAAATAAATTACTTTTAAAAACCCATGAAACAAAGACAGGGAAAGAGAGAGAAATTCTTACACAATTCGTTCAGGGGCTGTGATGCAACCTGGATTGACCATATCTAGACCCACAGCTGGATGAGACATAAGGGTGGACACTATTGGGGCTGAGAGGTTTGGTGAGGTTGGGTGAACAAACGCAGACCCTTTAAAGTAATACTGCGTGCTACCCATCGCATGGGTCCCAAATCTCCAGGGTCAAGGGCATCTTCCTACATCGAAAACATGCATGAGAAACCCAGAAGATGGTACACCGTGTGATGGGGAAAGGTTTCTAAAACGCACCTCATTTCTCATCTCCTTGTGCTCGGGTTCGCCATTCCAGCCACTTTACTAGCAATCTCCCTACTTGGAGCATCAGCACCTTTAACCTCCTGTTCCGTACAGGTTGCAATTTGTCCTGAGGATGAACGGGAAGACGGGGAACCAATGAGAGACTAGCTCTTGGTGTTGGGACAGGCACAGGTCACTCTATTTTCCCATCAGGAAGAAGAATTAACCACAGGCTCAGCCTGCCCCCCGGAACCAGAACAGGGCCTGAAGCCATCCTGCGCTTTTGCGGCCAGCTCCCAAGAAAGCGACTTGTAAAATGGAGCTTCAGGGCACTGCAATTCACAAACCTGCAGAGTTATAAATGATAACTCTCGTCCACAAATATATTGAGGGAAGGCAAAGAAGAGGATTTGAAATCAAGGCAGAATTGCAGGAAACAGATTTCAGGAGGTAGATTCGAATCGCCTTTAAAGCACATGAAAAGCGGCAAAACGTTGACAATGATGCCCTTGGCCAAAAAGGGCGTATGCGTTTTTTCCTGAATATATTCAGGAAAAAACGCATACGCCCTTTTTGGCCAACCAAGCAACCTGGAAAGGCAAATCAGCGCTACAAAGAAGTCTCGCTTCCCATCGGTCAAAAGGGCCATGCTGAAAAAAGTGTCAAAACCAGGAATGCAGGACAGGCCATGGAGAAATGGGAGCCTTGCTACACTGATGGGCGGGATGTAAATCGCCAACAGCCACTCTGGAGAAGTGTACGGTGTGTCCTGAAACATCTAAAAAACACAGCTTAGAGAGCATAGGGCACTTCCACGCATGGGGGGATAAAGTGGGAAAATTGAAAATCAGCAAGACACAAGCACCCCAAAGTTTAGGGCTGCTCTGTTGACAAGGACCTCCACTTCATTCCACCTTAAATATCCCAGGAAAGCGAAAAATGGATCAAAAAGTTGTGGTCCTTATGTACAATGGAATATCACTCAGCCATGAAATCAATGTCATAAGGCTAGTAGCAGCATGATGAGTGGATTTAGGTAAGACGATTCTAAGTGAAATAAGTCACACAGAAAAGGACACTTCTCATAAGGTGTCACTTATAGAGGGAATGTAAAAACCGTTACACTTGAACTGAATTACAAAACAGAACAGAGTCACACATGCAGAAAACACACTATGGCTGCTTAACGGGAAAGGTGAGGTGGGGTGATACATAAAACAAGAGTTTCAAATTAGCTCAGATACCGTTCCATAAACCCAATATGTAATACACAAGACCTACTCCTTGCTCAGAGAACTGGACTCAACACGCCCGATTCACCGCACAAGAATATATCTGACTAGTAATAATCTTAAAACCTATGTATTGATATCTCTCTGTTAGTGTGTCAAGTGGGTGTAAAGCGGCATAAACACAGCCGTGAAAAGCAGCTAAACCCCATTATAAAAATAAATTACTTTTAAAAACCCATGAAACAAAGACAGGGAAAGAGAGAGAAATTCTTACACAATTCGTTCAGGGGCTGTGATGCAACCTGGATTGACCATATCTAGACCCACAGCTGGATGAGACATAAGGGTGGACACTCTTGGGGCTGAGAGGTTTGGTGAGGTTGGGTGAACAAGCGCAGACCCTTTAAAGTAATACTGCGTGCTACCCATCGCATGGGTCCCAAATCTCCAGGTTCAAGGGCATCTTCCTACATCGAAAACATGCATGAGAAACCCAGAAGATGGTACACCGTGTGATGGGGAAAGGTTTCTAAAACGCACCTCATTTCTCATCTCCTTGTGCTCGGGTTCGCCATTCCAGCCACTTTACTAGCAATCTCCCTACTTGGAGCATCAGCACCTTTAACGTCCTGTTCCGTACAGGTTGCAATTTGTCCTGAGGATGAACGGGAAGACGGGGAACCAATGAGAGACTAGCTCTTGGTGTTGGGACAGGCACAGGTCACTCTATTTTCCCATCAGGAAGAAGAATTAACCACAGGCTCAGCCTGCCCCCCGGAACCAGAACAGGGCCTGAAGCCATCCTGCGCTTTTGCGGCCAGCTCCCAAGAAAGCGACTTGTAAAATGGAGCTTCAGGGCACTGCAATTCACAAACCTGCAGAGTTATAAATGATAACTCTCGTCCACAAATATATTGAGGGAAGGCAAAGAAGAGGATTTGAAATCAAGGCAGAATTGCAGGAAACAGATTTCAGGAGGTAGATTCGAATCGCCTTTAAAGCACATGAAAAGCGGCAAAACGTTGACAATGATGCCCTTGGCCAAAAAGGGCGTATGCGTTTTTTCCTGAATATATTCAGGAAAAAACGCATACGCCCTTTTTGGCCAACCAAGCAACCTGGAAAGGCAAATCAGCGCTACAAAGAAGTCTCGCTTCCCATCGGTCAAAAGGGCCATGCTGAAAAAAGTGTCAAAACCAGGAATGCAGGACAGGCCATGGAGAAATGGGAGCCTTGCTACACTGATGGGCGGGATGTAAATCGCCAACAGCCACTCTGGAGAAGTGTACGGTGTGTCCTGAAACATCTAAAAAACACAGCTTAGAGAGCATAGGGCACTTCCACGCATGGGGGGATAAAGTGGGAAAATTGAAAATCAGCAAGACACAAGCACCCCAAAGTTTAGGGCTGCTCTGTTGACAAGGACCTCCACTTCATTCCACCTTAAATATCCCAGGACAGCGAAAAATGGATCAAAAAGTTGTGGTCCTTATGTACAATGGAATATCACTCAGCCATGAAATCAATGTCATAAGGCTAGTAGCAGCATGATGAGTGGATTTAGGTAAGACGATTCTAAGTGAAATAAGTCACACAGAAAAGGACACTTCTCATAAGGTGTCACTTATAGAGGGAATGTAAAAACCGTTACACTTGAACTGAATTACAAAACAGAACAGAGTCACACATGCAGAAAACACACTATGGCTGCTTAACGGGAAAGGTGAGGTGGGGTGATACATAAAACAAGAGTTTCAAATTAGCTCAGATACCGTTCCATAAACCCAATATGTAATAGACAAGACCTACTCCTTGCTCAGAGAACTGGACTCAACACGCCCGATTCACCGCACAAGAATATATCTGACTAGTAATAATCTTAAAACCTATGTATTGATATCTCTCTGTTAGTGTGTCAAGTGGGTGTAAAGCGGCATAAACACAGCCGTGAAAAGCAGCTAAACCCCATTATAAAAATAAATTACTTTTAAAAACCCATGAAACAAAGACAGGGAAAGAGAGAGAAATTCTTACACAATTCGTTCAGGGGCTGTGATGCAACCTGGATTGACCATATCTAGACCCACAGCTGGATGAGACATAAGGGTGGACACTCTTGGGGCTGAGAGGTTTGGTGAGGTTGGGTGAACAAACGCAGACCCTTTAAAGTAATACTGCGTGCTACCCATCGCATGGGTCCCAAATCTCCAGGTTCAAGGGCATCTTCCTACATCGAAAACATGCATGAGAAACCCAGAAGATGGTACACCGTGTGATGGGGAAAGGTTTCTAAAACGCACCTCATTTCTCATCTCCTTGTGCTCGGGTTCGCCATTCCAGCCACTTTACTAGCAATCTCCCTACTTGGAGCATCAGCACCTTTAACCTCCTGTTCCGTACAGGTTGCAATTTGTCCTGAGGATGAACGGGAAGACGGGGAACCAATGAGAGACTAGCTCTTGGTGTTGGGACAGGCACAGGTCACTCTATTTTCCCATCAGGAAGAAGAATTAACCACAGGCTCAGCCTGCCCCCCGGAACCAGAACAGGGCCTGAAGCCATCCTGCGCTTTTGCGGCCAGCTCCCAAGAAAGCGACTTGTAAAATGGAGCTTCAGGGCACTGCAATTCACAAACCTGCAGAGTTATAAATGATAACTCTCGTCCACAAATATATTGAGGGAAGGCAAAGAAGAGGATTTGAAATCAAGGCAGAATTGCAGGAAACAGATTTCAGGAGGTAGATTCGAATCGCCTTTAAAGCACATGAAAAGCTGCAAAACGTTGACAATGATGCCCTTGGCCAAAAAGGGCGTATGCGTTTTTTCCTGAATATATTCAGGAAAAAACGCATACGCCCTTTTTGGCCAACCAAGCAACCTGGAAAGGCAAATCAGCGCTACAAAGAAGTCTCGCTTCCCATCGGTCAAAAGGGCCATGCTGAAAAAAGTGTCAAAACCAGGAATGCAGGACAGGCCATGGAGAAATGGGAGCCTTGCTACACTGATGGGCGGGATGTAAATCGCCAACAGCCACTCTGGAGAAGTGTACGGTGTGTCCTGAAACATGTAAAAAACACAGCTTAGAGAGCATAGGGCACTTCCACGCATGGGGGGATAAAGTGGGAAAATTGAAAATCAGCAAGACACAAGCACCCCAAAGTTTAGGGCTGCTCTGTTGACAAGGACCTCCACTTCATTCCACCTTAAATATCCCAGGACAGCGAAAAATGGATCAAAAAGTTGTGGTCCTTATGTACAATGGAATATCACTCAGCCATGAAATCAATGTCATAAGGCTAGTAGCAGCATGATGAGTGGATTTAGGTAAGACGATTCTAAGTGAAATAAGTCACACAGAAAAGGACACTTCTCATAAGGTGTCACTTATAGAGGGAATGTAAAAACCGTTACACTTGAACTGAATTACAAAACAGAACAGAGTCACACATGCAGAAAACACACTATGGCTGCTTAACGGGAAAGGTGAGGTGGGGTGATACATAAAACAAGAGTTTCAAATTAGCTCAGATACCGTTCCATAAACCCAATATGTAATACACAAGACCTACTCCTTGCTCAGAGAACTGGACTCAACACGCCCGATTCACCGCACAAGAATATATCTGACTAGTAATAATCTTAAAACCTATGTATTGATATCTCTCTGTTAGTGTGTCAAGTGGGTGTAAAGCGGCATAAACACAGCCGTGAAAAGCAGCTAAACCCCATTATAAAAATAAATTACTTTTAAAAACCCATGAAACAAAGACAGGGAAAGAGAGAGAAATTCTTACACAATTCGTTCAGGGGCTGTGATGCAACCTGGATTGACCATATCTAGACCCACAGCTGGATGAGACATAAGGGTGGACACTCTTGGGGCTGAGAGGTTTGGTGAGGTTGGGTGAACAAGCGCAGACCCTTTAAAGTAATACTGCGTGCTACCCATCGCATGGGTCCCAAATCTCCAGGTTCAAGGGCATCTTCCTACATCGAAAACATGCATGAGAAACCCAGAAGATGGTACACCGTGTGATGGGGAAAGGTTTCTAAAACGCACCTCATTTCTCATCTCCTTGTGCTCGGGTTTGCCATTCCAGCCACTTTACTAGCAATCTCCCTACTTGGAACATCAGCACCTTTAACGTCCTGTTCCGTACAGGTTGCAATTTGTCCTGAGGATGAACGGGAAGACGGGGAACCAATGAGAGACTAGCTCTTGGTGTTGGGACAGGCACAGGTCACTCTATTTTCCCATCAGGAAGAAGAATTAACCACAGGCTCAGCCTGCCCCCCGGAACCAGAACAGGGCCTGAAGCCATCCTGCGCTTTTGCGGCCAGCTCACAAAAAAGCGACTTGTAAAATGGAGCTTCAGGGCACTGCAATTCACAAACCTGCAGAGTTATAAATGATAACTCTCGTCCACAAATATATTGAGGGAAGGCAAAGAAGAGGATTTGAAATCAAGGCAGAATTGCAGGAAACAGATTTCAGGAGGTAGATTCGAATCGCCTTTAAAGCACATGAAAAGCGGCAAAACGTTGACAATGATGCCCTTGGCCAAAAAGGGCGTATGCGTTTTTTCCTGAATATATTCAGGAAAAAACGCATACGCCCTTTTTGGCCAACCAAGCAACCTGGAAAGGCAAATCAGCGCTACAAAGAAGTCTCGCTTCCCATCGGTCAAAAGGGCCATGCTGAAAAAAGTGTCAAAACCAGGAATGCAGGACAGGCCATGGAGAAATGGGAGCCTTGCTACACTGATGGGCGGGATGTAAATCGCCAACAGCCACTCTGGAGAAGTGTACGGTGTGTCCTGAAACATCTAAAAAACACAGCTTAGAGAGCATAGGGCACTTCCACGCATGGGGGGATAAAGTGGGAAAATTGAAAATCAGCAAGACACAAGCACCCCAAAGTTTAGGGCTGCTCTGTTGACAAGGACCTCCACTTCATTCCACCTTAAATATCCCAGGACAGCGAAAAATGGATCAAAAAGTTGTGGTCCTTATGTACAATGGAATATCACTCAGCCATGAAATCAATGTCATAAGGCTAGTAGCAGCATGATGAGTGGATTTAGGTAAGACGATTCTAAGTGAAATAAGTCACACAGAAAAGGACACTTCTCATAAGGTGTCACTTATAGAGGGAATGTAAAAACCGTTACACTTGAACTGAATTACAAAACAGAACAGAGTCACACATGCAGAAAACACACTATGGCTGCTTAACGGGAAAGGTGAGGTGGGGTGATACATAAAACAAGAGTTTCAAATTAGCTCAGATACCGTTCCATAAACCCAATATGTAATACACAAGACCTACTCCTTGCTCAGAGAACTGGACTCAACACGCCCGATTCACCGCACAAGAATATATCTGACTAGTAATAATCTTAAAACCTATGTATTGATATCTCTCTGTTAGTGTGTCAAGTGGGTGTAAAGCGGCATAAACACAGCCGTGAAAAGCAGCTAAACCCCATTATAAAAATAAATTACTTTTAAAAACCCATGAAACAAAGACAGGGAAAGAGAGAGAAATTCTTACACAATTCGTTCAGGGGCTGTGATGCAACCTGGATTGACCATATCTAGACCCACAGCTGGATGAGACATAAGGGTGGACACTCTTGGGGCTGAGAGGTTTGGTGAGGTTGGGTGAACAAGCGCAGACCCTTTAAAGTAATACTGCGTGCTACCCATCGCATGGGTCCCAAATCTCCAGGTTCAAGGGCATCTTCCTACATCGAAAACATGCATGAGAAACCCAGAAGATGGTACACCGTGTGATGGGGAAAGGTTTCTAAAACGCACCTCATTTCTCATCTCCTTGTGCTCGGGTTTGCCATTCCAGCCACTTTACTAGCAATCTCCCTACTTGGAACATCAGCACCTTTAACGTCCTGTTCCGTACAGGTTGCAATTTGTCCTGAGGATGAACGGGAAGACGGGGAACCAATGAGAGACTAGCTCTTGGTGTTGGGACAGGCACAGGTCACTCTATTTTCCCATCAGGAAGAAGAATTAACCACAGGCTCAGCCTGCCCCCCGGAACCAGAACAGGGCCTGAAGCCATCCTGCGCTTTTGCGGCCAGCTCACAAAAAAGCGACTTGTAAAATGGAGCTTCAGGGCACTGCAATTCACAAACCTGCAGAGTTATAAATGATAACTCTCGTCCACAAATATATTGAGGGAAGGCAAAGAAGAGGATTTGAAATCAAGGCAGAATTGCAGGAAACAGATTTCAGGAGGTAGATTCGAATCGCCTTTAAAGCACATGAAAAGCGGCAAAACGTTGACAATGATGCCCTTGGCCAAAAAGGGCGTATGCGTTTTTTCCTGAATATATTCAGGAAAAAACGCATACGCCCTTTTTGGCCAACCAAGCAACCTGGAAAGGCAAATCAGCGCTACAAAGAAGTCTCGCTTCCCATCGGTCAAAAGGGCCATGCTGAAAAAAGTGTCAAAACCAGGAATGCAGGACAGGCCATGGAGAAATGGGAGCCTTGCTACACTGATGGGCGGGATGTAAATCGCCAACAGCCACTCTGGAGAAGTGTACGGTGTGTCCTGAAACATCTAAAAAACACAGCTTAGAGAGCATAGGGCACTTCCACGCATGGGGGGATAAAGTGGGAAAATTGAAAATCAGCAAGACACAAGCACCCCAAAGTTTAGGGCTGCTCTGTTGACAAGGACCTCCACTTCATTCCACCTTAAATATCCCAGGACAGCGAAAAATGGATCAAAAAGTTGTGGTCCTTATGTACAATGGAATATCACTCAGCCATGAAATCAATGTCATAAGGCTAGTAGCAGCATGATGAGTGGATTTAGGTAAGACGATTCTAAGTGAAATAAGTCACACAGAAAAGGACACTTCTCATAAGGTGTCACTTATAGAGGGAATGTAAAAACCGTTACACTTGAACTGAATTACAAAACAGAACAGAGTCACACATGCAGAAAACACACTATGGCTGCTTAACGGGAAAGGTGAGGTGGGGTGATACATAAAACAAGAGTTTCAAATTAGCTCAGATACCGTTCCATAAACCCAATATGTAATACACAAGACCTACTCCTTGCTCAGAGAACTGGACTCAACACGCCCGATTCACCGCACAAGAATATATCTGACTAGTAATAATCTTAAAACCTATGTATTGATATCTCTCTGTTAGTGTGTCAAGTGGGTGTAAAGCGGCATAAACACAGCCGTGAAAAGCAGCTAAACCCCATTATAAAAATAAATTACTTTTAAAAACCCATGAAACAAAGACAGGGAAAGAGAGAGAAATTCTTACACAATTCGTTCAGGGGCTGTGATGCAACCTGGATTGACCATATCTAGACCCACAGCTGGATGAGACATAAGGGTGGACACTCTTGGGGCTGAGAGGTTTGGTGAGGTTGGGTGAACAAACGCAGACCCTTTAAAGTAATACTGCGTGCTACCCATCGCATGGGTCCCAAATCTCCAGGGTCAAGGGCATCTTCCTACATCGAAAACATGCATGAGAAACCCAGAAGATGGTACACCGTGTGATGGGGAAAGGTTTCTAAAACGCACCTCATTTCTCATCTCCTTGTGCTCGGGTTCGCCATTCCAGCCACTTTACTAGCAATCTCCCTACTTGGAGCATCAGCACCTTTAACCTCCTGTTCCGTACAGGTTGCAATTTGTCCTGAGGATGAACGGGAAGACGGGGAACCAATGAGAGACTAGCTCTTGGTGTTGGGACAGGCACAGGTCACTCTATTTTCCCATCAGGAAGAAGAATTAACCACAGGCTCAGCCTGCCCCCCGGAACCAGAACAGGGCCTGAAGCCATCCTGCGCTTTTGCGGCCAGCTCCCAAGAAAGCGACTTGTAAAATGGAGCTTCAGGGCACTGCAATTCACAAACCTGCAGAGTTATAAATGATAACTCTCGTCCACAAATATATTGAGGGAAGGCAAAGAAGAGGATTTGAAATCAAGGCAGAATTGCAGGAAACAGATTTCAGGAGGTAGATTCGAATCGCCTTTAAAGCACATGAAAAGCGGCAAAACGTTGACAATGATGCCCTTGGCCAAAAAGGGCGTATGCGTTTTTTCCTGAATATATTCAGGAAAAAACGCATACGCCCTTTTTGGCCAACCAAGCAACCTGGAAAGGCAAATCAGCGCTACAAAGAAGTCTCGCTTCCCATCGGTCAAAAGGGCCATGCTGAAAAAAGTGTCAAAACCAGGAATGCAGGACAGGCCATGGAGAAATGGGAGCCTTGCTACACTGATGGGCGGGATGTAAATCGCCAACAGCCACTCTGGAGAAGTGTACGGTGTGTCCTGAAACATCTAAAAAACACAGCTTAGAGAGCATAGGGCACTTCCACGCATGGGGGGATAAAGTGGGAAAATTGAAAATCAGCAAGACACAAGCACCCCAAAGTTTAGGGCTGCTCTGTTGACAAGGACCTCCACTTCATTCCACCTTAAATATCCCAGGAAAGCGAAAAATGGATCAAAAAGTTGTGGTCCTTATGTACAATGGAATATCACTCAGCCATGAAATCAATGTCATAAGGCTAGTAGCAGCATGATGAGTGGATTTAGGTAAGACGATTCTAAGTGAAATAAGTCACACAGAAAAGGACACTTCTCATAAGGTGTCACTTATAGAGGGAATGTAAAAACCGTTACACTTGAACTGAATTACAAAACAGAACAGAGTCACACATGCAGAAAACACACTATGGCTGCTTAACGGGAAAGGTGAGGTGGGGTGATACATAAAACAAGAGTTTCAAATTAGCTCAGATACCGTTCCATAAACCCAATATGTAATAGACAAGACCTACTGCTTGCTCAGAGAACTGGACTCAACACGCCCGATTCACCGCACAAGAATATATCTGACTAGTAATAATCTTAAAACCTATGTATTGATATCTCTCTGTTAGTGTGTCAAGTGGGTGTAAAGCGGCATAAACACAGCCGTGAAAAGCAGCTAAACCCCATTATAAAAATAAATTACTTTTAAAAACCCATGAAACAAAGACAGGGAAAGAGAGAGAAATTCTTACACAATTCGTTCAGGGGCTGTGATGCAACCTGGATTGACCATATCTAGACCCACAGCTGGATGAGACATAAGGGTGGACACTCTTGGGGCTGAGAGGTTTGGTGAGGTTGGGTGAGCAAACGCAGACCCTTTAAAGTAATACTGCGTGCTACCCATCGCATGGGTCCCAAATCTCCAGGTTCAAGGGCATCTTCCTACATCGAAAACATGCATGAGAAACCCAGAAGATGGTACACCGTGTGATGGGGAAAGGTTTCTAAAACGCACCTCATTTCTCATCTCCTTGTGCTCGGGTTTGCCATTCCAGCCACTTTACTAGCAATCTCCCTACTTGGAACATCAGCACCTTTAACGTCCTGTTCCGTACAGGTTGCAATTTGTCCTGAGGATGAACGGGAAGACGGGGAACCAATGAGAGACTAGCTCTTGGTGTTGGGACAGGCACAGGTCACTCTATTTTCCCATCAGGAAGAAGAATTAACCACAGGCTCAGCCTGCCCCCCGGAACCAGAACAGGGCCTGAAGCCATCCTGCGCTTTTGCGGCCAGCTCCCAAGAAAGCGACTTGTAAAATGGAGCTTCAGGGCACTGCAATTCACAAACCTGCAGAGTTATAAATGATAACTCTCGTCCACAAATATATTGAGGGAAGGCAAAGAAGAGGATTTGAAATCAAGGCAGAATTGCAGGAAACAGATTTCAGGAGGTAGATTCGAATCGCCTTTAAAGCACATGAAAAGCGGCAAAACGTTGACAATGATGCCCTTGGCCAAAAAGGGCGTATGCGTTTTTTCCTGAATATATTCAGGAAAAAACGCATACGCCCTTTTTGGCCAACCAAGCAACCTGGAAAGGCAAATCAGCGCTACAAAGAAGTCTCGCTTCCCATCGGTCAAAAGGGCCATGCTGAAAAAAGTGTCAAAACCAGGAATGCAGGACAGGCCATGGAGAAATGGGAGCCTTGCTACACTGATGGGCGGGATGTAAATCGCCAACAGCCACTCTGGAGAAGTGTACGGTGTGTCCTGAAACATCTAAAAAACACAGCTTAGAGAGCATAGGGCACTTCCACGCATGGGGGGATAAAGTGGGAAAATTGAAAATCAGCAAGACACAAGCACCCCAAAGTTTAGGGCTGCTCTGTTGACAAGGACCTCCACTTCATTCCACCTTAAATATCCCAGGAAAGCGAAAAATGGATCAAAAAGTTGTGGTCCTTATGTACAATGGAATATCACTCAGCCATGAAATCAATGTCATAAGGCTAGTAGCAGCATGATGAGTGGATTTAGGTAAGACGATTCTAAGTGAAATAAGTCACACAGAAAAGGACACTTCTCATAAGGTGTCACTTATAGAGGGAATGTAAAAACCGTTACACTTGAACTGAATTACAAAACAGAACAGAGTCACACATGCAGAAAACACACTATGGCTGCTTAACGGGAAAGGTGAGGTGGGGTGATACATAAAACAAGAGTTTCAAATTAGCTCAGATACCGTTCCATAAACCCAATATGTAATAGACAAGACCTACTGCTTGCTCAGAGAACTGGACTCAACACGCCCGATTCACCGCACAAGAATATATCTGACTAGTAATAATCTTAAAACCTATGTATTGATATCTCTCTGTTAGTGTGTCAAGTGGGTGTAAAGCGGCATAAACACAGCCGTGAAAAGCAGCTAAACCCCATTATAAAAATAAATTACTTTTAAAAACCCATGAAACAAAGACAGGGAAAGAGAGAGAAATTCTTACACAATTCGTTCAGGGGCTGTGATGCAACCTGGATTGACCATATCTAGACCCACAGCTGGATGAGACATAAGGGTGGACACTCTTGGGGCTGAGAGGTTTGGTGAGGTTGGGTGAGCAAACGCAGACCCTTTAAAGTAATACTGCGTGCTACCCATCGCATGGGTCCCAAATCTCCAGGTTCAAGGGCATCTTCCTACATCGAAAACATGCATGAGAAACCCAGAAGATGGTACACCGTGTGATGGGGAAAGGTTTCTAAAACGCACCTCATTTCTCATCTCCTTGTGCTCGGGTTTGCCATTCCAGCCACTTTACTAGCAATCTCCCTATTGGAACATCAGCACCTTTAACGTCCTGTTCCGTACAGGTTGCAATTTGTCCTGAGGATGAACGGGAAGACGGGGAACCAATGAGAGACTAGCTCTTGGTGTTGGGACAGGCACAGGTCACTCTATTTTCCCATCAGGAAGAAGAATTAACCACAGGCTCAGCCTGCCCCCCGGAACCAGAACAGGGCCTGAAGCCATCCTGCGCTTTTGCGGCCAGCTCCCAAAAAAGCGACTTGTAAAATGGAGCTTCAGGGCACTGCAATTCACAAACCTGCAGAGTTATAAATGATAACTCTCGTCCACAAATATATTGAGGGAAGGCAAAGAAGAGGATTTGAAATCAAGGCAGAATTGCAGGAAACAGATTTCAGGAGGTAGATTCGAATCACCTTTAAAGCACATGAAAAGCGGCAAAACGTTGACAATGATGCCCTTGGCCAAAAAGGGCGTATGCGTTTTTTCCTGAATATATTCAGGAAAAAACGCATACGCCCTTTTTGGCCAACCAAGCAACCTGGAAAGGCAAATCAGCGCTACAAAGAAGTCTCGCTTCCCATCGGTCAAAAGGGCCATGCTGAAAAAAGTGTCAAAACCAGGAATGCAGGACAGGCCATGGAGAAATGGGAGCCTTGCTACACTGATG
Source organism: Balaenoptera physalus (assembly GCF_965194825.1). NCBI lineage: Eukaryota > Metazoa > Chordata > Mammalia > Artiodactyla > Balaenopteridae > Balaenoptera > Balaenoptera physalus. Next base: position 489,436 of record NW_028126067.1, on the reverse strand, counting down.
GGCGGGATGTAAATCGCCAACAGCCACTCTGGAGAAGTGTACGGTGTGTCCTGAAACATCTAAAAAACACAGCTTAGAGAGCATAGGGCACTTCCACGCATGGGGGGATAAAGTGGGAAAATTGAAAATCAGCAAGACACAAGCACCCCAAAGTTTAGGGCTGCTCTGTTGACAAGGACCTCCACTTCATTCCACCTTAAATATCCCAGGACAGCGAAAAATGGATCAAAAAGTTGTGGTCCTTATGTACAATGGAATATCACTCAGCCATGAAATCAATGTCATAAGGCTAGTAGCAGCATGATGAGTGGATTTAGGTAAGACGATTCTAAGTGAAATAAGTCACACAGAAAAGGACACTTCTCATAAGGTGTCACTTATAGAGGGAATGTAAAAACCGTTACACTTGAACTGAATTACAAAACAGAACAGAGTCACACATGCAGAAAACACACTATGGCTGCTTAACGGGAAAGGTGAGGTGGGGTGATACATAAAACAAGAGTTTCAAATTAGCTCAGATACCGTTCCATAAACCCAATATGTAATAGACAAGACCTACTCCTTGCTCAGAGAACTGGACTCAACACGCCCGATTCACCGCACAAGAATATATCTGACTAGTAATAATCTTAAAACCTATGTATTGATATCTCTCTGTTAGTGTGTCAAGTGGGTGTAAAGCGGCATAAACACAGCCGTGAAAAGCAGCTAAACCCCATTATAAAAATAAATTACTTTTAAAAACCCATGAAACAAAGACAGGGAAAGAGAGAGAAATTCTTACACAATTCGTTCAGGGGCTGTGATGCAACCTGGATTGACCATATCTAGACCCACAGCTGGATGAGACATAAGGGTGGACACTCTTGGGGCTGAGAGGTTTGGTGAGGTTGGGTGAGCAAACGCAGACCCTTTAAAGTAATACTGCGTGCTACCCATCGCATGGGTCCCAAATCTCCAGGTTCAAGGGCATCTTCCTACATCGAAAACATGCATGAGAAACCCAGAAGATGGTACACCGTGTGATGGGGAAAGGTTTCTAAAACGCACCTCATTTCTCATCTCCTTGTGCTCGGGTTTGCCATTCCAGCCACTTTACTAGCAATCTCCCTATTGGAACATCAGCACCTTTAACGTCCTGTTCCGTACAGGTTGCAATTTGTCCTGAGGATGAACGGGAAGACGGGGAACCAATGAGAGACTAGCTCTTGGTGTTGGGACAGGCACAGGTCACTCTATTTTCCCATCAGGAAGAAGAATTAACCACAGGCTCAGCCTGCCCCCCGGAACCAGAACAGGGCCTGAAGCCATCCTGCGCTTTTGCGGCCAGCTCACAAAAAAGCGACTTGTAAAATGGAGCTTCAGGGCACTGCAATTCACAAACCTGCAGAGTTATAAATGATAACTCTCGTCCACAAATATATTGAGGGAAGGCAAAGAAGAGGATTTGAAATCAAGGCAGAATTGCAGGAAACAGATTTCAGGAGGTAGATTCGAATCACCTTTAAAGCACATGAAAAGCGGCAAAACGTTGACAATGATGCCCTTGGCCAAAAAGGGCGTATGCGTTTTTTCCTGAATATATTCAGGAAAAAACGCATACGCCCTTTTTGGCCAACCAAGCAACCTGGAAAGGCAAATCAGCGCTACAAAGAAGTCTCGCTTCCCATCGGTCAAAAGGGCCATGCTGAAAAAAGTGTCAAAACCAGGAATGCAGGACAGGCCATGGAGAAATGGGAGCCTTGCTACACTGATGGGCGGGATGTAAATCGCCAACAGCCACTCTGGAGAAGTGTACGGTGTGTCCTGAAACATCTAAAAAACACAGCTTAGAGAGCATAGGGCACTTCCACGCATGGGGGGATAAAGTGGGAAAATTGAAAATCAGCAAGACACAAGCACCCCAAAGTTTAGGGCTGCTCTGTTGACAAGGACCTCCACTTCATTCCACCTTAAATATCCCAGGACAGCGAAAAATGGATCAAAAAGTTGTGGTCCTTATGTACAATGGAATATCACTCAGCCATGAAATCAATGTCATAAGGCTAGTAGCAGCATGATGAGTGGATTTAGGTAAGACGATTCTAAGTGAAATAAGTCACACAGAAAAGGACACTTCTCATAAGGTGTCACTTATAGAGGGAATGTAAAAACCGTTACACTTGAACTGAATTACAAAACAGAACAGAGTCACACATGCAGAAAACACACTATGGCTGCTTAACGGGAAAGGTGAGGTGGGGTGATACATAAAACAAGAGTTTCAAATTAGCTCAGATACCGTTCCATAAACCCAATATGTAATAGACAAGACCTACTCCTTGCTCAGAGAACTGGACTCAACACGCCCGATTCACCGCACAAGAATATATCTGACTAGTAATAATCTTAAAACCTATGTATTGATATCTCTCTGTTAGTGTGTCAAGTGGGTGTAAAGCGGCATAAACACAGCCGTGAAAAGCAGCTAAACCCCATTATAAAAATAAATTACTTTTAAAAACCCATGAAACAAAGACAGGGAAAGAGAGAGAAATTCTTACACAATTCGTTCAGGGGCTGTGATGCAACCTGGATTGACCATATCTAGACCCACAGCTGGATGAGACATAAGGGTGGACACTATTGGGGCTGAGGGGTTTGGTGAGGTTGGGTGAACAAACGCAGACCCTTTAAATTAATACTGCGTGCTACCCATCGCATGGGTCCCAAATCTCCAGGGTCAAGGGCATCTTCCTACATCGAAAACATGCATGAGAAACCCAGAAGATGGTACACCGTGTGATGGGGAAAGGTTTCTAAAACGCACCTCATTTCTCATCTCCTTGTGCTCGGGTTCGCCATTCCAGCCACTTTACTAGCAATCTCCCTACTTGGAGCATCAGCACCTTTAACCTCCTGTTCCGTACAGGTTGCAATTTGTCCTGAGGATGAACGGGAAGACAGGGAACCAATGAGAGACTAGCTCTTGGTGTTGGGACAGGCACAGGTCACTCTATTTTCCCATCAGGAAGAAGAATTAACCACAGGCTCAGCCTGCCCCCCGGAACCAGAACAGGGCCTGAAGCCATCCTGCGCTTTTGCGGCCAGCTCCCAAAAAAGCGACTTGTAAAATGGAGCTTCAGGGCACTGCAATTCACAAACCTGCAGAGTTAAAAATGATAACTCTCGTCCACAAATATATTGAGGGAAGGCAAAGAAGAGGATTTGAAATCAAGTCAGAATTGCAGGAAACTGATTTCAGGAGGTAGATTCGAATCGCCTTTAAAGCACATGAAAAGCGGCAAAACGTTGACAATGATGCCCTTGGCCAAAAAGGGCGTATGCGTTTTTTCCTGAATATATTCAGGAAAAAACGCATACGCCCTTTTTGGCCAACCAAGCAACCTGGAAAGGCAAATCAGCGCTAAAAAGAAGTCTCGCTTCCCATCGGTCAAAAGGGCCATGCTGAAAAAAGTGTCAAAACCAGAAATGCAGGACAGGCCATGGAGAAATGGGAGCCTTGCTACACTGATGGGCGGGATGTAAATTGCCAACAGCCACTCTGGAGAAGTGTACGGTGTGTCCTGAAACATCTAAAAAACACAGCTTAGAGAGCATAGGGCACTTCCACGCATGGGGGGATAAAGTGGGAAAATTGAAAATCAGCAAGACACAAGCACCCCAAAGTTTAGGGCTGCTCTGTTGACAAGGACCTCCACTTCATTCCACCTTAAATATCCCAGGAAAGCGAAAAATGGATAAAAAAGTTGTGGTCCTTATGTACAATGGAATATCACTCAGCCATGAAATCAATGTCATAAGGCTAGTAGCAGCATGATGAGTGGATTTAGGTAAGACGATTCTAAGTGAAATAAGTCACACAGAAAAGGACACTTCTCATAAGGTGTCACTTATAGAGGGAATGTAAAAACCGTTACACTTGAACTGAATTACAAAACAGAACAGAGTCACACATGCAGAAAACACACTATGGCTGCTTAACGGGAAAGGTGAGGTGGGGTGATACATAAAACAAGAGCTTCAAATTAGCTCAGATACCGTTCCATAAACCCAATATGTAATAGACTAGACCTACTCCTTGCTCAGAGAACTGGACTCAACACGCCCGATTCACCGCACAAGAATATATCTGACTAGTAATAATCTTAAAACCTATGTATTGATATCTCTCTGTTAGTGTGTCAAGTGGGTGTAAGGCGGCATAAACACAGCCGTGAAAAGCAGCTAAACCCCATTATAAAAATAAATTACTTTTAAAAACCCATGAAACAAAGACAGGGAAAGAGAGAGAAATTCTTACACAATTCATTCAGGGGCTGTGATGCAACCTGGACTGACCATATCTAGACCCACAGCTGGATGAGACATAAGGGTGGACACTCTTGGGGCTGAGAGGTTTGGTGAGGTTGGGTGAGCAAACGCAGACCCTTTAAAGTAATACTGCGTGCTACCCATCGCATGGGTCCCAAATCTCCAGGTTCAAGGGCAACTTCCTACATCGAAAACATGCATGAGAAACCCAGAAGATGGTACACCGTGTGATGGGGAAAGGTTTCTAAAACGCACCTCATTTCTCATCTCCTTGTGCTCGGGTTCGCCATTCCAGCCACTTTACTAGCAATCTCCCTACTTGGAGCCTCAGCACCTTTAACCTCCTGTTCCGTACAGGTTGCAATTTGTCCTGAGGATGAACGGGAAGATGGGGAACCAATGAGAGACTAGCTCTTGGTGTTGGGACAGGCACAGGTCACTCTATTTTCCCATCAGGAAGAAGAATTAACCACAGGCTCAGCCTGACCCCCGGAACCAGAACAGGGCCTGAAGCCATCCTGCGCTTTTGCGGCCAGCTCCCAAAAAAGCGACTTGTAAAATGGAGCGTCAGGGCACTGCAATTCACAAACCTGCAGAGTTATAAATGATAACTCTCGTCCACAAATATATTGAGGGAAGGCAAAGAAGAGGATTTGAAATCAAGGCAGAATTGCAGGAAACAGATTTCAGGAGGTAGATCCGAATCGCCTTTAAAGCACATGAAAAGCGGCAAAACGTTGACAATGATGCCCTTGGCCAAAAAGGGCGTATGCGTTTTTTCCTGAATATATTCAGGAAAAAACGCATACGCCCTTTTTGGCCAACCAAGCAACCTGGAAAGGCAAATCAGCGCTACAAAGAAGTCTCGCTTCCCATCGGTCAAAAGGGCCATGCTGAAAAAAGTGTCAAAACCAGAAATGCAGGACAGGCCATGGAGAAATGGGAGCCTTGCTACACTGATGGGCGGGATGTAAATTGCCAACAGCCACTCTGGAGAAGTGTATGGTGTGTCCTGAAACATCTAAAAAACACAGCTTAGAGAGCATAGGGCACTTCCACGCATGGGGGGATAAAGTGGGAAAATTGAAAATCAGCAAGACACAAGCACCCAAAAGTTTAGGGCTGCTCTGTTGACAAGGACCTCCACTTCATTCCACCTTAAATATCCCAGGAAAGCGAAAAATGGATAAAAAAGTTGTGGTCCTTATGTACAATGGAATATCACTCAGCCATGAAATCAATGTCATAAGGCTAGTAGCAGCATGATGAGTGGATTTAGGTAAGACGATTCTAAGTGAAATAAGTCACACAGAAAAGGACACTTCTCATAAGGTGTCACTTATAGAGGGAATGTAAAAACCGTTACACTTGAACTGAATTACAAAACAGAACAGAGTCACACATGCAGAAAACACACTATGGCTGCTTAACGGGAAAGGTGAGGTGGGGTGATACATAAAACAAGAGTTTCAAATTAGCTCAGATACCGTTCCATAAACCCAATATGTAATAGACAAGACCTACTGCTTGCTCAGAGAACTGGACTCAACACGCCCGATTCACCGCACAAGAATATATCTGACTAGTAATAATCTTAAAACCTATGTATTGATATCTCTCTGTTAGTGTGTCAAGTGGGTGTAAAGCGGCATAAACACAGCCGTGAAAAGCAGCTAAACCCCATTATAAAAATAAATTACTTTTAAAAACCCATGAAACAAAGACAGGGAAAGAGAGAGAAATTCTTACACAATTCGTTCAGGGGCTGTGATGCAACCTGGATTGACCATATCTAGACCCACAGCTGGATGAGACATAAGGGTGGACACTCTTGGGGCTGAGAGGTTTGGTGAGGTTGGGTGAGCAAACGCAGACCCTTTAAAGTAATACTGCGTGCTACCCATCGCATGGGTCCCAAATCTCCAGGTTCAAGGGCATCTTCCTACATCGAAAACATGCATGAGAAACCCAGAAGATGGTACACCGTGTGATGGGGAAAGGTTTCTAAAACGCACCTCATTTCTCATCTCCTTGTGCTCGGGTTTGCCATTCCAGCCACTTTACTAGCAATCTCCCTATTGGAACATCAGCACCTTTAACGTCCTGTTCCGTACAGGTTGCAATTTGTCCTGAGGATGAACGGGAAGACGGGGAACCAATGAGAGACTAGCTCTTGGTGTTGGGACAGGCACAGGTCACTCTATTTTCCCATCAGGAAGAAGAATTAACCACAGGCTCAGCCTGCCCCCCGGAACCAGAACAGGGCCTGAAGCCATCCTGCGCTTTTGCGGCCAGCTCACAAAAAAGCGACTTGTAAAATGGAGCTTCAGGGCACTGCAATTCACAAACCTGCAGAGTTATAAATGATAACTCTCGTCCACAAATATATTGAGGGAAGGCAAAGAAGAGGATTTGAAATCAAGGCAGAATTGCAGGAAACAGATTTCAGGAGGTAGATTCGAATCACCTTTAAAGCACATGAAAAGCGGCAAAACGTTGACAATGATGCCCTTGGCCAAAAAGGGCGTATGCGTTTTTTCCTGAATATATTCAGGAAAAAACGCATACGCCCTTTTTGGCCAACCAAGCAACCTGGAAAGGCAAATCAGCGCTACAAAGAAGTCTCGCTTCCCATCGGTCAAAAGGGCCATGCTGAAAAAAGTGTCAAAACCAGGAATGCAGGACAGGCCATGGAGAAATGGGAGCCTTGCTACACTGATGGGCGGGATGTAAATCGCCAACAGCCACTCTGGAGAAGTGTACGGTGTGTCCTGAAACATCTAAAAAACACAGCTTAGAGAGCATAGGGCACTTCCACGCATGGGGGGATAAAGTGGGAAAATTGAAAATCAGCAAGACACAAGCACCCCAAAGTTTAGGGCTGCTCTGTTGACAAGGACCTCCACTTCATTCCACCTTAAATATCCCAGGACAGCGAAAAATGGATCAAAAAGTTGTGGTCCTTATGTACAATGGAATATCACTCAGCCATGAAATCAATGTCATAAGGCTAGTAGCAGCATGATGAGTGGATTTAGGTAAGACGATTCTAAGTGAAATAAGTCACACAGAAAAGGACACTTCTCATAAGGTGTCACTTATAGAGGGAATGTAAAAACCGTTACACTTGAACTGAATTACAAAACAGAACAGAGTCACACATGCAGAAAACACACTATGGCTGCTTAACGGGAAAGGTGAGGTGGGGTGATACATAAAACAAGAGTTTCAAATTAGCTCAGATACCGTTCCATAAACCCAATATGTAATAGACAAGACCTACTCCTTGCTCAGAGAACTGGACTCAACACGCCCGATTCACCGCACAAGAATATATCTGACTAGTAATAATCTTAAAACCTATGTATTGATATCTCTCTGTTAGTGTGTCAAGTGGGTGTAAAGCGGCATAAACACAGCCGTGAAAAGCAGCTAAACCCCATTATAAAAATAAATTACTTTTAAAAACCCATGAAACAAAGACAGGGAAAGAGAGAGAAATTCTTACACAATTCGTTCAGGGGCTGTGATGCAACCTGGATTGACCATATCTAGACCCACAGCTGGATGAGACATAAGGGTGGACACTATTGGGGCTGAGGGGTTTGGTGAGGTTGGGTGAACAAACGCAGACCCTTTAAATTAATACTGCGTGCTACCCATCGCATGGGTCCCAAATCTCCAGGGTCAAGGGCATCTTCCTACATCGAAAACATGCATGAGAAACCCAGAAGATGGTACACCGTGTGATGGGGAAAGGTTTCTAAAACGCACCTCATTTCTCATCTCCTTGTGCTCGGGTTCGCCATTCCAGCCACTTTACTAGCAATCTCCCTACTTGGAGCATCAGCACCTTTAACCTCCTGTTCCGTACAGGTTGCAATTTGTCCTGAGGATGAACGGGAAGACAGGGAACCAATGAGAGACTAGCTCTTGGTGTTGGGACAGGCACAGGTCACTCTATTTTCCCATCAGGAAGAAGAATTAACCACAGGCTCAGCCTGCCCCCCGGAACCAGAACAGGGCCTGAAGCCATCCTGCGCTTTTGCGGCCAGCTCCCAAAAAAGCGACTTGTAAAATGGAGCTTCAGGGCACTGCAATTCACAAACCTGCAGAGTTAAAAATGATAACTCTCGTCCACAAATATATTGAGGGAAGGCAAAGAAGAGGATTTGAAATCAAGTCAGAATTGCAGGAAACTGATTTCAGGAGGTAGATTCGAATCGCCTTTAAAGCACATGAAAAGCGGCAAAACGTTGACAATGATGCCCTTGGCCAAAAAGGGCGTATGCGTTTTTTCCTGAATATATTCAGGAAAAAACGCATACGCCCTTTTTGGCCAACCAAGCAACCTGGAAAGGCAAATCAGCGCTAAAAAGAAGTCTCGCTTCCCATCGGTCAAAAGGGCCATGCTGAAAAAAGTGTCAAAACCAGAAATGCAGGACAGGCCATGGAGAAATGGGAGCCTTGCTACACTGATGGGCGGGATGTAAATTGCCAACAGCCACTCTGGAGAAGTGTACGGTGTGTCCTGAAACATCTAAAAAACACAGCTTAGAGAGCATAGGGCACTTCCACGCATGGGGGGATAAAGTGGGAAAATTGAAAATCAGCAAGACACAAGCACCCCAAAGTTTAGGGCTGCTCTGTTGACAAGGACCTCCACTTCATTCCACCTTAAATATCCCAGGAAAGCGAAAAATGGATAAAAAAGTTGTGGTCCTTATGTACAATGGAATATCACTCAGCCATGAAATCAATGTCATAAGGCTAGTAGCAGCATGATGAGTGGATTTAGGTAAGACGATTCTAAGTGAAATAAGTCACACAGAAAAGGACACTTCTCATAAGGTGTCACTTATAGAGGGAATGTAAAAACCGTTACACTTGAACTGAATTACAAAACAGAACAGAGTCACACATGCAGAAAACACACTATGGCTGCTTAACGGGAAAGGTGAGGTGGGGTGATACATAAAACAAGAGCTTCAAATTAGCTCAGATACCGTTCCATAAACCCAATATGTAATAGACTAGACCTACTCCTTGCTCAGAGAACTGGACTCAACACGCCCGATTCACCGCACAAGAATATATCTGACTAGTAATAATCTTAAAACCTATGTATTGATATCTCTCTGTTAGTGTGTCAAGTGGGTGTAAGGCGGCATAAACACAGCCGTGAAAAGCAGCTAAACCCCATTATAAAAATAAATTACTTTTAAAAACCCATGAAACAAAGACAGGGAAAGAGAGAGAAATTCTTACACAATTCATTCAGGGGCTGTGATGCAACCTGGACTGACCATATCTAGACCCACAGCTGGATGAGACATAAGGGTGGACACTCTTGGGGCTGAGAGGTTTGGTGAGGTTGGGTGAGCAAACGCAGACCCTTTAAAGTAATACTGCGTGCTACCCATCGCATGGGTCCCAAATCTCCAGGTTCAAGGGCAACTTCCTACATCGAAAACATGCATGAGAAACCCAGAAGATGGTACACCGTGTGATGGGGAAAGGTTTCTAAAACGCACCTCATTTCTCATCTCCTTGTGCTCGGGTTCGCCATTCCAGCCACTTTACTAGCAATCTCCCTACTTGGAGCCTCAGCACCTTTAACCTCCTGTTCCGTACAGGTTGCAATTTGTCCTGAGGATGAACGGGAAGATGGGGAACCAATGAGAGACTAGCTCTTGGTGTTGGGACAGGCACAGGTCACTCTATTTTCCCATCAGGAAGAAGAATTAACCACAGGCTCAGCCTGACCCCCGGAACCAGAACAGGGCCTGAAGCCATCCTGCGCTTTTGCGGCCAGCTCCCAAAAAAGCGACTTGTAAAATGGAGCGTCAGGGCACTGCAATTCACAAACCTGCAGAGTTATAAATGATAACTCTCGTCCACAAATATATTGAGGGAAGGCAAAGAAGAGGATTTGAAATCAAGGCAGAATTGCAGGAAACAGATTTCAGGAGGTAGATCCGAATCGCCTTTAAAGCACATGAAAAGCGGCAAAACGTTGACAATGATGCCCTTGGCCAAAAAGGGCGTATGCGTTTTTTCCTGAATATATTCAGGAAAAAACGCATACGCCCTTTTTGGCCAACCAAGCAACCTGGAAAGGCAAATCAGCGCTACAAAGAAGTCTCGCTTCCCATCGGTCAAAAGGGCCATGCTGAAAAAAGTGTCAAAACCAGAAATGCAGGACAGGCCATGGAGAAATGGGAGCCTTGCTACACTGATGGGCGGGATGTAAATTGCCAACAGCCACTCTGGAGAAGTGTATGGTGTGTCCTGAAACATCTAAAAAACACAGCTTAGAGAGCATAGGGCACTTCCACGCATGGGGGGATAAAGTGGGAAAATTGAAAATCAGCAAGACACAAGCACCCAAAAGTTTAGGGCTGCTCTGTTGACAAGGACCTCCACTTCATTCCACCTTAAATATCCCAGGAAAGCGAAAAATGGATAAAAAAGTTGTGGTCCTTATGTACAATGGAATATCACTCAGCCATGAAATCAATGTCATAAGGCTAGTAGCAGCATGATGAGTGGATTTAGGTAAGACGATTCTAAGTGAAATAAGTCACACAGAAAAGGACACTTCTCATAAGGTGTCACTTATAGAGGGAATGTAAAAACCGTTACACTTGAACTGAATTACAAAACAGAACAGAGTCACACATGCAGAAAACACACTATGGCTGCTTAACGGGAAAGGTGAGGTGGGGTGATACATAAAACAAGAGCTTCAAATTAGCTCAGATACCGTTCCATAAACCCAATATGTAATAGACAAGACCTACTCCTTGCTCAGAGAACTGGACTCAACACGCCCGATTCACCGCACAAGAATATATCTGACTAGTAATAATCTTAAAACCTATGTATTGATATCTCTCTGTTAGTGTGTCAAGTGGGTGTAAGGCGGCATAAACACAGCCGTGAAAAGCAGCTAAACCCCATTATAAAAATAAATTACTTTTAAAAACCCATGAAACAAAGACAGGGAAAGAGAGAGAAATTCTTACACAATTTGTTCAGGGGCTGTGATGCAACCTGGACTGACCATATCTAGACCCACAGCTGGATGAGACATAAGGGTGGACACTCTTGGGGCTGAGAGGTTTGGTGAGGTTGGGTGAGCAAACGCAGACCCTTTCAAGTAATACTGCGTGCTACCCATCGCATGGGTCCCAAATCTCCAGGTTCAAGGGCATCTTCCTACATCGAAAACATGCATGAGAAACCCAGAAGATGGTACACTGTGTGATGGGGAAAGGTTTCTAAAACGCACCTCATTTCTCATCTCCTTGTGCTCGGGTTCGCCATTCCAGCCACTTTACCAGCAATCTCCCTTCTTGGAGCATCAGCACCTTTAACCTCCTGTTCCGTACAGGTTGCAATTTGTCCTGAGGATGAACGGGAAGACAGGGAACCAATGAGAGACTAGCTCTTGGTGTTGGGACAGGCACAGGTCACTCTATTTTCCCATCAGGAAGAAGAATTAACCACAGGCTCAGCCTGCCCCCCGGAACCAGAACAGGGCCTGAAGCCATCCTGCGCTTTTGCGGCCAGCTCCCAAAAAAGCGACTTGTAAAATGGAGCTTCAGGGCACTGCAATTCACAAACCTGCAGAGTTAAAAATGATAACTCTCGTCCACAAATATATTGAGGGAAGGCAAAGAAGAGGATTTGAAATCAAGGCAGAATTGCAGGAAACAGATTTCAGGAGGTAGATTCGAATCGCCTTTAAAGCACATGAAAAGCGGCAAAACGTTGACAATGATGCCCTTGGCCAAAAAGGGCGTATGCGTTTTTTCCTGAATATATTCAGGAAAAAACGCATACGCCCTTTTTGGCCAACCAAGCAACCTGGAAAGGCAAATCAGCGCTAAAAAGAAGTCTCGCTTCCCATCGGTCAAAAGGGCCATGCTGAAAAAAGTGTCAAAACCAGAAATGCAGGACAGGCCATGGAGAAATGGGAGCCTTGCTACACTGATGGGCGGGATGTAAATTGCCAACAGCCACTCTGGAGAAGTGTACGGTGTGTCCTGAAACATCTAAAAAACACAGCTTAGAGAGCATAGGGCACTTCCACGCATGGGGGGATAAAGTGGGAAAATTGAAAATCAGCAAGACACAAGCACCCCAAAGTTTAGGGCTGCTCTGTTGACAAGGACCTCCACTTCATTCCACCTTAAATATCCCAGGAAAGCGAAAAATGGATAAAAAAGTTGTGGTCCTTATGTACAATGGAATATCACTCAGCCATGAAATCAATGTCATAAGGCTAGTAGCAGCATGATGAGTGGATTTAGGTAAGACGATTCTAAGTGAAATAAGTCACACAGAAAAGGACACTTCTCATAAGGTGTCACTTATAGAGGGAATGTAAAAACCGTTACACTTGAACTGAATTACAAAACAGAACAGAGTCACACATGCAGAAAACACACTATGGCTGCTTAACGGGAAAGGTGAGGTGGGGTGATACATAAAACAAGAGCTTCAAATTAGCTCAGATACCGTTCCATAAACCCAATATGTAATAGACAAGACCTACTCCTTGCTCAGAGAACTGGACTCAACACGCCCGATTCACCGCACAAGAATATATCTGACTAGTAATAATCTTAAAACCTATGTATTGATATCTCTCTGTTAGTGTGTCAAGTGGGTGTAAGGCGGCATAAACACAGCCGTGAAAAGCAGCTAAACCCCATTATAAAAATAAATTACTTTTAAAAACCCATGAAACAAAGACAGGGAAAGAGAGAGAAATTCTTACACAATTCATTCAGGGGCTGTGATGCAACCTGGACTGACCATATCTAGACCCACAGCTGGATGAGACATAAGGGTGGACACTCTTGGGGCTGAGAGGTTTGGTGAGGTTGGGTGAGCAAACGCAGACCCTTTAAAGTAATACTGCGTGCTACCCATCGCATGGGTCCCAAATCTCCAGGTTCAAGGGCAACTTCCTACATCGAAAACATGCATGAGAAACCCAGAAGATGGTACACCGTGTGATGGGGAAAGGTTTCTAAAACGCACCTCATTTCTCATCTCCTTGTGCTCGGGTTCGCCATTCCAGCCACTTTACTAGCAATCTCCCTACTTGGAGCCTCAGCACCTTTAACCTCCTGTTCCGTACAGGTTGCAATTTGTCCTGAGGATGAACGGGAAGATGGGGAACCAATGAGAGACTAGCTCTTGGTGTTGGGGCAGGCACAGGCCACTCTATTTTCCCATCAGGAAGAAGAATTAACCACAGGCTCAGCCTGACCCCCGGAACCAGAACAGGGCCTGAAGCCATCCTGCGCTTTTGCGGCCAGCTCCCAAAAAAGCGACTTGTAAAATGGAGCTTCAGGGCACTGCAATTCACAAACCTGCAGAGTTAAAAATGATAACTCTCGTCCACAAATATATTGAGGGAAGGCAAAGAAGAGGATTTGAAATCAAGTCAGAATTGCAGGAAACTGATTTCAGGAGGTAGATTCGAATCGCCTTTAAAGCACATGAAAAGCGGCAAAACGTTGACAATGATGCCCTTGGCCAAAAAGGGCGTATGCGTTTTTTCCTGAATATATTCAGGAAAAAACGCATACGCCCTTTTTGGCCAACCAAGCAACCTGGAAAGGCAAATCAGCGCTAAAAAGAAGTCTCGCTTCCCATCGGTCAAAAGGGCCATGCTGAAAAAAGTGTCAAAACCAGAAATGCAGGACAGGCCATGGAGAAATGGGAGCCTTGCTACACTGATGGGCGGGATGTAAATTGCCAACAGCCACTCTGGAGAAGTGTACGGTGTGTCCTGAAACATCTAAAAAACACAGCTTAGAGAGCATAGGGCACTTCCACGCATGGGGGGATAAAGTGGGAAAATTGAAAATCAGCAAGACACAAGCACCCCAAAGTTTAGGGCTGCTCTGTTGACAAGGACCTCCACTTCATTCCACCTTAAATATCCCAGGAAAGCGAAAAATGGATAAAAAAGTTGTGGTCCTTATGTACAATGGAATATCACTCAGCCATGAAATCAATGTCATAAGGCTAGTAGCAGCATGATGAGTGGATTTAGGTAAGACGATTCTAAGTGAAATAAGTCACACAGAAAAGGACACTTCTCATAAGGTGTCACTTATAGAGGGAATGTAAAAACCGTTACACTTGAACTGAATTACAAAACAGAACAGAGTCACACATGCAGAAAACACACTATGGCTGCTTAACGGGAAAGGTGAGGTGGGGTGATACATAAAACAAGAGCTTCAAATTAGCTCAGATACCGTTCCATAAACCCAATATGTAATAGACAAGACCTACTCCTTGCTCAGAGAACTGGACTCAACACGCCCGATTCACCGCACAAGAATATATCTGACTAGTAATAATCTTAAAACCTATGTATTGATATCTCTCTGTTAGTGTGTCAAGTGGGTGTAAGGCGGCATAAACACAGCCGTGAAAAGCAGCTAAACCCCATTATAAAAATAAATTACTTTTAAAAACCCATGAAACAAAGACAGGGAAAGAGAGAGAAATTCTTACACAATTCATTCAGGGGCTGTGATGCAACCTGGACTGACCATATCTAGACCCACAGCTGGATGAGACATAAGGGTGGACACTCTTGGGGCTGAGAGGTTTGGTGAGGTTGGGTGAGCAAACGCAGACCCTTTAAAGTAATACTGCGTGCTACCCATCGCATGGGTCCCAAATCTCCAGGTTCAAGGGCAACTTCCTACATCGAAAACATGCATGAGAAACCCAGAAGATGGTACACCGTGTGATGGGGAAAGGTTTCTAAAACGCACCTCATTTCTCATCTCCTTGTGCTCGGGTTCGCCATTCCAGCCACTTTACTAGCAATCTCCCTACTTGGAGCCTCAGCACCTTTAACCTCCTGTTCCGTACAGGTTGCAATTTGTCCTGAGGATGAACGGGAAGATGGGGAACCAATGAGAGACTAGCTCTTGGTGTTGGGACAGGCACAGGTCACTCTATTTTCCCATCAGGAAGAAGAATTAACCACAGGCTCAGCCTGACCCCCGGAACCAGAACAGGGCCTGAAGCCATCCTGCGCTTTTGCGGCCAGCTCCCAAAAAAGCGACTTGTAAAATGGAGCTTCAGGGCACTGCAATTCACAAACCTGCAGAGTTATAAATGATAACTCTCGTCCACAAATATATTGAGGGAAGGCAAAGAAGAGGATTTGAAATCAAGGCAGAATTGCAGGAAACAGATTTCAGGAGGTAGATCCGAATCGCCTTTAAAGCACATGAAAAGCGGCAAACCGTTGACAATGATGCCCTTGGCCAAAAAGGGCGTATGCGTTTTTTCCTGAATATATTCAGGAAAAAACGCATACGCCCTTTTTGGCCAACCAAGCAACCTGGAAAGGCAAATCAGCGCTACAAAGAAGTCTCGCTTCCCATCGGTCAAAAGGGCCATGCTGAAAAAAGTGTCAAAACCAGAAATGCAGGACAGGCCATGGAGAAATGGGAGCCTTGCTACACTGATGGGCGGGATGTAAATTGCCAACAGCCACTCTGGAGAAGTGTACGGTGTGTCCTGAAACATCTAAAAAACACAGCTTAGAGAGCATAGGGCACTTCCACGCATGGGGGGATAAAGTGGGAAAATTGAAAATCAGCAAGACACAAGCACCCCAAAGTTTAGGGCTGCTCTGTTGACAAGGACCTCCACTTCATTCCACCTTAAATATCCCAGGAAAGCGAAAAATGGATAAAAAATTTGTGGTCCTTATGTACAATGGAATATCACTCAGCCATGAAATCAATGTCATAAGGCTAGTAGCAGCATGATGAGTGGATTTAGGTAAGACGATTCTAAGTGAAATAAGTCACACAGAAAAGGACACTTCTCATAAGGTGTCACTTATAGAGGGAATGTAAAAACCGTTACACTTGAACTGAATTACAAAACAGAACAGAGTCACACATGCAGAAAACACACTATGGCTGCTTAACGGGAAAGGTGAGGTGGGGTGATACATAAAACAAGAGCTTCAAATTAGCTCAGATACCGTTCCATAAACCCAATATGTAATAGACAAGACCTACTCCTTGCTCAGAGAACTGGACTCAACACGCCCGATTCACCGCACAAGAATATATCTGACTAGTAATAATCTTAAAACCTATGTATTGATATCTCTCTGTTAGTGTGTCAAGTGGGTGTAAGGCGGCATAAACACAGCCGTGAAAAGCAGCTAAACCCCATTATAAAAATAAATTACTTTTAAAAACCCATGAAACAAAGACAGGGAAAGAGAGAGAAATTCTTACACAATTCGTTCAGGGGCTGTGATGCAACCTGGACTGACCATATCTAGACCCACAGCTGGATGAGACATAAGGGTGGACACTCTTGGGGCTGAGAGGTTTGGTGAGGTTGGGTGAGCAAACGCAGACCCTTTCAAGTAATACTGCGTGCTACCCATCGCATGGGTCCCAAATCTCCAGGTTCAAGGGCATCTTCCTACATCGAAAACATGCATGAGAAACCCAGAAGATGGTACACCGTGTGATGGGGAAAGGTTTCTAAAACGCACCTCATTTCTCATCTCCTTGTGCTCGGGTTCGCCATTCCAGCCACTTTACCAGCAATCTCCCTTCTTGGAGCATCAGCACCTTTAACCTCCTGTTCCGTACAGGTTGCAATTTGTCCTGAGGATGAACGGGAAGACAGGGAACCAATGAGAGACTAGCTCTTGGTGTTGGGACAGGCACAGGTCACTCTATTTTCCCATCAAGAAGAAGAATTAACCACAGGCTCAGCCTGCCCCCCGGAACCAGAACAGGGCCTGAAGCCATCCTGCGCTTTTGCGGCCAGCTCCCAAAAAAGCGACTTGTAAAATGGAGCTTCAGGGCACTGCAATTCACAAACCTGCAGAGTTAAAAATGATAACTCTCGTCCACAAATATATTGAGGGAAGGCAAAGAAGAGGATTTGAAATCAAGTCAGAATTGCAGGAAACTGATTTCAGGAGGTAGATTCGAATCGCCTTTAAAGCACATGAAAAGCGGCAAAACGTTGACAATGATGCCCTTGGCCAAAAAGGGCGTATGCCTTTTTTCCTGAATATATTCAGGAAGAAACGCATACGCCCTTTTTGGCCAACCAAGCAACCTGGAAAGGCAAATCAGCGCTACAAAGAAGTCTCGCTTCCCATCGGTCAAAAGGGCCATGCTGAAAAAAGTGTCAAAACCAGAAATGCAGGACAGGCCATGGAGAAATGGGAGCCTTGCTACACTGATGGGCGGGATGTAAATTGCCAACAGCCACTCTGGAGAAGTGTACGGTGTGTCCTGAAACATCTAAAAAACACAGCTTAGAGAGCATAGGGCACTTCCACGCATGGGGGGATAAAGTGGGAAAATTGAAAATCAGCAAGACACAAGCACCCCAAAGTTTAGGGCTGCTCTGTTGACAAGGACCTCCACTTCATTCCACCTTAAATATCCCAGGAAAGCGAAAAATGGATAAAAAAGTTGTGGTCCTTATGTACAATGGAATATCACTCAGCCATGAAATCAATGTCATAAGGCTAGTAGCAGCATGATGAGTGGATTTAGGTAAGACGATTCTAAGTGAAATAAGTCACACAGAAAAGGACACTTCTCATAAGGTGTCACTTATAGAGGGAATGTAAAAACCGTTACACTTGAACTGAATTACAAAACAGAACAGAGTCACACATGCAGAAAACACACTATGGCTGCTTAACGGGAAAGGTGAGGTGGGGTGATACATAAAACAAGAGCTTCAAATTAGCTCAGATACCGTTCCATAAACCCAATATGTAATAGACAAGACCTACTCCTTGCTCAGAGAACTGGACTCAACACGCCCGATTCACCGCACAAGAATATATCTGACTAGTAATAATCTTAAAACCTATGTATTGATATCTCTCTGTTAGTGTGTCAAGTGGGTGTAAGGCGGCATAAGCACAGCCGTGAAAAGCAGCTAAACCCCATTATAAAAATAAATTACTTTTAAAAACCCATGAAACAAAGACAGGGAAAGAGAGAGAAATTCTTACACAATTCGTTCAGGGGCTGTGATGCAACCTGGACTGACCATATCTAGACCCACAGCTGGATGAGACATAAGGGTGGACACTCTTGGGGCTGAGAGGTTTGGTGAGGTTGGGTGAGCAAACGCAGACCCTTTAAAGTAATACTGCGTGCTACCCATCGCATGGGTCCCAAATCTCCAGGTTCAAGGGCAACTTCCTACATCGAAAACATGCATGAGAAACCCAGAAGATGGTACACCGTGTGATGGGGAAAGGTTTCTAAAACGCACCTCATTTCTCATCTCCTTGTGCTCGGGTTCGCCATTCCAGCCACTTTACTAGCAATCTCCCTACTTGGATCCTCAGCACCTTTAACCTCCTGTTCCGTACAGGTTGCAATTTGTCCTGAGGATGAACGGGAAGACGGGGAACCAATGAGAGACTAGCTCTTGGTGTTGGGACAGGCACAGGTCACTCTATTTTCCCATCAGGAAGAAGAATTAACCACAGGCTCAGCCTGACCCCCGGAACCAGAACAGGGCCTGAAGCCATCCTGCGCTTTTGCGGCCAGCTCCCAAAAAAGCGACTTGTAAAATGGAGCTTCAGGGCACTGCAATTCACAAACCTGCAGAGTTATAAATGATAACTCTCGTCCACAAATATATTGAGGGAAGGCAAAGAAGAGGATTTGAAATCAAGGCAGAATTGCAGGAAACAGATTTCAGGAGGTAGATTCGAATCGCCTTTAAAGCACATGAAAAGCGGCAAAACGTTGACAATGATGCCCTTGGCCAAAAAGGGCGTATGCGTTTTTTCCTGAATATATTCAGGAAAAAACGCATACGCCCTTTTTGGCCAACCAAGCAACCTGGAAAGGCAAATCAGCGCTACAAAGAAGTCTCGCTTCCCATCGGTCAAAAGGGCCATGCTGAAAAAAGTGTCAAAACCAGAAATGCAGGACAGGCCATGGAGAAATGGGAGCCTTGCTACACTGATGGGCGGGATGTAAATTGCCAACAGCCACTCTGGAGAAGTGTACGGTGTGTCCTGAAACATCTAAAAAACACAGCTTAGAGAGCATAGGGCACTTCCACGCATGGGGGGATAAAGTGGGAAAATTGAAAATCAGCAAGACACAAGCACCCCAAAGTTTAGGGCTGCTCTGTTGACAAGGACCTCCACTTCATTCCACCTTAAATATCCCAGGAAAGCGAAAAATGGATAAAAAAGTTGTGGTCCTTATGTACAATGGAATATCACTCAGCCATGAAATCAATGTCATAAGGCTAGTAGCAGCATGATGAGTGGATTTAGGTAAGACGATTCTAAGTGAAATAAGTCACACAGAAAAGGACACTTCTCATAAGGTGTCACTTATAGAGGGAATGTAAAAACCGTTACACTTGAACTGAATTACAAAACAGAACAGAGTCACACATGCAGAAAACACACTATGGCTGCTTAACGGGAAAGGTGAGGTGGGGTGATACATAAAACAAGAGCTTCAAATTAGCTCAGATACCGTTCCATAAACCCAATATGTAATAGACAAGACCTACTCCTTGCTCAGAGAACTGGACTCAACACGCCCGATTCACCGCACAAGAATATATCTGACTAGTAATAATCCTAAAACCTATGTATTGATATCTCTCTGTTAGTGTGTCAAGTGGGTGTAAGGCGGCATAAACACAGCCGTGAAAAGCAGCTAAACCCCATTATAAAAATAAATTACTTTTAAAAACCCATGAAACAAAGACAGGGAAAGAGGGAGAAATTCTTACACAATTCGTTCAGGAGCTGTGATGCAACCTGGACTGACCATATCTAGACCCACAGCTGGATGAGACATAAGGGTGGACACTCTTGGGGCTGAGAGGTTTGGTGAGGTTGGGTGAGCAAACGCAGACCCTTTAAAGTAATACTGCGTGCTACCCATCGCATGGGTCCCAAATCTCCAGGTTCAAGGGCAACTTCCTACATCGAAAACATGCATGAGAAACCCAGAAGATGGTACACCGTGTGATGGGGAAAGGTTTCTAAAACGCACCTCATTTCTCATTTCCTTGTGCTCGGGTTCGCCATTCCAGCCACTTTACTAGCAATCTCCCTACTTGGAGCCTCAGCACCTTTAACCTCCTGTTCCGTACAGGTTGCAATTTGTCCTGAGGATGAACGGGAAGACGGGGAACCAATGAGAGACTAGCTCTTGGTGTTGGGACAGGCACAGGTCACTCTATTTTCCCATCAGGAAGAAGAATTAACCACAGGCTCAGCCTGACCCCCGGAACCAGAACAGGGCCTGAAGCCATCCTGCGCTTTTGCGGCCAGCTCCCAAAAAAGCGACTTGTAAAATGGAGCTTCAGGGCACTGCAATTCACAAACCTGCAGAGTTATAAATGATAACTCTCGTCCACAAATATATTGAGGGAAGGCAAAGAAGAGGATTTGAAATCAAGGCAGAATTGCAGGAAACAGATTTCAGGAGGTAGATTCGAATCGCCTTTAAAGCACATGAAAAGCGGCAAAACGTTGACAATGATGCCCTTGGCCAAAAAGGGCGTATGCGTTTTTTCCTGAATATATTCAGGAAAAAACGCATACGCCCTTTTTGGCCAACCAAGCAACCTGGAAAGGCAAATCAGCGCTACAAAGAAGTCTCGCTTCCCATCGGTCAAAAGGGCCATGCTGAAAAAAGTGTCAAAACCAGAAATGCAGTACAGGCCATGGAGAAATGGGAGCCTTGCTACACTGATGGGCGGGATGTAAATTGCCAACAGCCACTCTGGAGAAGTGTACGGTGTGTCCTGAAATATCTAAAAAACACAGCTTAGAGAGCATAGGGCACTTCCACGCATGGGGGGATAAAGTGGGAAAATTGAAAATCAGCAAGACACAAGCACCCCAAAGTTTAGGGCTGCTCTGTTGACAAGGACCTCCACTTCATTCCACCTTAAATATCCCAGGAAAGCGAAAAATGGATAAAAAAGTTGTGGTCCTTATGTACAATGGAATATCACTCAGCCATGAAATCAATGTCATAAGGCTAGTAGCAGCATGATGAGTGGATTTAGGTAAGACGATTCTAAGTGAAATAAGTCACACAGAAAAGGACACTTCTCATAAGGTGTCACTTATAGAGGGAATGTAAAAACCGTTACACTTGAACTGAATTACAAAACAGAACAGAGTCACACATGCAGAAAACACACTATGGCTGCTTAACGGGAAAGGTGAGGTGGGGTGATACATAAAACAAGAGCTTCAAATTAGCTCAGATACCGTTCCATAAACCCAATATGTAATAGACAAGACCTACTCCTTGCTCAGAGAACTGGACTCAACACGCCCGATTCACCGCACAAGAATATATCTGACTAGTAATAATCCTAAAACCTATGTATTGATATCTCTCTGTTAGTGTGTCAAGTGGGTGTAAAGCGGCATAAACACAGCCGTGAAAAGCAGCTAAACCCCATTATAAAAATAAATTACTTTTAAAAACCCATGAAACAAAGACAGGGAAAGAGGGAGAAATTCTTACACAATTCGTTCAGGAGCTGTGATGCAACCTGGACTGACCATATCTAGACCCACAGCTGGATGAGACATAAGGGTGGACACTCTTGGGGCTGAGAGGTTTGGTGAGGTTGGGTGAGCAAACGCAGACCCTTTAAAGTAATACTGCGTGCTACCCATCGCATGGGTCCCAAATCTCCAGGTTCAAGGGCAACTTCCTACATCGAAAACATGCATGAGAAACCCAGAAGATGGTACACCGTGTGATGGGGAAAGGTTTCTAAAACGCACCTCATTTCTCATCTCCTTGTGCTCGGGTTCGCCATTCCAGCCACTTTACTAGCAATCTCCCTACTTGGAGCCTCAGCACCTTTAACCTCCTGTTCCGTACAGGTTGCAATTTGTCCTGAGGATGAACGGGAAGACGGGGAACCAATGAGAGACTAGCTCTTGGTGTTGGGACAGGCACAGGTCACTCTATTTTCCCATCAGGAAGAAGAATTAACCACAGGCTCAGCCTGACCCCCGGAACCAGAACAGGGCCTGAAGCCATCCTGCGCTTTTGCGGCCAGCTCCCAAAAAAGCGACTTGTAAAATGGAGCTTCAGGGCACTGCAATTCACAAACCTGCAGAGTTATAAATGATAACTCTCGTCCACAAATATATTGAGGGAAGGCAAAGAAGAGGATTTGAAATCAAGGCAGAATTGCAGGAAACAGATTTCAGGAGGTAGATTCGAATCGCCTTTAAAGCACATGAAAAGCGGCAAAACGTTGACAATGATGCCCTTGGCCAAAAAGGGCGTATGCGTTTTTTCCTGAATATATTCAGGAAAAAACGCATACGCCCTTTTTGGCCAACCAAGCAACCTGGAAAGGCAAATCAGCGCTACAAAGAAGTCTCGCTTCCCATCGGTCAAAAGGGCCATGCTGAAAAAAGTGTCAAAACCAGAAATGCAGGACAGGCCATGGAGAAATGGGAGCCTTGCTACACTGATGGGCGGGATGTAAATTGCCAACAGCCACTCTGGAGAAGTGTACGGTGTGTCCTGAAACATCTAAAAAACACAGCTTAGAGAGCATAGGACACTTCCACGCATGGGGGGATAAAGTGGGAAAATTGAAAATCAGCAAGACACAAGCACCCCAAAGTTTAGGGCTGCTCTGTTGACAAGGACCTCCACTTCATTCCACCTTAAATATCCCAGGAAAGCGAAAAATGGATAAAAAAGTTGTGGTCCTTATGTACAATGGAATATCACTCAGCCATGAAATCAATGTCATAAGGCTAATAGCAGCATGATGAGTGGATTTAGGTAAGACGATTCTAAGTGAAATAAGTCACACAGAAAAGGACACTTCTCAGAAGGTGTCACTTATAGAGGGAATGTAAAAACCGTTACAATTGAACTGAATTACAAAACAGAACAGAGTCACACATGCAGAAAACACACTATGGCTGCTTAACGGGAAAGGTGAGGTGGGGTGATACATAAAACAAGAGTTTCAAATTAGCTCAGATACCGTTCCATAAACCCAATATGTAATAGACAAGACCTACTCCTTGCTCAGAGAACTGGACTCAACACGCCCGATTCACCGCACATGAATATATCTGACTAGTAATAATCTTAAAACCTATGTATTGATATCTCTCTGTTAGTGTGTCAAGTGGGTGTAAAGCGGCATAAACACAGCCGTGAAAAGCAGCTAAACCCCATTATAAAAATAAATTACTTTTAAAAACCCATGAAACAAAGACAGGGATAGAGAGAGAAATTCTTACACAATTCGTTCAGGAGCTGTGATGCAACCTGGACTGACCATATCTAGACCCACAGCTGGATGAGACATAAGGGTGGACACTCTTGGGGCTGAGAGGTTTGGTGAGGTTGGGTGAGCAAACGCAGACCCTTTAAAGTAATACTGCGTGCTACCCATCGCATGGGTCCCAAATCTCCATGTTCAAGGGCATCTTCCTACATCGAAAACATGCATGAGAAACCCAGAAGATGGTACACCGTGTGATGGGGAAAGATTTCTAAAACGCACCTCATTTCTCATCTCCTTGTGCTCGGGTTCGCCATTCCAGCCACTTTACTAGCAATCTCCCTACTTGGAGCCTCAGCACCTTTAACCTCCTGTTCCGTACAGGTTGCAATTTGTCCTGAGGTTGAACGGGAAGACGGGAAACCAATGAGAGACTAGCTCTTGGTGTTGGGACAGGCACAGGTCACTCTATTTTCACATCAGGAAGAAGAATTAACCACAGGCTCAGCCTGCCCCCCGGAACCAGAACAGGGCCTGAAGCCATCCTGCGCTTTTGCGGCCAGCTCCCAAAAAAGCGACTTGTAAAATGGAGCTTCAGGGCACTGCAATTCACACCTACAGAGTTATAAATGATAACTCTCGTCTACAAATATATTGAGGGAAGGCAAAGAAGAGGATTTGAAATCAAGGCAGAATTGCAGGAAACAGATTTCAGGAGGTAGATTCGAATCGCCTTTAAAGCACATGAAAAGCACAAAACGTTGACAATGATGCCCCTGGCCAAAAAGGGCGTATGCGTTTTTTCCTGAATATATTCAGGAAAAAACGCATACGCCCTTTTTGGCCAACCAAGCAACCTGGAAAGGCAAATCAGCGCTACAAAGAAGTCTCGCTTCCCATCGGTCAAAAGGGCCATGCTGAAAAAAGTGTCAAAACCAGAAATGCAGGACAGGCCATGGAGAAATGGGAGCCTTGCTACACTGATGGGCGGGATGTAAATTGCCAACAGCCACTCTGGAGAAGTGTACGGTGTGTCCTGAAACATCTAAAAAACACAGCTTAGAGAGCATAGGGCACTTCCACGCATGGGGGGATAAAGTGGGAAAATTGAAAATCAGCAAGACACAAGCACCCCAAAGTTTAGGGCTGCTCTGTTGACAAGGACCTCCACTTCATTCCACCTTAAATATCCCAGGAAAGCGAAAAATGGATAAAAAAGTTGTGGTCCTTATGTACAATGGAATATCACTCAGCCATGAAATCAATGTCATAAGGCTAGTAGCAGCATGATGAGTGGATTTAGGTAAGACGATTCTAAGTGAAATAAGTCACACAGAAAAGGACACTTCTCATAAGGTGTCACTTATAGAGGGAATGTAAAAACCGTTACACTTGAACTGAATTACAAAACAGAACAGAGTCACACATGCAGAAAACACACTATGGCTGCTTAACGGGAAAGGTGAGGTGGGGTGATACATAAAACAAGAGCTTCAAATTAGCTCAGATACCGTTCCATAAACCCAATATGTAATAGACAAGACCTACTCCTTGCTCAGAGAACTGGACTCAACACGCCCGATTCACCGCACAAGAATATATCTGACTAGTAATAATCTTAAAACCTATGTATTGATATCTCTCTGTTAGTGTGTCAAGTGGGTGTAAGGCGGCATAAACACAGCCGTGAAAAGCAGCTAAACCCCATTATAAAAATAAATTACTTTTAAAAACCCATGAAACAAAGACAGGGAAAGAGAGAGAAATTCTTACACAATTTGTTCAGGGGCTGTGATGCAACCTGGACTGACCATATCTAGACCCACAGCTGGATGAGACATAAGGGTGGACACTCTTGGGGCTGAGAGGTTTGGTGAGGTTGGGTGAGCAAACGCAGACCCTTTCAAGTAATACTGCGTGCTACCCATCGCATGGGTCCCAAATCTCCAGGTTCAAGGGCATCTTCCTACATCGAAAACATGCATGAGAAACCCAGAAGATGGTACACCGTGTGATGGGGAAAGGTTTCTAAAACGCACCTCATTTCTCATCTCCTTGTGCTCGGGTTCGCCATTCCAGCCACTTTACCAGCAATCTCCCTTCTTGGAGCATCAGCACCTTTAACCTCCTGTTCCGTACAGGTTGCAATTTGTCCTGAGGATGAACGGGAAGACAGGGAACCAATGAGAGACTAGCTCTTGGTGTTGGGACAGGCACAGGTCACTCTATTTTCCCATCAGGAAGAAGAATTAACCACAGGCTCAGCCTGCCCCCCGGAACCAGAACAGGGCCTGAAGCCATCCTGCGCTTTTGCGGCCAGCTCCCAAAAAAGCGACTTGTAAAATGGAGCTTCAGGGCACTGCAATTCACAAACCTGCAGAGTTAAAAATGATAACTCTCGTCCACAAATATATTGAGGGAAGGCAAAGAAGAGGATTTGAAATCAAGTCAGAATTGCAGGAAACTGATTTCAGGAGGTAGATTCGAATCGCCTTTAAAGCACATGAAAAGCGGCAAAACGTTGACAATGATGCCCTTGGCCAAAAAGGGCGTATGCGTTTTTTCCTGAATATATTCAGGAAAAAACGCATACGCCCTTTTTGGCCAACCAAGCAACCTGGAAAGGCAAATCAGCGCTAAAAAGAAGTCTCGCTTCCCATCGGTCAAAAGGGCCATGCTGAAAAAAGTGTCAAAACCAGAAATGCAGGACAGGCCATGGAGAAATGGGAGCCTTGCTACACTGATGGGCGGGATGTAAATTGCCAACAGCCACTCTGGAGAAGTGTACGGTGTGTCCTGAAACATCTAAAAAACACAGCTTAGAGAGCATAGGGCACTTCCACGCATGGGGGGATAAAGTGGGAAAATTGAAAATCAGCAAGACACAAGCACCCCAAAGTTTAGGGCTGCTCTGTTGACAAGGACCTCCACTTCATTCCACCTTAAATATCCCAGGAAAGCGAAAAATGGATAAAAAAGTTGTGGTCCTTATGTACAATGGAATATCACTCAGCCATGAAATCAATGTCATAAGGCTAGTAGCAGCATGATGAGTGGATTTAGGTAAGACGATTCTAAGTGAAATAAGTCACACAGAAAAGGACACTTCTCATAAGGTGTCACTTATAGAGGGAATGTAAAAACCGTTACACTTGAACTGAATTACAAAACAGAACAGAGTCACACATGCAGAAAACACACTATGGCTGCTTAACGGGAAAGGTGAGGTGGGGTGATACATAAAACAAGAGCTTCAAATTAGCTCAGATACCGTTCCATAAACCCAATATGTAATAGACAAGACCTACTCCTTGCTCAGAGAACTGGACTCAACACGCCCGATTCACCGCACAAGAATATATCTGACTAGTAATAATCTTAAAACCTATGTATTGATATCTCTCTGTTAGTGTGTCAAGTGGGTGTAAGGCGGCATAAACACAGCCGTGAAAAGCAGCTAAACCCCATTATAAAAATAAATTACTTTTAAAAACCCATGAAACAAAGACAGGGAAAGAGAGAGAAATTCTTACACAATTTGTTCAGCGGCTGTGATGCAACCTGGACTGACCATATCTAGACCCACAGCTGGATGAGACATAAGGGTGGACACTCTTGGGGCTGAGAGGTTTGGTGAGGTTGGGTGAGCAAACGCAGACCCTTTCAAGTAATACTGCGTGCTACCCATCGCATGGGTCCCAAATCTCCAGGTTCAAGGGCATCTTCCTACATCGAAAACATGCATGAGAAACCCAGAAGATGGTACACCGTGTGATGGGGAAAGGTTTCTAAAACGCACCTCATTTCTCATCTCCTTGTGCTCGGGTTCGCCATTCCAGCCACTTTACCAGCAATCTCCCTTCTTGGAGCATCAGCACCTTTAACCTCCTGTTCCGTACAGGTTGCAATTTGTCCTGAGGATGAACGGGAAGACAGGGAACCAATGAGAGACTAGCTCTTGGTGTTGGGACAGGCACAGGTCACTCTATTTTCCCATCAGGAAGAAGAATTAACCACAGGCTCAGCCTGCCCCCCGGAACCAGAACAGGGCCTGAAGCCATCCTGCGCTTTTGCGGCCAGCTCCCAAAAAAGCGACTTGTAAAATGGAGCTTCAGGGCACTGCAATTCACAAACCTGCAGAGTTAAAAATGATAACTCTCGTCCACAAATATATTGAGGGAAGGCAAAGAAGAGGATTTGAAATCAAGTCAGAATTGCAGGAAACTGATTTCAGGAGGTAGATTCGAATCGCCTTTAAAGCACATGAAAAGCGGCAAAACGTTGACAATGATGCCCTTGGCCAAAAAGGGCGTATGCGTTTTTTCCTGAATATATTCAGGAAAAAACGCATACGCCCTTTTTGGCCAACCAAGCAACCTGGAAAGGCAAATCAGCGCTAAAAAGAAGTCTCGCTTCCCATCGGTCAAAAGGGCCATGCTGAAAAAAGTGTCAAAACCAGAAATGCAGGACAGGCCATGGAGAAATGGGAGCCTTGCTACACTGATGGGCGGGATGTAAATTGCCAACAGCCACTCTGGAGAAGTGTACGGTGTGTCCTGAAACATCTAAAAAACACAGCTTAGAGAGCATAGGGCACTTCCACGCATGGGGGGATAAAGTGGGAAAATTGAAAATCAGCAAGACACAAGCACCCCAAAGTTTAGGGCTGCTCTGTTGACAAGGACCTCCACTTCATTCCACCTTAAATATCCCAGGAAAGCGAAAAATGGATAAAAAAGTTGTGGTCCTTATGTACAATGGAATATCACTCAGCCATGAAATCAATGTCATAAGGCTAGTAGCAGCATGATGAGTGGATTTAGGTAAGACGATTCTAAGTGAAATAAGTCACACAGAAAAGGACACTTCTCATAAGGTGTCACTTATAGAGGGAATGTAAAAACCGTTACACTTGAACTGAATTACAAAACAGAACAGAGTCACACATGCAGAAAACACACTATGGCTGCTTAACGGGAAAGGTGAGGTGGGGTGATACATAAAACAAGAGCTTCAAATTAGCTCAGATACTGTTCCATAAACCCAATATGTAATAGACAAGACCTACTCCTTGCTCAGAGAACTGGACTCAACACGCCCGATTCACCGCACAAGAATATATCTGACTAGTAATAATCTTAAAACCTATGTATTGATATCTCTCTGTTAGTGTGTCAAGTGGGTGTAAGGCGGCATAAACACAGCCGTGAAAAGCAGCTAAACCCCATTATAAAAATAAATTACTTTTAAAAACCCATGAAACAAAGACAGGGAAAGAGAGAGAAATTCTTACACAATTCATTCAGGGGCTGTGATGCAACCTGGACTGACCATATCTAGACCCACAGCTGGATGAGACATAAGGGTGGACACTCTTGGGGCTGAGAGGTTTGGTGAGGTTGGGTGAGCAAACGCAGACCCTTTAAAGTAATACTGCGTGCTACCCATCGCATGGGTCCCAAATCTCCAGGTTCAAGGGCAACTTCCTACATCGAAAACATGCATGAGAAACCCAGAAGATGGTACACCGTGTGATGGGGAAAGGTTTCTAAAACGCACCTCATTTCTCATCTCCTTGTGCTCGGGTTCGCCATTCCAGCCACTTTACTAGCAATCTCCCTACTTGGAGCCTCAGCACCTTTAACCTCCTGTTCCGTACAGGTTGCAATTTGTCCTGAGGATGAACGGGAAGATGGGGAACCAATGAGAGACTAGCTCTTGGTGTTGGGACAGGCACAGGTCACTCTATTTTCCCATCAGGAAGAAGAATTAACCACAGGCTCAGCCTGACCCCCGGAACCAGAACAGGGCCTGAAGCCATCCTGCGCTTTTGCGGCCAGCTCCCAAAAAAGCGACTTGTAAAATGGAGCTTCAGGGCACTGCAATTCACAAACCTGCAGAGTTATAAATGATAACTCTCGTCCACAAATATATTGAGGGAAGGCAAAGAAGAGGATTTGAAATCAAGGCAGAATTGCAGGAAACAGATTTCAGGAGGTAGATCCGAATCGCCTTTAAAGCACATGAAAAGCGGCAAAACGTTGACAATGATGCCCTTGGCCAAAAAGGGCGTATGCGTTTTTTCCTGAATATATTCAGGAAAAAACGCATACGCCCTTTTTGGCCAACCAAGCAACCTGGAAAGGCAAATCAGCGCTACAAAGAAGTCTCGCTTCCCATCGGTCAAAAGGGCCATGCTGAAAAAAGTGTCAAAACCAGAAATGCAGGACAGGCCATGGAGAAATGGGAGCCTTGCTACACTGATGGGCGGGATGTAAATTGCCAACAGCCACTCTGGAGAAGTGTACGGTGTGTCCTGAAACATCTAAAAAACACAGCTTAGAGAGCATAGGGCACTTCCACGCATGGGGGGATAAAGTGGGAAAATTGAAAATCAGCAAGACACAAGCACCCCAAAGTTTAGGGCTGCTCTGTTGACAAGGACCTCCACTTCATTCCACCTTAAATATCCCAGGAAAGCGAAAAATGGATAAAAAATTTGTGGTCCTTATGTACAATGGAATATCACTCAGCCATGAAATCAATGTCATAAGGCTAGTAGCAGCATGATGAGTGGATTTAGGTAAGACGATTCTAAGTGAAATAAGTCACACAGAAAAGGACACTTCTCATAAGGTGTCACTTATAGAGGGAATGTAAAAACCGTTACACTTGAACTGAATTACAAAACAGAACAGAGTCACACATGCAGAAAACACACTATGGCTGCTTAACGGGAAAGGTGAGGTGGGGTGATACATAAAACAAGAGCTTCAAATTAGCTCAGATACCGTTCCATAAACCCAATATGTAATAGACAAGACCTACTCCTTGCTCAGAGAACTGGACTCAACACGCCCGATTCACCGCACAAGAATATATCTGACTAGTAATAATCTTAAAACCTATGTATTGATATCTCTCTGTTAGTGTGTCAAGTGGGTGTAAGGCGGCATAAACACAGCCGTGAAAAGCAGCTAAACCCCATTATAAAAATAAATTACTTTTAAAAACCCATGAAACAAAGACAGGGAAAGAGAGAGAAATTCTTACACAATTTGTTCAGGGGCTGTGATGCAACCTGGACTGACCATATCTAGACCCACAGCTGGATGAGACATAAGGGTGGACACTCTTGGGGCTGAGAGGTTTGGTGAGGTTGGGTGAGCAAACGCAGACCCTTTCAAGTAATACTGCGTGCTACCCATCGCATGGGTCCCAAATCTCCAGGTTCAAGGGCATCTTCCTACATCGAAAACATGCATGAGAAACCCAGAAGATGGTACACCGTGTGATGGGGAAAGGTTTCTAAAACGCACCTCATTTCTCATCTCCTTGTGCTCGGGTTCGCCATTCCAGCTACTTTACCAGCAATCTCCCTTCTTGGAGCATCAGCACCTTTAACCTCCTGTTCCGTACAGGTTGCAATTTGTCCTGAGGATGAACGGGAAGACAGGGAACCAATGAGAGACTAGCTCTTGGTGTTGGGACAGGCACAGGTCACTCTATTTTCCCATCAGGAAGAAGAATTAACCACAGGCTCAGCCTGCCCCCCGGAACCAGAACAGGGCCTGAAGCCATCCTGCGCTTTTGCGGCCAGCTCCCAAAAAAGCGACTTGTAAAATGGAGCTTCAGGGCACTGCAATTCACAAACCTGCAGAGTTAAAAATGATAACTCTCGTCCACAAATATATTGAGGGAAGGCAAAGAAGAGGATTTGAAATCAAGTCAGAATTGCAGGAAACTGATTTCAGGAGGTAGATTCGAATCGCCTTTAAAGCACATGAAAAGCGGCAAAACGTTGACAATGATGCCCTTGGCCAAAAAGGGCGTATGCGTTTTTTCCTGAATATATTCAGGAAAAAACGCATACGCCCTTTTTGGCCAACCAAGCAACCTGGAAAGGCAAATCAGCGCTAAAAAGAAGTCTCGCTTCCCATCGGTCAAAAGGGCCATGCTGAAAAAAGTGTCAAAACCAGAAATGCAGGACAGGCCATGGAGAAATGGGAGCCTTGCTACACTGATGGGCGGGATGTAAATTGCCAACAGCCACTCTGGAGAAGTGTACGGTGTGTCCTGAAACATCTAAAAAACACAGCTTAGAGAGCATAGGGCACTTCCACGCATGGGGGGATAAAATGGGAAAATTGAAAATCAGCAAGACACAAGCACCCCAAAGTTTAGGGCTGCTCTGTTGACAAGGACCTCCACTTCATTCCACCTTAAATATCCCAGGAAAGCGAAAAATGGATAAAAAAGTTGTGGTCCTTATGTACAATGGAATATCACTCAGCCATGAAATCAATGTCATAAGGCTAGTAGCAGCATGATGAGTGGATTTAGGTAAGACGATTCTAAGTGAAATAAGTCACACAGAAAAGGACACTTCTCATAAGGTGTCACTTATAGAGGGAATGTAAAAACCGTTACACTTGAACTGAATTACAAAACAGAACAGAGTCACACATGCAGAAAACACACTATGGCTGCTTAACGGGAAAGGTGAGGTGGGGTGATACATAAAACAAGAGCTTCAAATTAGCTCAGATACCGTTCCATAAACCCAATATGTAATAGACAAGACCTACTCCTTGCTCAGAGAACTGGACTCAACACGCCCGATTCACCGCACAAGAATATATCTGACTAGTAATAATCTTAAAACCTATGTATTGATATCTCTCTGTTAGTGTGTCAAGTGGGTGTAAGGCGGCATAAACACAGCCGTGAAAAGCAGCTAAACCCCATTATAAAAATAAATTACTTTTAAAAACCCATGAAACAAAGACAGGGAAAGAGAGAGAAATTCTTACACAATTCATTCAGGGGCTGTGATGCAACCTGGACTGACCATATCTAGACCCACAGCTGGATGAGACATAAGGGTGGACACTCTTGGGGCTGAGAGGTTTGGTGAGGTTGGGTGAGCAAACGCAGACCCTTTAAAGTAATACTGCGTGCTACCCATCGCATGGGTCCCAAATCTCCAGGTTCAAGGGCAACTTCCTACATCGAAAACATGCATGAGAAACCCAGAAGATGGTACACCGTGTGATGGGGAAAGGTTTCTAAAACGCACCTCATTTCTCATCTCCTTGTGCTCGGGTTCGCCATTCCAGCCACTTTACTAGCAATCTCCCTACTTGGAGCCTCAGCACCTTTAACCTCCTGTTCCGTACAGGTTGCAATTTGTCCTGAGGATGAACGGGAAGATGGGGAACCAATGAGAGACTAGCTCTTGGTGTTGGGACAGGCACAGGTCACTCTATTTTCCCATCAGGAAGAAGAATTAACCACAGGCTCAGCCTGACCCCCGGAACCAGAACAGGGCCTGAAGCCATCCTGCGCTTTTGCGGCCAGCTCCCAAAAAAGCGACTTGTAAAATGGAGCTTCAGGGCACTGCAATTCACAAACCTGCAGAGTTATAAATGATAACTCTCGTCCACAAATATATTGAGGGAAGGCAAAGAAGAGGATTTGAAATCAAGGCAGAATTGCAGGAAACAGATTTCAGGAGGTAGATCCGAATCGCCTTTAAAGCACATGAAAAGCGGCAAAACGTTGACAATGATGCCCTTGGCCAAAAAGGGCGTATGCGTTTTTTCCTGAATATATTCAGGAAAAAACGCATACGCCCTTTTTGGCCAACCAAGCAACCTGGAAAGGCAAATCAGCGCTACAAAGAAGTCTCGCTTCCCATCGGTCAAAAGGGCCATGCTGAAAAAAGTGTCAAAACCAGAAATGCAGGACAGGCCATGGAGAAATGGGAGCCTTGCTACACTGATGGGCGGGATGTAAATTGCCAACAGCCACTCTGGAGAAGTGTACGGTGTGTCCTGAAACATCTAAAAAACACAGCTTAGAGAGCATAGGGCACTTCCACGCATGGGGGGATAAAGTGGGAAAATTGAAAATCAGCAAGACACAAGCACCCCAAAGTTTAGGGCTGCTCTGTTGACAAGGACCTCCACTTCATTCCACCTTAAATATCCCAGGAAAGCGAAAAATGGATAAAAAATTTGTGGTCCTTATGTACAATGGAATATCACTCAGCCATGAAATCAATGTCATAAGGCTAGTAGCAGCATGATGAGTGGATTTAGGTAAGACGATTCTAAGTGAAATAAGTCACACAGAAAAGGACACTTCTCATAAGGTGTCACTTATAGAGGGAATGTAAAAACCGTTACACTTGAACTGAATTACAAAACAGAACAGAGTCACACATGCAGAAAACACACTATGGCTGCTTAACGGGAAAGGTGAGGTGGGGTGATACATAAAACAAGAGCTTCAAATTAGCTCAGATACCGTTCCATAAACCCAATATGTAATAGACAAGACCTACTCCTTGCTCAGAGAACTGGACTCAACACGCCCGATTCACCGCACAAGAATATATCTGACTAGTAATAATCTTAAAACCTATGTATTGATATCTCTCTGTTAGTGTGTCAAGTGGGTGTAAGGCGGCATAAACACAGCCGTGAAAAGCAGCTAAACCCCATTATAAAAATAAATTACTTTTAAAAACCCATGAAACAAAGACAGGGAAAGAGAGAGAAATTCTTACACAATTTGTTCAGGGGCTGTGATGCAACCTGGACTGACCATATCTAGACCCACAGCTGGATGAGACATAAGGGTGGACACTCTTGGGGCTGAGAGGTTTGGTGAGGTTGGGTGAGCAAACGCAGACCCTTTCAAGTAATACTGCGTGCTACCCATCGCATGGGTCCCAAATCTCCAGGTTCAAGTGCATCTTCCTACATCGAAAACATGCATGAGAAACCCAGAAGATGGTACACCGTGTGATGGGGAAAGGTTTCTAAAACGCACCTCATTTCTCATCTCCTTGTGCTCGGGTTCGCCATTCCAGCCACTTTACCAGCAATCTCCCTTCTTGGAGCATCAGCACCTTTAACCTCCTGTTCCGTACAGGTTGCAATTTGTCCTGAGGATGAACGGGAAGACAGGGAACCAATGAGAGACTAGCTCTTGGTGTTGGGACAGGCACAGGTCACTCTATTTTCCCATCAGGAAGAAGAATTAACCACAGGCTCAGCCTGCCCCCCGGAACCAGAACAGGGCCTGAAGCCATCCTGCGCTTTTGCGGCCAGCTCCCAAAAAAGCGACTTGTAAAATGGAGCTTCAGGGCACTGCAATTCACAAACCTGCAGAGTTAAAAATGATAACTCTCGTCCACAAATATATTGAGGGAAGGCAAAGAAGAGGATTTGAAATCAAGTCAGAATTGCAGGAAACTGATTTCAGGAGGTAGATTCGAATCGCCTTTAAAGCACATGAAAAGCGGCAAAACGTTGACAATGATGCCCTTGGCCAAAAAGGGCGTATGCGTTTTTTCCTGAATATATTCAGGAAAAAACGCATACGCCCTTTTTGGCCAACCAAGCAACCTGGAAAGGCAAATCAGCGCTAAAAAGAAGTCTCGCTTCCCATCGGTCAAAAGGGCCATGCTGAAAAAAGTGTCAAAACCAGAAATGCAGGACAGGCCATGGAGAAATGGGAGCCTTGCTACACTGATGGGCGGGATGTAAATTGCCAACAGCCACTCTGGAGAAGTGTACGGTGTGTCCTGAAACATCTAAAAAACACAGCTTAGAGAGCATAGGGCACTTCCACGCATGGGGGGATAAAGTGGGAAAATTGAAAATCAGCAAGACACAAGCACCCCAAAGTTTAGGGCTGCTCTGTTGACAAGGACCTCCACTTCATTCCACCTTAAATATCCCAGGAAAGCGAAAAATGGATAAAAAAGTTGTGGTCCTTATGTACAATGGAATATCACTCAGCCATGAAATCAATGTCATAAGGCTAGTAGCAGCATGATGAGTGGATTTAGGTAAGACGATTCTAAGTGAAATAAGTCACACAGAAAAGGACACTTCTCATAAGGTGTCACTTATAGAGGGAATGTAAAAACCGTTACACTTGAACTGAATTACAAAACAGAACAGAGTCACACATGCAGAAAACACACTATGGCTGCTTAACGGGAAAGGTGAGGTGGGGTGATACATAAAACAAGAGCTTCAAATTAGCTCAGATACCGTTCCATAAACCCAATATGTAATAGACAAGACCTACTCCTTGCTCAGAGAACTGGACTCAACACGCCCGATTCACCGCACAAGAATATATCTGACTAGTAATAATCTTAAAACCTATGTATTGATATCTCTCTGTTAGTGTGTCAAGTGGGTGTAAGGCGGCATAAACACAGCCGTGAAAAGCAGCTAAACCCCATTATAAAAATAAATTACTTTTAAAAACCCATGAAACAAAGACAGGGAAAGAGAGAGAAATTCTTACACAATTCATTCAGGGGCTGTGATGCAACCTGGACTGACCATATCTAGACCCACAGCTGGATGAGACATAAGGGTGGACACTCTTGGGGCTGAGAGGTTTGGTGAGGTTGGGTGAGCAAACGCAGACCCTTTAAAGTAATACTGCGTGCTACCCATCGCATGGGTCCCAAATCTCCAGGTTCAAGGGCAACTTCCTACATCGAAAACATGCATGAGAAACCCAGAAGATGGTACACCGTGTGATGGGGAAAGGTTTCTAAAACGCACCTCATTTCTCATCTCCTTGTGCTCGGGTTCGCCATTCCAGCCACTTTACTAGCAATCTCCCTACTTGGAGCCTCAGCACCTTTAACCTCCTGTTCCGTACAGGTTGCAATTTGTCCTGAGGATGAACGGGAAGATGGGGAACCAATGAGAGACTAGCTCTTGGTGTTGGGACAGGCACAGGTCACTCTATTTTCCCATCAGGAAGAAGAATTAACCACAGGCTCAGCCTGACCCCCGGAACCAGAACAGGGCCTGAAGCCATCCTGCGCTTTTGCGGCCAGCTCCCAAAAAAGCGACTTGTAAAATGGAGCTTCAGGGCACTGCAATTCACAAACCTGCAGAGTTATAAATGATAACTCTCGTCCACAAATATATTGAGGGAAGGCAAAGAAGAGGATTTGAAATCAAGGCAGAATTGCAGGAAACAGATTTCAGGAGGTAGATCCGAATCGCCTTTAAAGCACATGAAAAGCGGCAAACCGTTGACAATGATGCCCTTGGCCAAAAAGGGCGTATGCGTTTTTTCCTGAATATATTCAGGAAAAAACGCATACGCCCTTTTTGGCCAACCAAGCAACCTGGAAAGGCAAATCAGCGCTACAAAGAAGTCTCGCTTCCCATCGGTCAAAAGGGCCATGCTGAAAAAAGTGTCAAAACCAGAAATGCAGGACAGGCCATGGAGAAATGGGAGCCTTGCTACACTGATGGGCGGGATGTAAATTGCCAACAGCCACTCTGGAGAAGTGTACGGTGTGTCCTGAAACATCTAAAAAACACAGCTTAGAGAGCATAGGGCACTTCCACGCATGGGGGGATAAAGTGGGAAAATTGAAAATCAGCAAGACACAAGCACCCCAAAGTTTAGGGCTGCTCTGTTGACAAGGACCTCCACTTCATTCCACCTTAAATATCCCAGGAAAGCGAAAAATGGATAAAAAATTTGTGGTCCTTATGTACAATGGAATATCACTCAGCCATGAAATCAATGTCATAAGGCTAGTAGCAGCATGATGAGTGGATTTAGGTAAGACGATTCTAAGTGAAATAAGTCACACAGAAAAGGACACTTCTCATAAGGTGTCACTTATAGAGGGAATGTAAAAACCGTTACACTTGAACTGAATTACAAAACAGAACAGAGTCACACATGCAGAAAACACACTATGGCTGCTTAACGGGAAAGGTGAGGTGGGGTGATACATAAAACAAGAGCTTCAAATTAGCTCAGATACCGTTCCATAAACCCAATATGTAATAGACAAGACCTACTCCTTGCTCAGAGAACTGGACTCAACACGCCCGATTCACCGCACAAGAATATATCTGACTAGTAATAATCTTAAAACCTATGTATTGATATCTCTCTGTTAGTGTGTCAAGTGGGTGTAAGGCGGCATAAACACAGCCGTGAAAAGCAGCTAAACCCCATTATAAAAATAAATTACTTTTAAAAACCCATGAAACAAAGACAGGGAAAGAGAGAGAAATTCTTACACAATTCGTTCAGGGGCTGTGATGCAACCTGGACTGACCATATCTAGACCCACAGCTGGATGAGACATAAGGGTGGACACTCTTGGGGCTGAGAGGTTTGGTGAGGTTGGGTGAGCAAACGCAGACCCTTTCAAGTAATACTGCGTGCTACCCATCGCATGGGTCCCAAATCTCCAGGTTCAAGGGCATCTTCCTACATCGAAAACATGCATGAGAAACCCAGAAGATGGTACACCGTGTGATGGGGAAAGGTTTCTAAAACGCACCTCATTTCTCATCTCCTTGTGCTCGGGTTCGCCATTCCAGCCACTTTACCAGCAATCTCCCTTCTTGGAGCATCAGCACCTTTAACCTCCTGTTCCGTACAGGTTGCAATTTGTCCTGAGGATGAACGGGAAGACAGGGAACCAATGAGAGACTAGCTCTTGGTGTTGGGACAGGCACAGGTCACTCTATTTTCCCATCAAGAAGAAGAATTAACCACAGGCTCAGCCTGCCCCCCGGAACCAGAACAGGGCCTGAAGCCATCCTGCGCTTTTGCGGCCAGCTCCCAAAAAAGCGACTTGTAAAATGGAGCTTCAGGGCACTGCAATTCACAAACCTGCAGAGTTAAAAATGATAACTCTCGTCCACAAATATATTGAGGGAAGGCAAAGAAGAGGATTTGAAATCAAGTCAGAATTGCAGGAAACTGATTTCAGGAGGTAGATTCGAATCGCCTTTAAAGCACATGAAAAGCGGCAAAACGTTGACAATGATGCCCTTGGCCAAAAAGGGCGTATGCGTTTTTTCCTGAATATATTCAGGAAGAAACGCATACGCCCTTTTTGGCCAACCAAGCAACCTGGAAAGGCAAATCAGCGCTACAAAGAAGTCTCGCTTCCCATCGGTCAAAAGGGCCATGCTGAAAAAAGTGTCAAAACCAGAAATGCAGGACAGGCCATGGAGAAATGGGAGCCTTGCTACACTGATGGGCGGGATGTAAATTGCCAACAGCCACTCTGGAGAAGTGTACGGTGTGTCCTGAAACATCTAAAAAACACAGCTTAGAGAGCATAGGGCACTTCCACGCATGGGGGGATAAAGTGGGAAAATTGAAAATCAGCAAGACACAAGCACCCCAAAGTTTAGGGCTGCTCTGTTGACAAGGACCTCCACTTCATTCCACCTTAAATATCCCAGGAAAGCGAAAAATGGATAAAAAAGTTGTGGTCCTTATGTACAATGGAATATCACTCAGCCATGAAATCAATGTCATAAGGCTAGTAGCAGCATGATGAGTGGATTTAGGTAAGACGATTCTAAGTGAAATAAGTCACACAGAAAAGGACACTTCTCATAAGGTGTCACTTATAGAGGGAATGTAAAAACCGTTACACTTGAACTGAATTACAAAACAGAACAGAGTCACACATGCAGAAAACACACTATGGCTGCTTAACGGGAAAGGTGAGGTGGGGTGATACATAAAACAAGAGCTTCAAATTAGCTCAGATACCGTTCCATAAACCCAATATGTAATAGACAAGACCTACTCCTTGCTCAGAGAACTGGACTCAACACGCCCGATTCACCGCACAAGAATATATCTGACTAGTAATAATCTTAAAACCTATGTATTGATATCTCTCTGTTAGTGTGTCAAGTGGGTGTAAGGCGGCATAAGCACAGCCGTGAAAAGCAGCTAAACCCCATTATAAAAATAAATTACTTTTAAAAACCCATGAAACAAAGACAGGGAAAGAGAGAGAAATTCTTACACAATTCGTTCAGGGGCTGTGATGCAACCTGGACTGACCATATCTAGACCCACAGCTGGATGAGACATAAGGGTGGACACTCTTGGGGCTGAGAGGTTTGGTGAGGTTGGGTGAGCAAACGCAGACCCTTTAAAGTAATACTGCGTGCTACCCATCGCATGGGTCCCAAATCTCCAGGTTCAAGGGCAACTTCCTACATCGAAAACATGCATGAGAAACCCAGAAGATGGTACACCGTGTGATGGGGAAAGGTTTCTAAAACGCACCTCATTTCTCATCTCCTTGTGCTCGGGTTCGCCATTCCAGCCACTTTACTAGCAATCTCCCTACTTGGATCCTCAGCA
The DNA here is from genome assembly GCF_965194825.1 of Balaenoptera physalus. Classification (NCBI taxonomy): domain Eukaryota; kingdom Metazoa; phylum Chordata; class Mammalia; order Artiodactyla; family Balaenopteridae; genus Balaenoptera; species Balaenoptera physalus. The sequence goes on along the minus strand of NW_028126067.1, from coordinate 449,590 downwards.
CCTTTAACCTCCTGTTCCGTACAGGTTGCAATTTGTCCTGAGGATGAACGGGAAGACGGGGAACCAATGAGAGACTAGCTCTTGGTGTTGGGACAGGCACAGGTCACTCTATTTTCCCATCAGGAAGAAGAATTAACCACAGGCTCAGCCTGACCCCCGGAACCAGAACAGGGCCTGAAGCCATCCTGCGCTTTTGCGGCCAGCTCCCAAAAAAGCGACTTGTAAAATGGAGCTTCAGGGCACTGCAATTCACAAACCTGCAGAGTTATAAATGATAACTCTCGTCCACAAATATATTGAGGGAAGGCAAAGAAGAGGATTTGAAATCAAGGCAGAATTGCAGGAAACAGATTTCAGGAGGTAGATTCGAATCGCCTTTAAAGCACATGAAAAGCGGCAAAACGTTGACAATGATGCCCTTGGCCAAAAAGGGCGTATGCGTTTTTTCCTGAATATATTCAGGAAAAAACGCATACGCCCTTTTTGGCCAACCAAGCAACCTGGAAAGGCAAATCAGCGCTACAAAGAAGTCTCGCTTCCCATCGGTCAAAAGGGCCATGCTGAAAAAAGTGTCAAAACCAGAAATGCAGGACAGGCCATGGAGAAATGGGAGCCTTGCTACACTGATGGGCGGGATGTAAATTGCCAACAGCCACTCTGGAGAAGTGTACGGTGTGTCCTGAAACATCTAAAAAACACAGCTTAGAGAGCATAGGGCACTTCCACGCATGGGGGGATAAAGTGGGAAAATTGAAAATCAGCAAGACACAAGCACCCCAAAGTTTAGGGCTGCTCTGTTGACAAGGACCTCCACTTCATTCCACCTTAAATATCCCAGGAAAGCGAAAAATGGATAAAAAAGTTGTGGTCCTTATGTACAATGGAATATCACTCAGCCATGAAATCAATGTCATAAGGCTAGTAGCAGCATGATGAGTGGATTTAGGTAAGACGATTCTAAGTGAAATAAGTCACACAGAAAAGGACACTTCTCATAAGGTGTCACTTATAGAGGGAATGTAAAAACCGTTACACTTGAACTGAATTACAAAACAGAACAGAGTCACACATGCAGAAAACACACTATGGCTGCTTAACGGGAAAGGTGAGGTGGGGTGATACATAAAACAAGAGCTTCAAATTAGCTCAGATACCGTTCCATAAACCCAATATGTAATAGACAAGACCTACTCCTTGCTCAGAGAACTGGACTCAACACGCCCGATTCACCGCACAAGAATATATCTGACTAGTAATAATCCTAAAACCTATGTATTGATATCTCTCTGTTAGTGTGTCAAGTGGGTGTAAGGCGGCATAAACACAGCCGTGAAAAGCAGCTAAACCCCATTATAAAAATAAATTACTTTTAAAAACCCATGAAACAAAGACAGGGAAAGAGGGAGAAATTCTTACACAATTCGTTCAGGAGCTGTGATGCAACCTGGACTGACCATATCTAGACCCACAGCTGGATGAGACATAAGGGTGGACACTCTTGGGGCTGAGAGGTTTGGTGAGGTTGGGTGAGCAAACGCAGACCCTTTAAAGTAATACTGCGTGCTACCCATCGCATGGGTCCCAAATCTCCAGGTTCAAGGGCAACTTCCTACATCGAAAACATGCATGAGAAACCCAGAAGATGGTACACCGTGTGATGGGGAAAGGTTTCTAAAACGCACCTCATTTCTCATTTCCTTGTGCTCGGGTTCGCCATTCCAGCCACTTTACTAGCAATCTCCCTACTTGGAGCCTCAGCACCTTTAACCTCCTGTTCCGTACAGGTTGCAATTTGTCCTGAGGATGAACGGGAAGACGGGGAACCAATGAGAGACTAGCTCTTGGTGTTGGGACAGGCACAGGTCACTCTATTTTCCCATCAGGAAGAAGAATTAACCACAGGCTCAGCCTGACCCCCGGAACCAGAACAGGGCCTGAAGCCATCCTGCGCTTTTGCGGCCAGCTCCCAAAAAAGCGACTTGTAAAATGGAGCTTCAGGGCACTGCAATTCACAAACCTGCAGAGTTATAAATGATAACTCTCGTCCACAAATATATTGAGGGAAGGCAAAGAAGAGGATTTGAAATCAAGGCAGAATTGCAGGAAACAGATTTCAGGAGGTAGATTCGAATCGCCTTTAAAGCACATGAAAAGCGGCAAAACGTTGACAATGATGCCCTTGGCCAAAAAGGGCGTATGCGTTTTTTCCTGAATATATTCAGGAAAAAACGCATACGCCCTTTTTGGCCAACCAAGCAACCTGGAAAGGCAAATCAGCGCTACAAAGAAGTCTCGCTTCCCATCGGTCAAAAGGGCCATGCTGAAAAAAGTGTCAAAACCAGAAATGCAGTACAGGCCATGGAGAAATGGGAGCCTTGCTACACTGATGGGCGGGATGTAAATTGCCAACAGCCACTCTGGAGAAGTGTACGGTGTGTCCTGAAACATCTAAAAAACACAGCTTAGAGAGCATAGGGCACTTCCACGCATGGGGGGATAAAGTGGGAAAATTGAAAATCAGCAAGACACAAGCACCCCAAAGTTTAGGGCTGCTCTGTTGACAAGGACCTCCACTTCATTCCACCTTAAATATCCCAGGAAAGCGAAAAATGGATAAAAAAGTTGTGGTCCTTATGTACAATGGAATATCACTCAGCCATGAAATCAATGTCATAAGGCTAGTAGCAGCATGATGAGTGGATTTAGGTAAGACGATTCTAAGTGAAATAAGTCACACAGAAAAGGACACTTCTCATAAGGTGTCACTTATAGAGGGAATGTAAAAACCGTTACACTTGAACTGAATTACAAAACAGAACAGAGTCACACATGCAGAAAACACACTATGGCTGCTTAACGGGAAAGGTGAGGTGGGGTGATACATAAAACAAGAGCTTCAAATTAGCTCAGATACCGTTCCATAAACCCAATATGTAATAGACAAGACCTACTCCTTGCTCAGAGAACTGGACTCAACACGCCCGATTCACCGCACAAGAATATATCTGACTAGTAATAATCCTAAAACCTATGTATTGATATCTCTCTGTTAGTGTGTCAAGTGGGTGTAAAGCGGCATAAACACAGCCGTGAAAAGCAGCTAAACCCCATTATAAAAATAAATTACTTTTAAAAACCCATGAAACAAAGACAGGGAAAGAGGGAGAAATTCTTACACAATTCGTTCAGGAGCTGTGATGCAACCTGGACTGACCATATCTAGACCCACAGCTGGATGAGACATAAGGGTGGACACTCTTGGGGCTGAGAGGTTTGGTGAGGTTGGGTGAGCAAACGCAGACCCTTTAAAGTAATACTGCGTGCTACCCATCGCATGGGTCCCAAATCTCCAGGTTCAAGGGCAACTTCCTACATCGAAAACATGCATGAGAAACCCAGAAGATGGTACACCGTGTGATGGGGAAAGGTTTCTAAAACGCACCTCATTTCTCATCTCCTTGTGCTCGGGTTCGCCATTCCAGCCACTTTACTAGCAATCTCCCTACTTGGAGCCTCAGCACCTTTAACCTCCTGTTCCGTACAGGTTGCAATTTGTCCTGAGGATGAACGGGAAGACGGGGAACCAATGAGAGACTAGCTCTTGGTGTTGGGACAGGCACAGGTCACTCTATTTTCCCATCAGGAAGAAGAATTAACCACAGGCTCAGCCTGACCCCCGGAACCAGAACAGGGCCTGAAGCCATCCTGCGCTTTTGCGGCCAGCTCCCAAAAAAGCGACTTGTAAAATGGAGCTTCAGGGCACTGCAATTCACAAACCTGCAGAGTTATAAATGATAACTCTCGTCCACAAATATATTGAGGGAAGGCAAAGAAGAGGATTTGAAATCAAGGCAGAATTGCAGGAAACAGATTTCAGGAGGTAGATTCGAATCGCCTTTAAAGCACATGAAAAGCGGCAAAACGTTGACAATGATGCCCTTGGCCAAAAAGGGCGTATGCGTTTTTTCCTGAATATATTCAGGAAAAAACGCATACGCCCTTTTTGGCCAACCAAGCAACCTGGAAAGGCAAATCAGCGCTACAAAGAAGTCTCGCTTCCCATCGGTCAAAAGGGCCATGCTGAAAAAAGTGTCAAAACCAGAAATGCAGGACAGGCCATGGAGAAATGGGAGCCTTGCTACACTGATGGGCGGGATGTAAATTGCCAACAGCCACTCTGGAGAAGTGTACGGTGTGTCCTGAAACATCTAAAAAACACAGCTTAGAGAGCATAGGACACTTCCACGCATGGGGGGATAAAGTGGGAAAATTGAAAATCAGCAAGACACAAGCACCCCAAAGTTTAGGGCTGCTCTGTTGACAAGGACCTCCACTTCATTCCACCTTAAATATCCCAGGAAAGCGAAAAATGGATAAAAAAGTTGTGGTCCTTATGTACAATGGAATATCACTCAGCCATGAAATCAATGTCATAAGGCTAATAGCAGCATGATGAGTGGATTTAGGTAAGACGATTCTAAGTGAAATAAGTCACACAGAAAAGGACACTTCTCAGAAGGTGTCACTTATAGAGGGAATGTAAAAACCGTTACAATTGAACTGAATTACAAAACAGAACAGAGTCACACATGCAGAAAACACACTATGGCTGCTTAACGGGAAAGGTGAGGTGGGGTGATACATAAAACAAGAGTTTCAAATTAGCTCAGATACCGTTCCATAAACCCAATATGTAATAGACAAGACCTACTCCTTGCTCAGAGAACTGGACTCAACACGCCCGATTCACCGCACATGAATATATCTGACTAGTAATAATCTTAAAACCTATGTATTGATATCTCTCTGTTAGTGTGTCAAGTGGGTGTAAAGCGGCATAAACACAGCCGTGAAAAGCAGCTAAACCCCATTATAAAAATAAATTACTTTTAAAAACCCATGAAACAAAGACAGGGATAGAGAGAGAAATTCTTACACAATTCGTTCAGGAGCTGTGATGCAACCTGGACTGACCATATCTAGACCCACAGCTGGATGAGACATAAGGGTGGACACTCTTGGGGCTGAGAGGTTTGGTGAGGTTGGGTGAGCAAACGCAGACCCTTTAAAGTAATACTGCGTGCTACCCATCGCATGGGTCCCAAATCTCCATGTTCAAGGGCATCTTCCTACATCGAAAACATGCATGAGAAACCCAGAAGATGGTACACCGTGTGATGGGGAAAGATTTCTAAAACGCACCTCATTTCTCATCTCCTTGTGCTCGGGTTCGCCATTCCAGCCACTTTACTAGCAATCTCCCTACTTGGAGCCTCAGCACCTTTAACCTCCTGTTCCGTACAGGTTGCAATTTGTCCTGAGGTTGAACGGGAAGACGGGAAACCAATGAGAGACTAGCTCTTGGTGTTGGGACAGGCACAGGTCACTCTATTTTCACATCAGGAAGAAGAATTAACCACAGGCTCAGCCTGCCCCCCGGAACCAGAACAGGGCCTGAAGCCATCCTGCGCTTTTGCGGCCAGCTCCCAAAAAAGCGACTTGTAAAATGGAGCTTCAGGGCACTGCAATTCACACCTACAGAGTTATAAATGATAACTCTCGTCTACAAATATATTGAGGGAAGGCAAAGAAGAGGATTTGAAATCAAGGCAGAATTGCAGGAAACAGATTTCAGGAGGTAGATTCGAATCGCCTTTAAAGCACATGAAAAGCACAAAACGTTGACAATGATGCCCCTGGCCAAAAAGGGCGTATGCGTTTTTTCCTGAATATATTCAGGAAAAAACGCATACGCCCTTTTTGGCCAACCAAGCAACCTGGAAAGGCAAATCAGCGCTACAAAGAAGTCTCGCTTCCCATCGGTCAAAAGGGCCATGCTGAAAAAAGTGTCAAAACCAGAAATGCAGGACAGGCCATGGAGAAATGGGAGCCTTGCTACACTGATGGGCGGGATGTAAATTGCCAACAGCCACTCTGGAGAAGTGTACGGTGTGTCCTGAAACATCTAAAAAACACAGCTTAGAGAGCATAGGGCACTTCCACGCATGGGGGGATAAAGTGGGAAAATTGAAAATCAGCAAGACACAAGCACCCCAAAGTTTAGGGCTGCTCTGTTGACAAGGACCTCCACTTCATTCCACCTTAAATATCCCAGGAAAGCGAAAAATGGATAAAAAAGTTGTGGTCCTTATGTACAATGGAATATCACTCAGCCATGAAATCAATGTCATAAGGCTAGTAGCAGCATGATGAGTGGATTTAGGTAAGACGATTCTAAGTGAAATAAGTCACACAGAAAAGGACACTTCTCATAAGGTGTCACTTATAGAGGGAATGTAAAAACCGTTACACTTGAACTGAATTACAAAACAGAACAGAGTCACACATGCAGAAAACACACTATGGCTGCTTAACGGGAAAGGTGAGGTGGGGTGATACATAAAACAAGAGCTTCAAATTAGCTCAGATACCGTTCCATAAACCCAATATGTAATAGACAAGACCTACTCCTTGCTCAGAGAACTGGACTCAACACGCCCGATTCACCGCACAAGAATATATCTGACTAGTAATAATCTTAAAACCTATGTATTGATATCTCTCTGTTAGTGTGTCAAGTGGGTGTAAGGCGGCATAAACACAGCCGTGAAAAGCAGCTAAACCCCATTATAAAAATAAATTACTTTTAAAAACCCATGAAACAAAGACAGGGAAAGAGAGAGAAATTCTTACACAATTTGTTCAGGGGCTGTGATGCAACCTGGACTGACCATATCTAGACCCACAGCTGGATGAGACATAAGGGTGGACACTCTTGGGGCTGAGAGGTTTGGTGAGGTTGGGTGAGCAAACGCAGACCCTTTCAAGTAATACTGCGTGCTACCCATCGCATGGGTCCCAAATCTCCAGGTTCAAGGGCATCTTCCTACATCGAAAACATGCATGAGAAACCCAGAAGATGGTACACCGTGTGATGGGGAAAGGTTTCTAAAACGCACCTCATTTCTCATCTCCTTGTGCTCGGGTTCGCCATTCCAGCCACTTTACCAGCAATCTCCCTTCTTGGAGCATCAGCACCTTTAACCTCCTGTTCCGTACAGGTTGCAATTTGTCCTGAGGATGAACGGGAAGACAGGGAACCAATGAGAGACTAGCTCTTGGTGTTGGGACAGGCACAGGTCACTCTATTTTCCCATCAGGAAGAAGAATTAACCACAGGCTCAGCCTGCCCCCCGGAACCAGAACAGGGCCTGAAGCCATCCTGCGCTTTTGCGGCCAGCTCCCAAAAAAGCGACTTGTAAAATGGAGCTTCAGGGCACTGCAATTCACAAACCTGCAGAGTTAAAAATGATAACTCTCGTCCACAAATATATTGAGGGAAGGCAAAGAAGAGGATTTGAAATCAAGTCAGAATTGCAGGAAACTGATTTCAGGAGGTAGATTCGAATCGCCTTTAAAGCACATGAAAAGCGGCAAAACGTTGACAATGATGCCCTTGGCCAAAAAGGGCGTATGCGTTTTTTCCTGAATATATTCAGGAAAAAACGCATACGCCCTTTTTGGCCAACCAAGCAACCTGGAAAGGCAAATCAGCGCTAAAAAGAAGTCTCGCTTCCCATCGGTCAAAAGGGCCATGCTGAAAAAAGTGTCAAAACCAGAAATGCAGGACAGGCCATGGAGAAATGGGAGCCTTGCTACACTGATGGGCGGGATGTAAATTGCCAACAGCCACTCTGGAGAAGTGTACGGTGTGTCCTGAAACATCTAAAAAACACAGCTTAGAGAGCATAGGGCACTTCCACGCATGGGGGGATAAAGTGGGAAAATTGAAAATCAGCAAGACACAAGCACCCCAAAGTTTAGGGCTGCTCTGTTGACAAGGACCTCCACTTCATTCCACCTTAAATATCCCAGGAAAGCGAAAAATGGATAAAAAAGTTGTGGTCCTTATGTACAATGGAATATCACTCAGCCATGAAATCAATGTCATAAGGCTAGTAGCAGCATGATGAGTGGATTTAGGTAAGACGATTCTAAGTGAAATAAGTCACACAGAAAAGGACACTTCTCATAAGGTGTCACTTATAGAGGGAATGTAAAAACCGTTACACTTGAACTGAATTACAAAACAGAACAGAGTCACACATGCAGAAAACACACTATGGCTGCTTAACGGGAAAGGTGAGGTGGGGTGATACATAAAACAAGAGCTTCAAATTAGCTCAGATACCGTTCCATAAACCCAATATGTAATAGACAAGACCTACTCCTTGCTCAGAGAACTGGACTCAACACGCCCGATTCACCGCACAAGAATATATCTGACTAGTAATAATCTTAAAACCTATGTATTGATATCTCTCTGTTAGTGTGTCAAGTGGGTGTAAGGCGGCATAAACACAGCCGTGAAAAGCAGCTAAACCCCATTATAAAAATAAATTACTTTTAAAAACCCATGAAACAAAGACAGGGAAAGAGAGAGAAATTCTTACACAATTTGTTCAGCGGCTGTGATGCAACCTGGACTGACCATATCTAGACCCACAGCTGGATGAGACATAAGGGTGGACACTCTTGGGGCTGAGAGGTTTGGTGAGGTTGGGTGAGCAAACGCAGACCCTTTCAAGTAATACTGCGTGCTACCCATCGCATGGGTCCCAAATCTCCAGGTTCAAGGGCATCTTCCTACATCGAAAACATGCATGAGAAACCCAGAAGATGGTACACCGTGTGATGGGGAAAGGTTTCTAAAACGCACCTCATTTCTCATCTCCTTGTGCTCGGGTTCGCCATTCCAGCCACTTTACCAGCAATCTCCCTTCTTGGAGCATCAGCACCTTTAACCTCCTGTTCCGTACAGGTTGCAATTTGTCCTGAGGATGAACGGGAAGACAGGGAACCAATGAGAGACTAGCTCTTGGTGTTGGGACAGGCACAGGTCACTCTATTTTCCCATCAGGAAGAAGAATTAACCACAGGCTCAGCCTGCCCCCCGGAACCAGAACAGGGCCTGAAGCCATCCTGCGCTTTTGCGGCCAGCTCCCAAAAAAGCGACTTGTAAAATGGAGCTTCAGGGCACTGCAATTCACAAACCTGCAGAGTTAAAAATGATAACTCTCGTCCACAAATATATTGAGGGAAGGCAAAGAAGAGGATTTGAAATCAAGTCAGAATTGCAGGAAACTGATTTCAGGAGGTAGATTCGAATCGCCTTTAAAGCACATGAAAAGCGGCAAAACGTTGACAATGATGCCCTTGGCCAAAAAGGGCGTATGCGTTTTTTCCTGAATATATTCAGGAAAAAACGCATACGCCCTTTTTGGCCAACCAAGCAACCTGGAAAGGCAAATCAGCGCTAAAAAGAAGTCTCGCTTCCCATCGGTCAAAAGGGCCATGCTGAAAAAAGTGTCAAAACCAGAAATGCAGGACAGGCCATGGAGAAATGGGAGCCTTGCTACACTGATGGGCGGGATGTAAATTGCCAACAGCCACTCTGGAGAAGTGTACGGTGTGTCCTGAAACATCTAAAAAACACAGCTTAGAGAGCATAGGGCACTTCCACGCATGGGGGGATAAAGTGGGAAAATTGAAAATCAGCAAGACACAAGCACCCCAAAGTTTAGGGCTGCTCTGTTGACAAGGACCTCCACTTCATTCCACCTTAAATATCCCAGGAAAGCGAAAAATGGATAAAAAAGTTGTGGTCCTTATGTACAATGGAATATCACTCAGCCATGAAATCAATGTCATAAGGCTAGTAGCAGCATGATGAGTGGATTTAGGTAAGACGATTCTAAGTGAAATAAGTCACACAGAAAAGGACACTTCTCATAAGGTGTCACTTATAGAGGGAATGTAAAAACCGTTACACTTGAACTGAATTACAAAAGAGAACAGAGTCACACATGCAGAAAACACACTATGGCTGCTTAACGGGAAAGGTGAGGTGGGGTGATACATAAAACAAGAGCTTCAAATTAGCTCAGATACTGTTCCATAAACCCAATATGTAATAGACAAGACCTACTCCTTGCTCAGAGAACTGGACTCAACACGCCCGATTCACCGCACAAGAATATATCTGACTAGTAATAATCTTAAAACCTATGTATTGATATCTCTCTGTTAGTGTGTCAAGTGGGTGTAAGGCGGCATAAACACAGCCGTGAAAAGCAGCTAAACCCCATTATAAAAATAAATTACTTTTAAAAACCCATGAAACAAAGACAGGGAAAGAGAGAGAAATTCTTACACAATTCATTCAGGGGCTGTGATGCAACCTGGACTGACCATATCTAGACCCACAGCTGGATGAGACATAAGGGTGGACACTCTTGGGGCTGAGAGGTTTGGTGAGGTTGGGTGAGCAAACGCAGACCCTTTAAAGTAATACTGCGTGCTACCCATCGCATGGGTCCCAAATCTCCAGGTTCAAGGGCAACTTCCTACATCGAAAACATGCATGAGAAACCCAGAAGATGGTACACCGTGTGATGGGGAAAGGTTTCTAAAACGCACCTCATTTCTCATCTCCTTGTGCTCGGGTTCGCCATTCCAGCCACTTTACTAGCAATCTCCCTACTTGGAGCCTCAGCACCTTTAACCTCCTGTTCCGTACAGGTTGCAATTTGTCCTGAGGATGAACGGGAAGATGGGGAACCAATGAGAGACTAGCTCTTGGTGTTGGGACAGGCACAGGTCACTCTATTTTCCCATCAGGAAGAAGAATTAACCACAGGCTCAGCCTGACCCCCGGAACCAGAACAGGGCCTGAAGCCATCCTGCGCTTTTGCGGCCAGCTCCCAAAAAAGCGACTTGTAAAATGGAGCTTCAGGGCACTGCAATTCACAAACCTGCAGAGTTATAAATGATAACTCTCGTCCACAAATATATTGAGGGAAGGCAAAGAAGAGGATTTGAAATCAAGGCAGAATTGCAGGAAACAGATTTCAGGAGGTAGATCCGAATCGCCTTTAAAGCACATGAAAAGCGGCAAAACGTTGACAATGATGCCCTTGGCCAAAAAGGGCGTATGCGTTTTTTCCTGAATATATTCAGGAAAAAACGCATACGCCCTTTTTGGCCAACCAAGCAACCTGGAAAGGCAAATCAGCGCTACAAAGAAGTCTCGCTTCCCATCGGTCAAAAGGGCCATGCTGAAAAAAGTGTCAAAACCAGAAATGCAGGACAGGCCATGGAGAAATGGGAGCCTTGCTACACTGATGGGCGGGATGTAAATTGCCAACAGCCACTCTGGAGAAGTGTACGGTGTGTCCTGAAACATCTAAAAAACACAGCTTAGAGAGCATAGGGCACTTCCACGCATGGGGGGATAAAGTGGGAAAATTGAAAATCAGCAAGACACAAGCACCCCAAAGTTTAGGGCTGCTCTGTTGACAAGGACCTCCACTTCATTCCACCTTAAATATCCCAGGAAAGCGAAAAATGGATAAAAAATTTGTGGTCCTTATGTACAATGGAATATCACTCAGCCATGAAATCAATGTCATAAGGCTAGTAGCAGCATGATGAGTGGATTTAGGTAAGACGATTCTAAGTGAAATAAGTCACACAGAAAAGGACACTTCTCATAAGGTGTCACTTATAGAGGAATGTAAAAACCGTTACACTTGAACTGAATTACAAAACAGAACAGAGTCACACATGCAGAAAACACACTATGGCTGCTTAACGGGAAAGGTGAGGTGGGGTGATACATAAAACAAGAGCTTCAAATTAGCTCAGATACCGTTCCATAAACCCAATATGTAATAGACAAGACCTACTCCTTGCTCAGAGAACTGGACTCAACACGCCCGATTCACCGCACAAGAATATATCTGACTAGTAATAATCTTAAAACCTATGTATTGATATCTCTCTGTTAGTGTGTCAAGTGGGTGTAAGGCGGCATAAACACAGCCGTGAAAAGCAGCTAAACCCCATTATAAAAATAAATTACTTTTAAAAACCCATGAAACAAAGACAGGGAAAGAGAGAGAAATTCTTACACAATTTGTTCAGGGGCTGTGATGCAACCTGGACTGACCATATCTAGACCCACAGCTGGATGAGACATAAGGGTGGACACTCTTGGGGCTGAGAGGTTTGGTGAGGTTGGGTGAGCAAACGCAGACCCTTTCAAGTAATACTGCGTGCTACCCATCGCATGGGTCCCAAATCTCCAGGTTCAAGGGCATCTTCCTACATCGAAAACATGCATGAGAAACCCAGAAGATGGTACACCGTGTGATGGGGAAAGGTTTCTAAAACGCACCTCATTTCTCATCTCCTTGTGCTCGGGTTCGCCATTCCAGCTACTTTACCAGCAATCTCCCTTCTTGGAGCATCAGCACCTTTAACCTCCTGTTCCGTACAGGTTGCAATTTGTCCTGAGGATGAACGGGAAGACAGGGAACCAATGAGAGACTAGCTCTTGGTGTTGGGACAGGCACAGGTCACTCTATTTTCCCATCAGGAAGAAGAATTAACCACAGGCTCAGCCTGCCCCCCGGAACCAGAACAGGGCCTGAAGCCATCCTGCGCTTTTGCGGCCAGCTCCCAAAAAAGCGACTTGTAAAATGGAGCTTCAGGGCACTGCAATTCACAAACCTGCAGAGTTAAAAATGATAACTCTCGTCCACAAATATATTGAGGGAAGGCAAAGAAGAGGATTTGAAATCAAGTCAGAATTGCAGGAAACTGATTTCAGGAGGTAGATTCGAATCGCCTTTAAAGCACATGAAAAGCGGCAAAACGTTGACAATGATGCCCTTGGCCAAAAAGGGCGTATGCGTTTTTTCCTGAATATATTCAGGAAAAAACGCATACGCCCTTTTTGGCCAACCAAGCAACCTGGAAAGGCAAATCAGCGCTAAAAAGAAGTCTCGCTTCCCATCGGTCAAAAGGGCCATGCTGAAAAAAGTGTCAAAACCAGAAATGCAGGACAGGCCATGGAGAAATGGGAGCCTTGCTACACTGATGGGCGGGATGTAAATTGCCAACAGCCACTCTGGAGAAGTGTACGGTGTGTCCTGAAACATCTAAAAAACACAGCTTAGAGAGCATAGGGCACTTCCACGCATGGGGGGATAAAATGGGAAAATTGAAAATCAGCAAGACACAAGCACCCCAAAGTTTAGGGCTGCTCTGTTGACAAGGACCTCCACTTCATTCCACCTTAAATATCCCAGGAAAGCGAAAAATGGATAAAAAAGTTGTGGTCCTTATGTACAATGGAATATCACTCAGCCATGAAATCAATGTCATAAGGCTAGTAGCAGCATGATGAGTGGATTTAGGTAAGACGATTCTAAGTGAAATAAGTCACACAGAAAAGGACACTTCTCATAAGGTGTCACTTATAGAGGGAATGTAAAAACCGTTACACTTGAACTGAATTACAAAACAGAACAGAGTCACACATGCAGAAAACACACTATGGCTGCTTAACGGGAAAGGTGAGGTGGGGTGATACATAAAACAAGAGCTTCAAATTAGCTCAGATACCGTTCCATAAACCCAATATGTAATAGACAAGACCTACTCCTTGCTCAGAGAACTGGACTCAACACGCCCGATTCACCGCACAAGAATATATCTGACTAGTAATAATCTTAAAACCTATGTATTGATATCTCTCTGTTAGTGTGTCAAGTGGGTGTAAGGCGGCATAAACACAGCCGTGAAAAGCAGCTAAACCCCATTATAAAAATAAATTACTTTTAAAAACCCATGAAACAAAGACAGGGAAAGAGAGAGAAATTCTTACACAATTCATTCAGGGGCTGTGATGCAACCTGGACTGACCATATCTAGACCCACAGCTGGATGAGACATAAGGGTGGACACTCTTGGGGCTGAGAGGTTTGGTGAGGTTGGGTGAGCAAACGCAGACCCTTTAAAGTAATACTGCGTGCTACCCATCGCATGGGTCCCAAATCTCCAGGTTCAAGGGCAACTTCCTACATCGAAAACATGCATGAGAAACCCAGAAGATGGTACACCGTGTGATGGGGAAAGGTTTCTAAAACGCACCTCATTTCTCATCTCCTTGTGCTCGGGTTCGCCATTCCAGCCACTTTACTAGCAATCTCCCTACTTGGAGCCTCAGCACCTTTAACCTCCTGTTCCGTACAGGTTGCAATTTGTCCTGAGGATGAACGGGAAGATGGGGAACCAATGAGAGACTAGCTCTTGGTGTTGGGACAGGCACAGGTCACTCTATTTTCCCATCAGGAAGAAGAATTAACCACAGGCTCAGCCTGACCCCCGGAACCAGAACAGGGCCTGAAGCCATCCTGCGCTTTTGCGGCCAGCTCCCAAAAAAGCGACTTGTAAAATGGAGCTTCAGGGCACTGCAATTCACAAACCTGCAGAGTTATAAATGATAACTCTCGTCCACAAATATATTGAGGGAAGGCAAAGAAGAGGATTTGAAATCAAGGCAGAATTGCAGGAAACAGATTTCAGGAGGTAGATCCGAATCGCCTTTAAAGCACATGAAAAGCGGCAAAACGTTGACAATGATGCCCTTGGCCAAAAAGGGCGTATGCGTTTTTTCCTGAATATATTCAGGAAAAAACGCATACGCCCTTTTTGGCCAACCAAGCAACCTGGAAAGGCAAATCAGCGCTACAAAGAAGTCTCGCTTCCCATCGGTCAAAAGGGCCATGCTGAAAAAAGTGTCAAAACCAGAAATGCAGGACAGGCCATGGAGAAATGGGAGCCTTGCTACACTGATGGGCGGGATGTAAATTGCCAACAGCCACTCTGGAGAAGTGTACGGTGTGTCCTGAAACATCTAAAAAACACAGCTTAGAGAGCATAGGGCACTTCCACGCATGGGGGGATAAAGTGGGAAAATTGAAAATCAGCAAGACACAAGCACCCCAAAGTTTAGGGCTGCTCTGTTGACAAGGACCTCCACTTCATTCCACCTTAAATATCCCAGGAAAGCGAAAAATGGATAAAAAATTTGTGGTCCTTATGTACAATGGAATATCACTCAGCCATGAAATCAATGTCATAAGGCTAGTAGCAGCATGATGAGTGGATTTAGGTAAGACGATTCTAAGTGAAATAAGTCACACAGAAAAGGACACTTCTCATAAGGTGTCACTTATAGAGGGAATGTAAAAACCGTTACACTTGAACTGAATTACAAAACAGAACAGAGTCACACATGCAGAAAACACACTATGGCTGCTTAACGGGAAAGGTGAGGTGGGGTGATTCATAAAACAAGAGCTTCAAATTAGCTCAGATACCGTTCCATAAACCCAATATGTAATAGACAAGACCTACTCCTTGCTCAGAGAACTGGACTCAACACGCCCGATTCACCGCACAAGAATATATCTGACTAGTAATAATCTTAAAACCTATGTATTGATATCTCTCTGTTAGTGTGTCAAGTGGGTGTAAGGCGGCATAAACACAGCCGTGAAAAGCAGCTAAACCCCATTATAAAAATAAATTACTTTTAAAAACCCATGAAACAAAGACAGGGAAAGAGAGAGAAATTCTTACACAATTCATTCAGGGGCTGTGATGCAACCTGGACTGACCATATCTAGACCCACAGCTGGATGAGACATAAGGGTGGACACTCTTGGGGCTGAGAGGTTTGGTGAGGTTGGGTGAGCAAACGCAGACCCTTTAAAGTAATACTGCGTGCTACCCATCGCATGGGTCCCAAATCTCCAGGTTCAAGGGCAACTTCCTACATCGAAAACATGCATGAGAAACCCAGAAGATGGTACACCGTGTGATGGGGAAAGGTTTCTAAAACGCACCTCATTTCTCATCTCCTTGTGCTCGGGTTCGCCATTCCAGCCACTTTACTAGCAATCTCCCTACTTGGAGCCTCAGCACCTTTAACCTCCTGTTCCGTACAGGTTGCAATTTGTCCTGAGGATGAACGGGAAGATGGGGAACCAATGAGAGACTAGCTCTTGGTGTTGGGACAGGCACAGGTCACTCTATTTTCCCATCAGGAAGAAGAATTAACCACAGGCTCAGCCTGACCCCCGGAACCAGAACAGGGCCTGAAGCCATCCTGCGCTTTTGCGGCCAGCTCCCAAAAAAGCGACTTGTAAAATGGAGCGTCAGGGCACTGCAATTCACAAACCTGCAGAGTTATAAATGATAACTCTCGTCCACAAATATATTGAGGGAAGGCAAAGAAGAGGATTTGAAATCAAGGCAGAATTGCAGGAAACAGATTTCAGGAGGTAGATCCGAATCGCCTTTAAAGCACATGAAAAGCGGCAAAACGTTGACAATGATGCCCTTGGCCAAAAAGGGCGTATGCGTTTTTTCCTGAATATATTCAGGAAAAAACGCATACGCCCTTTTTGGCCAACCAAGCAACCTGGAAAGGCAAATCAGCGCTACAAAGAAGTCTCGCTTCCCATCGGTCAAAAGGGCCATGCTGAAAAAAGTGTCAAAACCAGAAATGCAGGACAGGCCATGGAGAAATGGGAGCCTTGCTACACTGATGGGCGGGATGTAAATTGCCAACAGCCACTCTGGAGAAGTGTACGGTGTGTCCTGAAACATCTAAAAAACACAGCTTAGAGAGCATAGGGCACTTCCACGCATGGGGGGATAAAGTGGGAAAATTGAAAATCAGCAAGACACAAGCACCCCAAAGTTTAGGGCTGCTCTGTTGACAAGGACCTCCACTTCATTCCACCTTAAATATCCCAGGAAAGCGAAAAATGGATAAAAAAGTTGTGGTCCTTATGTACAATGGAATATCACTCAGCCATGAAATCAATGTCATAAGGCTAGTAGCAGCATGATGAGTGGATTTAGGTAAGACGATTCTAAGTGAAATAAGTCACACAGAAAAGGACACTTCTCATAAGGTGTCACTTATAGAGGGAATGTAAAAACCGTTACACTTGAACTGAATTACAAAACAGAACAGAGTCACACATGCAGAAAACACACTATGGCTGCTTAACGGGAAAGGTGAGGTGGGGTGATACATAAAACAAGAGCTTCAAATTAGCTCAGATACCGTTCCATAAACCCAATATGTAATAGACAAGACCTACTCCTTGCTCAGAGAACTGGACTCAACACGCCCGATTCACCGCACAAGAATATATCTGACTAGTAATAATCTTAAAACCTATGTATTGATATCTCTCTGTTAGTGTGTCAAGTGGGTGTAAGGCGGCATAAACACAGCCGTGAAAAGCAGCTAAACCCCATTATAAAAATAAATTACTTTTAAAAACCCATGAAACAAAGACAGGGAAAGAGAGAGAAATTCTTACACAATTTGTTCAGGGGCTGTGATGCAACCTGGACTGACCATATCTAGACCCACAGCTGGATGAGACATAAGGGTGGACACTCTTGGGGCTGAGAGGTTTGGTGAGGTTGGGTGAGCAAACGCAGACCCTTTCAAGTAATACTGCGTGCTACCCATCGCATGGGTCCCAAATCTCCAGGTTCAAGGGCATCTTCCTACATCGAAAACATGCATGAGAAACCCAGAAGATGGTACACCGTGTGATGGGGAAAGGTTTCTAAAACGCACCTCATTTCTCATCTCCTTGTGCTCGGGTTCGCCATTCCAGCCACTTTACCAGCAATCTCCCTTCTTGGAGCATCAGCACCTTTAACCTCCTGTTCCGTACAGGTTGGAATTTGTCCTGAGGATGAACGGGAAGACAGGGAACCAATGAGAGACTAGCTCTTGGTGTTGGGACAGGCACAGGTCACTCTATTTTCCCATCAGGAAGAAGAATTAACCACAGGCTCAGCCTGCCCCCCGGAACCAGAACAGGGCCTGAAGCCATCCTGCGCTTTTGCGGCCAGCTCCCAAAAAAGCGACTTGTAAAATGGAGCTTCAGGGCACTGCAATTCACAAACCTGCAGAGTTAAAAATGATAACTCTCGTCCACAAATATATTGAGGGAAGGCAAAGAAGAGGATTTGAAATCAAGTCAGAATTGCAGGAAACTGATTTCAGGAGGTTGATTCGAATCGCCTTTAAAGCACATGAAAAGCGGCAAAACGTTGACAATGATGCCCTTGGCCAAAAAGGGCGTATGCGTTTTTTCCTGAATATATTCAGGAAAAAACGCATACGCCCTTTTTGGCCAACCAAGCAACCTGGAAAGGCAAATCAGCGCTAAAAAGAAGTCTCGCTTCCCATCGGTCAAAAGGGCCATGCTGAAAAAAGTGTCAAAACCAGAAATGCAGGACAGGCCATGGAGAAATGGGAGCCTTGCTACACTGATGGGCGGGATGTAAATTGCCAACAGCCACTCTGGAGAAGTGTACGGTGTGTCCTGAAACATCTAAAAAACACAGCTTAGAGAGCATAGGGCACTTCCACGCATGGGGGGATAAAGTGGGAAAATTGAAAATCAGCAAGACACAAGCACCCCAAAGTTTAGGGCTGCTCTGTTGACAAGGACCTCCACTTCATTCCACCTTAAATATCCCAGGAAAGCGAAAAATGGATAAAAAAGTTGTGGTCCTTATGTACAATGGAATATCACTCAGCCATGAAATCAATGTCATAAGGCTAGTAGCAGCATGATGAGTGGATTTAGGTAAGACGATTCTAAGTGAAATAAGTCACACAGAAAAGGACACTTCTCATAAGGTGTCACTTATAGAGGGAATGTAAAAACCGTTACACTTGAACTGAATTACAAAACAGAACAGAGTCACACATGCAGAAAACACACTATGGCTGCTTAACGGGAAAGGTGAGGTGGGGTGATACATAAAACAAGAGCTTCAAATTAGCTCAGATACCGTTCCATAAACCCAATATGTAATAGACAAGACCTACTCCTTGCTCAGAGAACTGGACTCAACACGCCCGATTCACCGCACAAGAATATATCTGACTAGTAATAATCTTAAAACCTATGTATTGATATCTCTCTGTTAGTGTGTCAAGTGGGTGTAAGGCGGCATAAACACAGCCGTGAAAAGCAGCTAAACCCCATTATAAAAATAAATTACTTTTAAAAACCCATGAAACAAAGACAGGGAAAGAGAGAGAAATTCTTACACAATTCGTTCAGGGGCTGTGATGCAACCTGGACTGACCATATCTAGACCCACAGCTGGATGAGACATAAGGGTGGACACTCTTGGGGCTGAGAGGTTTGGTGAGGTTGGGTGAGCAAACGCAGACCCTTTAAAGTAATCCTGAGTGCTACCCATCGCATGGGTCCCAAATCTCCAGGTTCAAGGGCAACTTCCTACATCGAAAACATGCATGAGAAACCCAGAAGATGGTACACCGTGTGATGGGGAAAGGTTTCTAAAACGCACCTCATTTCTCATCTCCTTGTGCTCGGGTTCGCCATTCCAGCCACTTTACTAGCAATCTCCCTACTTGGAGCCTCAGCACCTTTAACCTCCTGTTCCGTACAGGTTGCAATTTGTCCTGAGGATGAACGGGAAGATGGGGAACCAATGAGAGACTAGCTCTTGGTGTTGGGACAGGCACAGGTCACTCTATTTTCCCATCAGGAAGAAGAATTAACCACAGGCTCAGCCTGACCCCCGGAACCAGAACAGGGCCTGAAGCCATCCTGCGCTTTTGCGGCCAGCTCCCAAAAAAGCGACTTGTAAAATGGAGCTTCAGGGCACTGCAATTCACAAACCTGCAGAGTTATAAATGATAACTCTCGTCCACAAATATATTGAGGGAAGGCAAAGAAGAGGATTTGAAATCAAGGCAGAATTGCAGGAAACAGATTTCAGGAGGTAGATCCGAATCGCCTTTAAAGCACATGAAAAGCGGCAAAACGTTGACAATGATGCCCTTGGCCAAAAAGGGCGTATGCGTTTTTTCCTGAATATATTCAGGAAAAAACGCATACGCCCTTTTTGGCCAACCAAGCAACCTGGAAAGGCAAATCAGCGCTACAAAGAAGTCTCGCTTCCCATCGGTCAAAAGGGCCATGCTGAAAAAAGTGTCAAAACCAGAAATGCAGGACAGGCCATGGAGAAATGGGAGCCTTGCTACACTGATGGGCGGGATGTAAATTGCCAACAGCCACTCTGGAGAAGTGTACGGTGTGTCCTGAAACATCTAAAAAACACAGCTTAGAGAGCATAGGGCACTTCCACGCATGGGGGGATAAAGTGGGAAAATTGAAAATCAGCAAGACACAAGCACCCCAAAGTTTAGGGCTGCTCTGTTGACAAGGACCTCCACTTCATTCCACCTTAAATATCCCAGGAAAGCGAAAAATGGATAAAAAATTTGTGGTCCTTATGTACAATGGAATATCACTCAGCCATGAAATCAATGTCATAAGGCTAGTAGCAGCATGATGAGTGGATTTAGGTAAGACGATTCTAAGTGAAATAAGTCACACAGAAAAGGACACTTCTCATAAGGTGTCACTTATAGAGGGAATGTAAAAACCGTTACACTTGAACTGAATTACAAAACAGAACAGAGTCACACATGCAGAAAACACACTATGGCTGCTTAACGGGAAAGGTGAGGTGGGGTGATACATAAAACAAGAGCTTCAAATTAGCTCAGATACCGTTCCATAAACCCAATATGTAATAGACAAGACCTACTCCTTGCTCAGAGAACTGGACTCAACACGCCCGATTCACCGCACAAGAATATATCTGACTAGTAATAATCTTAAAACCTATGTATTGATATCTCTCTGTTAGTGTGTCAAGTGGGTGTAAGGCGGCATAAACACAGCCGTGAAAAGCAGCTAAACCCCATTATAAAAATAAATTACTTTTAAAAACCCATGAAACAAAGACAGGGAAAGAGAGAGAAATTCTTACACAATTTGTTCAGGGGCTGTGATGCAACCTGGACTGACCATATCTAGACCCACAGCTGGATGAGACATAAGGGTGGACACTCTTGGGGCTGAGAGGTTTGGTGAGGTTGGGTGAGCAAACGCAGACCCTTTCAAGTAATACTGCGTGCTACCCATCGCATGGGTCCCAAATCTCCAGGTTCAAGGGCATCTTCCTACATCGAAAACATGCATGAGAAACCCAGAAGATGGTACACCGTGTGATGGGGAAAGGTTTCTAAAACGCACCTCATTTCTCATCTCCTTGTGCTCGGGTTCGCCATTCCAGCCACTTTACCAGCAATCTCCCTTCTTGGAGCATCAGCACCTTTAACCTCCTGTTCCGTACAGGTTGCAATTTGTCCTGAGGATGAACGGGAAGACAGGGAACCAATGAGAGACTAGCTCTTGGTGTTGGGACAGGCACAGGTCACTCTATTTTCCCATCAGGAAGAAGAATTAACCACAGGCTCAGCCTGCCCCCCGGAACCAGAACAGGGCCTGAAGCCATCCTGCGCTTTTGCGGCCAGCTCCCAAAAAAGCGACTTGTAAAATGGAGCTTCAGGGCACTGCAATTCACAAACCTGCAGAGTTAAAAATGATAACTCTCGTCCACAAATATATTGAGGGAAGGCAAAGAAGAGGATTTGAAATCAAGTCAGAATTGCAGGAAACTGATTTCAGGAGGTAGATTCGAATCGCCTTTAAAGCACATGAAAAGCGGCAAAACGTTGACAATGATGCCCTTGGCCAAAAAGGGCGTATGCGTTTTTTCCTGAATATATTCAGGAAAAAACGCATACGCCCTTTTTGGCCAACCAAGCAACCTGGAAAGGCAAATCAGCGCTAAAAAGAAGTCTCGCTTCCCATCGGTCAAAAGGGCCATGCTGAAAAAAGTGTCAAAACCAGAAATGCAGGACAGGCCATGGAGAAATGGGAGCCTTGCTACACTGATGGGCGGGATGTAAATTGCCAACAGCCACTCTGGAGAAGTGTACGGTGTGTCCTGAAACATCTAAAAAACACAGCTTAGAGAGCATAGGGCACTTCCACGCATGGGGGGATAAAGTGGGAAAATTGAAAATCAGCAAGACACAAGCACCCCAAAGTTTAGGGCTGCTCTGTTGACAAGGACCTCCACTTCATTCCACCTTAAATATCCCAGGAAAGCGAAAAATGGATAAAAAAGTTGTGGTCCTTATGTACAATGGAATATCACTCAGCCATGAAATCAATGTCATAAGGCTAGTAGCAGCATGATGAGTGGATTTAGGTAAGACGATTCTAAGTGAAATAAGTCACACAGAAAAGGACACTTCTCATAAGGTGTCACTTATAGAGGGAATGTAAAAACCGTTACACTTGAACTGAATTACAAAACAGAACAGAGTCACACATGCAGAAAACACACTATGGCTGCTTAACGGGAAAGGTGAGGTGGGGTGATACATAAAACAAGAGCTTCAAATTAGCTCAGATACCGTTCCATAAACCCAATATGTAATAGACAAGACCTACTCCTTGCTCAGAGAACTGGACTCAACACGCCCGATTCACCGCACAAGAATATATCTGACTAGTAATAATCTTAAAACCTATGTATTGATATCTCTCTGTTAGTGTGTCAAGTGGGTGTAAGGCGGCATAAACACAGCCGTGAAAAGCAGCTAAACCCCATTATAAAAATAAATTACTTTTAAAAACCCATGAAACAAAGACAGGGAAAGAGAGAGAAATTCTTACACAATTCATTCAGGGGCTGTGATGCAACCTGGACTGACCATATCTAGACCCACAGCTGGATGAGACATAAGGGTGGACACTCTTGGGGCTGAGAGGTTTGGTGAGGTTGGGTGAGCAAACGCAGACCCTTTAAAGTAATACTGCGTGCTACCCATCGCATGGGTCCCAAATCTCCAGGTTCAAGGGCAACTTCCTACATCGAAAACATGCATGAGAAACCCAGAAGATGGTACACCGTGTGATGGGGAAAGGTTTCTAAAACGCACCTCATTTCTCATCTCCTTGTGCTCGGGTTCGCCATTCCAGCCACTTTACTAGCAATCTCCCTACTTGGAGCCTCAGCACCTTTAACCTCCTGTTCCGTACAGGTTGCAATTTGTCCTGAGGATGAACGGGAAGATGGGGAACCAATGAGAGACTAGCTCTTGGTGTTGGGACAGGCACAGGTCACTCTATTTTCCCATCAGGAAGAAGAATTAACCACAGGCTCAGCCTGACCCCCGGAACCAGAACAGGGCCTGAAGCCATCCTGCGCTTTTGCGGCCAGCTCCCAAAAAAGCGACTTGTAAAATGGAGCTTCAGGGCACTGCAATTCACAAACCTGCAGAGTTATAAATGATAACTCTCGTCCACAAATATATTGAGGGAAGGCAAAGAAGAGGATTTGAAATCAAGGCAGAATTGCAGGAAACAGATTTCAGGAGGTAGATCCGAATCGCCTTTAAAGCACATGAAAAGCGGCAAAACGTTGACAATTATGCCCTTGGCCAAAAAGGGCGTATGCGTTTTTTCCTGAATATATTCAGGAAAAAACGCATACGCCCTTTTTGGCCAACCAAGCAACCTGGAAAGGCAAATCAGCGCTACAAAGAAGTCTCGCTTCCCATCGGTCAAAAGGGCCATGCTGAAAAAAGTGTCAAAACCAGAAATGCAGGACAGGCCATGGAGAAATGGGAGCCTTGCTACACTGATGGGCGGGATGTAAATTGCCAACAGCCACTCTGGAGAAGTGTACGGTGTGTCCTGAAACATCTAAAAAACACAGCTTAGAGAGCATAGGGCACTTCCACGCATGGGGGGATAAAGTGGGAAAATTGAAAATCAGCAAGACACAAGCACCCCAAAGTTTAGGGCTGCTCTGTTGACAAGGACCTCCACTTCATTCCACCTTAAATATCCCAGGAAAGCGAAAAATGGATAAAAAATTTGTGGTCCTTATGTACAATGGAATATCACTCAGCCATGAAATCAATGTCATAAGGCTAGTAGCAGCATGATGAGTGGATTTAGGTAAGACGATTCTAAGTGAAATAAGTCACACAGAAAAGGACACTTCTCATAAGGTGTCACTTATAGAGGGAATGTAAAAACCGTTACACTTGAACTGAATTACAAAACAGAACAGAGTCACACATGCAGAAAACACACTATGGCTGCTTAACGGGAAAGGTGAGGTGGGGTGATACATAAAACAAGAGCTTCAAATTAGCTCAGATACCGTTCCATAAACCCAATATGTAATAGACAAGACCTACTCCTTGCTCAGAGAACTGGACTCAACACGCCCGATTCACCGCACAAGAATATATCTGACTAGTAATAATCTTAAAACCTATGTATTGATATCTCTCTGTTAGTGTGTCAAGTGGGTGTAAGGCGGCATAAACACAGCCGTGAAAAGCAGCTAAACCCCATTATAAAAATAAATTACTTTTAAAAACCCATGAAACAAAGACAGGGAAAGAGAGAGAAATACTTACACAATTTGTTCAGGGGCTGTGATGCAACCTGGACTGACCATATCTAGACCCACAGCTGGATGAGACATAAGGGTGGACACTCTTGGGGCTGAGAGTTTTGGTGAGGTTGGGTGAGCAAACGCAGACCCTTTCAAGTAATACTGCGTGCTACCCATCGCATGGGTCCCAAATCTCCAGGTTCAAGGGCATCTTCCTACATCGAAAACATGCATGAGAAACCCAGAAGATGGTACACCGTGTGATGGGGAAAGGTTTCTAAAACGCACCTCATTTCTCATCTCCTTGTGCTCGGGTTCGCCATTCCAGCCACTTTACCAGCAATCTCCCTTCTTGGAGCATCAGCACCTTTAACCTCCTGTTCCGTACAGGTTGCAATTTGTCCTGAGGATGAACGGGAAGACAGGGAACCAATGAGAGACTAGCTCTTGGTGTTGGGACAGGCACAGGTCACTCTATTTTCCCATCAAGAAGAAGAATTAACCACAGGCTCAGCCTGCCCCCCGGAACCAGAACAGGGCCTGAAGCCATCCTGCGCTTTTGCGGCCAGCTCCCAAAAAAGCGACTTGTAAAATGGAGCTTCAGGGCACTGCAATTCACAAACCTGCAGAGTTAAAAATGATAACTCTCGTCCACAAATATATTGAGGGAAGGCAAAGAAGAGGATTTGAAATCAAGTCAGAATTGCAGGAAACTGATTTCAGGAGGTAGATTCGAATCGCCTTTAAAGCACATGAAAAGCGGCAAAACGTTGACAATGATGCCCTTGGCCAAAAAGGGCGTATGCGTTTTTTCCTGAATATATTCAGGAAAAAACGCATACGCCCTTTTTGGCCAACTAAGCAACCTGGAAAGGCAAATCAGCGCTACAAAGAAGTCTCGCTTCCCATCGGTCAAAAGGGCCATGCTGAAAAAAGTGTCAAAACCAGAAATGCAGGACAGGCCATGGAGAAATGGGAGCCTTGCTACACTGATGGGCGGGATGTAAATTGCCAACAGCCACTCTGGAGAAGTGTACGGTGTGTCCTGAAACATCTAAAAAACACAGCTTAGAGAGCATAGGGCACTTCCACGCATGGGGGGATAAAGTGGGAAAATTGAAAATCAGCAAGACACAAGCACCCCAAAGTTTAGGGCTGCTCTGTTGACAAGGACCTCCACTTCATTCCACCTTAAATATCCCAGGAAAGCGAAAAATGGATAAAAAAGTTGTGGTCCTTATGTACAATGGAATATCACTCAGCCATGAAATCAATGTCATAAGGCTAGTAGCAGCATGATGAGTGGATTTAGGTAAGACGATTCTAAGTGAAATAAGTCACACAGAAAAGGACACTTCTCATAAGGTGTCACTTATAGAGGGAATGTAAAAACCGTTACACTTGAACTGAATTACAAAACAGAACAGAGTCACACATGCAGAAAACACACTATGGCTGCTTAACGGGAAAGGTGAGGTGGGGTGATACATAAAACAAGAGCTTCAAATTAGCTCAGAAACCGTTCCATAAACCCAATATGTAATAGACAAGACCTACTCCTTGCTCAGAGAACTGGACTCAACACGCCCGATTCACCGCACAAGAATATATCTGACTAGTAATAATCTTAAAACCTATGTATTGATATCTCTCTGTTAGTGTGTCAAGTGGGTGTAAGGCGGCATAAACACAGCCGTGAAAAGCAGCTAAACCCCATTATAAAAATAAATTACTTTTAAAAACCCATGAAACAAAGACAGGGAAAGAGAGAGAAATTCTTACACAATTCATTCAGGGGCTGTGATGCAACCTGGACTGACCATATCTAGACCCACAGCTGGATGAGACATAAGGGTGGACACTCTTGGGGCTGAGAGGTTTGGTGAGGTTGGGTGAGCAAACGCAGACCCTTTAAAGTAATACTGCGTGCTACCCATCGCATGGGTCCCAAATCTCCAGGTTCAAGGGCAACTTCCTACATCGAAAACATGCATGAGAAACCCAGAAGATGGTACACCGTGTGATGGGGAAAGGTTTCTAAAACGCACCTCATTTCTCATCTCCTTGTGCTCGGGTTCGCCATTCCAGCCACTTTACTAGCAATCTCCCTACTTGGAGCCTCAGCACCATTAACCTCCTGTTCCGTACAGGTTGCAATTTGTCCTGAGGATGAACGGGAAGATGGGGAACCAATGAGAGACTAGCTCTTGGTGTTGGGACAGGCACAGGTCACTCTATTTTCCCATCAGGAAGAAGAATTAACCACAGGCTCAGCCTGACCCCCGGAACCAGAACAGGGCCTGAAGCCATCCTGCGCTTTTGCGGCCAGCTCCCAAAAAAGCGACTTGTAAAATGGAGCTTCAGGGCACTGCAATTCACAAACCTGCAGAGTTATAAATGATAACTCTCGTCCACAAATATATTGAGGGAAGGCAAAGAAGAGGATTTGAAATCAAGGCAGAATTGCAGGAAACAGATTTCAGGAGGTAGATCCGAATCGCCTTTAAAGCACATGAAAAGCGGCAAAACGTTGACAATGATGCCCTTGGCCAAAAAGGGCGTATGCGTTTTTTCCTGAATATATTCAGGAAAAAACGCATACGCCCTTTTTGGCCAACCAAGCAACCTGGAAAGGCAAATCAGCGCTACAAAGAAGTCTCGCTTCCCATCGGTCAAAAGGGCCATGCTGAAAAAAGTGTCAAAACCAGAAATGCAGGACAGGCCATGGAGAAATGGGAGCCTTGCTACACTGATGGGCGGGATGTAAATTGCCAACAGCCACTCTGGAGAAGTGTACGGTGTGTCCTGAAACATCTAAAAAACACAGCTTAGAGAGCATAGGGCACTTCCACGCATGGGGGGATAAAGTGGGAAAATTGAAAATCAGCAAGACACAAGCACCCCAAAGTTTAGGGCTGCTCTGTTGACAAGGACCTCCACTTCATTCCACCTTAAATATCCCAGGAAAGCGAAAAATGGATAAAAAATTTGTGGTCCTTATGTACAATGGAATATCACTCAGCCATGAAATCAATGTCATAAGGCTAGTAGCAGCATGATGAGTGGATTTAGGTAAGACGATTCTAAGTGAAATAAGTCACACAGAAAAGGACACTTCTCATAAGGTGTCACTTATAGAGGGAATGTAAAAACCGTTACACTTGAACTGAATTACAAAACAGAACAGAGTCACACATGCAGAAAACACACTATGGCTGCTTAACGGGAAAGGTGAGGTGGGGTGATACATAAAACAAGAGCTTCAAATTAGCTCAGATACCGTTCCATAAACCCAATATGTAATAGACAAGACCTACTCCTTGCTCAGAGAACTGGACTCAACACGCCCGATTCACCGCACAAGAATATATCTGACTAGTAATAATCTTAAAACCTATGTATTGATATCTCTCTGTTAGTGTGTCAAGTGGGTGTAAGGCGGCATAAACACAGCCGTGAAAAGCAGCTAAACCCCATTATAAAAATAAATTACTTTTAAAAACCCATGAAACAAAGACAGGGAAAGAGAGAGAAATTCTTACACAATTTGTTCAGGGGCTGTGATGCAACCTGGACTGACCATATCTAGACCCACAGCTGGATGAGACATAAGGGTGGACACTCTTGGGGCTGAGAGGTTTGGTGAGGTTGGGTGAGCAAACGCAGACCCTTTCAAGTAATACTGCGTGCTACCCATCGCATGGGTCCCAAATCTCCAGGTTCAAGGGCATCTTCCTACATCGAAAACATGCATGAGAAACCCAGAAGATGGTACACCGTGTGATGGGGAAAGGTTTCTAAAACGCACCTCATTTCTCATCTCCTTGTGCTCGGGTTCGCCATTCCAGCCACTTTACCAGCAATCTCCCTTCTTGGAGCATCAGCACCTTTAACCTCCTGTTCCGTACAGGTTGCAATTTGTCCTGAGGATGAACGGGAAGACAGGGAACCAATGAGAGACTAGCTCTTGGTGTTGGGACAGGCACAGGTCACTCTATTTTCCCATCAGGAAGAAGAATTAACCACAGGCTCAGCCTGCCCCCCGGAACCAGAACAGGGCCTGAAGCCATCCTGCGCTTTTGCGGCCAGCTCCCAAAAAAGCGACTTGTAAAATGGAGCTTCAGGGCACTGCAATTCACAAACCTGCAGAGTTAAAAATGATAACTCTCGTCCACAAATATATTGAGGGAAGGCAAAGAAGAGGATTTGAAATCAAGTCAGAATTGCAGGAAACTGATTTCAGGAGGTAGATTCGAATCGCCTTTAAAGCACATGAAAAGCGGCAAAACGTTGACAATGATGCCCTTGGCCAAAAAGGGCGTATGCGTTTTTTCCTGAATATATTCAGGAAAAAACGCATACGCCCTTTTTGGCCAACCAAGCAACCTGGAAAGGCAAATCAGCGCTACAAAGAAGTCTCGCTTCCCATCGGTCAAAAGGGCCATGCTGAAAAAAGTGTCAAAACCAGAAATGCAGGACAGGCCATGGAGAAATGGGAGCCTTGCTACACTGATGGGCGGGATGTAAATTGCCAACAGCCACTCTGGAGAAGTGTACGGTGTGTCCTGAAACATCTAAAAAACACAGCTTAGAGAGCATAGGGCACTTCCACGCATGGGGGGATAAAGTGGGAAAATTGAAAATCAGCAAGACACAAGCACCCCAAAGTTTAGGGCTGCTCTGTTGACAAGGACCTCCACTTCATTCCACCTTAAATATCCCAGGAAAGCGAAAACTGGATAAAAAAGTTGTGGTCCTTATGTACAATGGAATATCACTCAGCCATGAAATCAATGTCATAAGGCTAGTAGCAGCATGATGAGTGGATTTAGGTAAGACGATTCTAAGTGAAATAAGTCACACAGAAAAGGACACTTCTCATAAGGTGTCACTTATAGAGGGAATGTAAAAACCGTTACACTTGAACTGAATTACAAAACAGAACAGAGTCACACATGCAGAAAACACACTATGGCTGCTTAACGGGAAAGGTGAGGTGGGGTGATACATAAAACAAGAGCTTCAGATTAGCTCAGATACCGTTCCATAAACCCAATATGTAATAGACAAGACCTACTCCTTGCTCAGAGAACTGGACTCAACACGCCCGATTCACCGCACAAGAATATATCTGACTAGTAATAATCTTAAAACCTATGTATTGATATCTCTCTGTTAGTGTGTCAAGTGGGTGTAAGGCGGCATAAACACAGCCGTGAAAAGCAGCTAAACCCCATTATAAAAATAAATTACTTTTAAAAACCCATGAAACAAAGACAGGGAAAGAGAGAGAAATTCTTACACAATTTGTTCAGGGGCTGTGATGCAACCTGGACTGACCATATCTAGACCCACAGCTGGATGAGACATAAGGGTGGACACTCTTGGGGCTGAGAGGTTTGGTGAGGTTGGGTGAGCAAACGCAGACCCTTTCAAGTAATACTGCGTGCTACCCATCGCATGGGTCCCAAATCTCCAGGTTCAAGGGCATCTTCCTACATCGAAAACATGCATGAGAAACCCAGAAGATGGTACACCGTGTGATGGGGAAAGGTTTCTAAAACGCACCTCATTTCTCATCTCCTTGTGCTCGGGTTCGCCATTCCAGCCACTTTACCAGCAATCTCCCTTCTTGGAGCATCAGCACCTTTAACCTCCTGTTCCGTACAGGTTGCAATTTGTCCTGAGGATGAACGGGAAGACGGGAAACCAATGAGAGACTAGCTCTTGGTGTTGGGACAGGCACAGGTCACTCTATTTTCCCATCAGGAAGAAGAATTAACCACAGGCTCAGCCTGACCCCCGGAACCAGAACAGGGCCTGAAGCCATCCTGCGCTTTTGCGGCCAGCTCCCAAAAAAGCGACTTGTAAAATGGAGCTTCAGGGCACTGCAATTCACAAACCTGCAGAGTTATAAATGATAACTCTCGTCCACAAATATATTGAGGGAAGGCAAAGAAGAGGATTTGAAATCAAGGCAGAATTGCAGGAAACAGATTTCAGGAGGTAGATCCGAATCGCCTTTAAAGCACATGAAAAGCGGCAAAACGTTGACAATGATGCCCTTGGCCAAAAAGGGCGTATGCGTTTTTTCCTGAATATATTCAGGAAAAAACGCATACGCCCTTTTTGGCCAACCAAGCAACCTGGAAAGGCAAATCAGCGCTACAAAGAAGTCTCGCTTCCCATCGGTCAAAAGGGCCATGCTGAAAAAAGTGTCAAAACCAGAAATGCAGGACAGGCCATGGAGAAATGGGAGCCTTGCTACACTGATGGGCGGGATGTAAATTGCCAACAGCCACTCTGGAGAAGTGTACGGTGTGTCCTGAAACATCTAAAAAACACAGCTTAGAGAGCATAGGGCACTTCCACGCATGGGGGGATAAAGTGGGAAAATTGAAAATCAGCAAGACACAAGCACCCCAAAGTTTAGGGCTGCTCTGTTGACAAGGACCTCCACTTCATTCCACCTTAAATATCCCAGGAAAGCGAAAAATGGATAAAAAAGTTGTGGTCCTTATGTACAATGGAATATCACTCAGCCATGAAATCAATGTCATAAGGCTAGTAGCAGCATGATGAGTGGATTTAGGTAAGACGATTCTAAGTGAAATAAGTCACACAGAAAAGGACACTTCTCATAAGGTGTCACTTATAGAGGGAATGTAAAAACCGTTACACTTGAACTGAATTACAAAACAGAACAGAGTCACACATGCAGAAAACACACTATGGCTGCTTAACGGGAAAGGTGAGGTGGGGTGATACATAAAACAAGAGCTTCAAATTAGCTCAGATACCGTTCCATAAACCCAATATGTAATAGACAAGACCTACTCCTTGCTCAGAGAACTGGACTCAACACGCCCGATTCACCGCACAAGAATATATCTGACTAGTAATAATCTTAAAACCTATGTATTGATATCTCTCTGTTAGTGTGTCAAGTGGGTGTAAGGCGGCATAAACACAGCCGTGAAAAGCAGCTAAACCCCATTATAAAAATAAATTACTTTTAAAAACCCATGAAACAAAGACAGGGAAAGAGAGAGAAATTCTTACACAATTTGTTCAGGGGCTGTGATGCAACCTGGACTGACCATATCTAGACCCACAGCTGGATGAGACATAAGGGTGGACACTCTTGGGGCTGAGAGGTTTGGTGAGGTTGGGTGAGCAAACGCAGACCCTTTCAAGTAATACTGCGTGCTACCCATCGCATGGGTCCCAAATCTCCAGGTTCAAGGGCATCTTCCTACATCGAAAACATGCATGAGAAACCCAGAAGATGGTACACCGTGTGATGGGGAAAGGTTTCTAAAACGCACCTCATTTCTCATCTCCTTGTGCTCGGGTTCGCCATTCCAGCCACTTTACTAGCAATCTCCCTACGTGGAGCATCAGCACCTTTAACCTCCTGTTCCGTACAGGTTGCAATTTGTCCTGAGGATGAATGGGAAGACGGGGAACCAATGAGAGACTAGCTCTTGGTGTTGGGACAGGCACAGGTCACTCTATTTTCCCATCAGCAAGAAGAATTAACCACAGGCTCACCCTGCCCACCGGAACCAGATCAGGGCCTGAAGCCATCCTGCGCTTTTGCGGCCAGCTCCCAAAAAAGCGAGTTGTACAATGGAGCTTCAGGGCACAGCAATTCACAAACCTGCAGAGTTATAAATGATAACTCTCGTCCACAAATATATTGAGGGAAGGCAAAGAAGAGGATTTGAAATCAAGGCAGAATTGCAGGAAACAGATTTCAGGAGGTAGATTCGAATCGCCTTTAAAGCACATGAAAAGCGGCAAAACGTTGACAATGATGCCCTTGGCCAAAAAGGGCGTATGCGTTTTTTCCTGAATATATTCAGGAAAAAACGCATACGCCCTTTTTGGCCAACCAAGCAACCTGGAAAGGCAAATCAGCGCTACAAAGAAGTCTCGCTTCCCATCGGTCAAAAGGGCCATGCTGAAAAAAGTGTCAAGACCAGAAATGCAGGACAGGCCATGGAGAAATGGGAGCCTTGCTACACTGATGGGCGGGATGTAAATTGCCAACAGCCACTCTGGAGAAGTGTACGGTGTGTCCAGAAACATCTAAAAAACACAGCTTAGAGAGCATAGGGCACTTCCACGCATGGGGGGATAAAGTGGGAAAATTGAAAATCAGCAAGACACAAGCACCCCAAAGTTTAGGGCTGCTCTGTTGACAAGGACCTCCACTTCATTCCACCTTAAATATCCCAGGAAAGCGAAAAATGGATAAAAAAGTTGTGGTCCTTATGTACAATGGAATATCACTCAGCCATGAAATCAATGTCATAAGGCTAGTAGCAGCATGATGAGTGGATTTAGGTAAGACGATTCTAAGTGAAATAAGTCACACAGAAAAGGACACTTCTCATAAGGTGTCACTTATAGAGGGAATGTAAAAACCGTTACACTTGAACTGAATTACAAAACAGAACAGAGTCACACATGCAGAAAACACACTATGGCTGTTTAACGGGAAAGGTGAGGTGGGGTGATACATAAAACAAGAGCTTCAAATTATCTCAGATAACGTTCCATAAACCCAATATGTAATAGACAAGACCTACTCCTTGCTCAGAGAACTGGACTCAACACGCCCGATTCACCGCACAAGAATATATCTGACTAGTAATAATCTTAAAACCTATGTATTGATATCTCTCTGTTAGTGTGTCAAGTGGGTGTAAGGCGGCATAAGCACAGCCGTGAAAAACAGCTAAACCCCATTATAAAAATAAATTACTTTTAAAAACCCATGAAACAAAGACAGGGAAAGAGAGAGAAATTCTTACACAATTTGTTCAGGGGCTGTGATGCAACCTGGACTGACCATATCTAGACCCACAGCTGGATGAGACATAAGGGTGGACACTCTTGGGGCTGAGAGGTTTGGTGAGGTTGGGTGAGCAAACGCAGACCCTTTAAAGTAATACTGCGTGCTACCCATCGCATGGGTCCCAAATCTCCAGGTTCAAGGGCAACTTCCTACATCGAAAACATGCATGAGAAACCCAGAAGATGGTACACCGTGTGATGGGGAAAGGTTTCTAAAACGCACCTCATTTCTCATCTCCTTGTGCTCGGGTTCGCCATTCCAGCCACTTTACTAGCAATCTCCCTACTTGGAGCCTCAGCACCTTTAACCTCCTGTTCCGTACAGGTTGCAATTTGTCCTGAGGATGAACGGGAAGACGGGGAACCAATGAGAGACTAACTCTTGGTGTTGGGACAGGCACAGGTCACTCTATTTTCCCATCAGGAAGAAGAATTAACCACAGGCTCAGCCTGACCCCCGGAACCAGAACAGGGCCTGAAGCCATCCTGCGCTTTTGCGGCCAGCTCCCAAAAAAGCGACTTGTAAAATGGAGCTTCAGGGCACTGCAATTCACAAACCTGCAGAATTATAAATGATAACTCTCGTCCACAAATATATTGAGGGAAGGCAAAGAAGAGGATTTGAAATCAAGGCAGAATTGCAGGAAACAGATTTCAGGAGGTAGATTCGAATCGCCTTTAAAGCACATGAAAAGCGGCAAAACGTTGACAATGATGCCCTTGGCCAAAAAGGGCGTATGCGTTTTTTCCTGAATATATTCAGGAAAAAACGCATACGCCCTTTTTGGCCAACCAAGCAACCTGGAAAGGCAAATCAGCGCTACAAAGAAGTCTCGCTTCCCATCGGTCAAAAGGGCCATGCTGAAAAAAGTGTCAAAACCAGAAATGCAGGACAGGCCATGGAGAAATGGGAGCCTTGCTACACTGATGGGCGGGATGTAAATTGCCAACAGCCACTCTGGAGAAGTGTACGGTGTGTCCTGAAACATCTAAAAAACACAGCTTAGAGAGCATAGGGCACTTCCACGCATGGGGGGATAAAGTGGGAAAATTGAAAATCAGCAAGACACAAGCACCCCAAAGTTTAGGGCTGCTCTGTTGACAAGGACCTCCACTTCATTCCACCTTAAATATCCCAGGAAAGCGAAAAATGGATAAAAAAGTTGTGGTCCTTATGTACAATGGAATATCACTCAGCCATGAAATCAATGTCATAAGGCTAGTAGCAGCATGATGAGTGGATTTAGGTAAGACGATTCTAAGTGAAATAAGTCACACAGAAAAGGACACTTCTCATAAGGTGTCACTTATAGAGGGAATGTAAAAACCGTTACACTTGAACTGAATTACAAAACAGAACAGAGTCACACATGCAGAAAACACACTATGGCTGCTTAACGGGAAAGGTGAGGTGGGGTGATACATAAAACAAGAGCTTCAAATTAGCTCAGATACCGTTCCATAAACCCAATATGTAATAGACAAGACCTACTCCTTGCTCAGAGAACTGGACTCAACACGCCCGATTCACCGCACATGAATATATCTGACTAGTAATAATCTTAAAACCTATGTATTGATATCTCTCTGTTAGTGTGTCAAGTGGGTGTAAGGCGGCATAAACACAGCCGTGAAAAGCAGCTAAACCCCATTATAAAAATAAATTACTTTTAAAAACCCATGAAACAAAGACAGGGAAAGAGAGAGAAATTCTTACACAATTTGTTCAGGGGCTGTGATGCAACCTGGACTGACCATATCTAGACCCACAGCTGGATGAGACATAAGGGTGGACACTCTTGGGGCTGAGAGGTTTGGTGAGGTTGGGTGAGCAAACGCAGACCCTTTAAAGTAATACTGCGTGCTACCCATCGCATGGGTCCCAAATCTCCAGGTTCAAGGGCATCTTCCTACATCGAAAACATGCATGAGAAACCCAGAAGATGGTACACCGTGTGATGGGGAAAGGTTTCTAAAACGCACCTCATTTCTCATCTCCTTGTGCTCGGGTTCGCCATTCCAGCCACTTTACCAGCAATCTCCCTTCTTGGAGCCTCAGCACCTTTAACCTCCTGTTCCGTACAGGTTGCAATTTGTCCTGAGGATGAACGGGAAGACGGGGAACCAATGAGAGACTAGCTCTTGGTGTTGGGACAGGCACAGGTCACTCTATTTTCCCATCAGGAAGAAGAATTAACCACAGGCTCAGCCTGACCCCCGGAACCAGAACAGGGCCTGAAGCCATCCTGCGCTTTTGCGGCCAGCTCCCAAAAAAGCGACTTGTAAAATGGAGCTTCAGGGCACTGCAATTCACAAACCTGCAGAGTTATAAATGATAACTCTCGTCCACAAATATATTGAGGGAAGGCAAAGAAGAGGATTTGAAATCAAGGCAGAATTGCAGGAAACAGATTTCAGGAGGTAGATTCGAATCGCCTTTAAAGCACATGAAAAGCGGCAAAACGTTGACAATGATGCCCTTGGCCAAAAAGGGCGTATGCGTTTTTTCCTGAATATATTCAGGAAAAAACGCATACGCCCTTTTTGGCCAACCAAGCAACCTGGAAAGGCAAATCAGCGCTACAAAGAAGTCTCGCTTCCCATCGGTCAAAAGGGCCATGCTGAAAAAAGTGTCAAAACCAGAAATGCAGGAGAGGCCATGGAGAAATGGGAGCCTTGCTACACTGATGGGCGGGATGTAAATTGCCAAGAGCCACTCTGGAGAAGTGTACGGTGTGTCCTGAAACATCTAAAAAACACAGCTTAGAGAGCATAGGGCACTTCCACGCATGGGGGGATAAAGTGGGAAAATTGAAAATCAGCAAGACACAAGCACCCCAAAGTTTAGGGCTGCTCTGTTGACAAGGACCTCCACTTCATTCCACCTTAAATATCCCAGGAAAGCGAAAAATGGATAAAAAATTTGTGGTCCTTATGTACAATGGAATATCACTCAGCCATGAAATCAATGTCATAAGGCTAGTAGCAGCATGATGAGTGGATTTAGGTAAGACGATTCTAAGTGAAATAAGTCACACAGAAAAGGACACTTCTCATAAGGTGTCACTTATAGAGGGAATGTAAAAACCGTTACACTTGAACTGAATTACAAAACAGAACAGAGTCACACATGCAGAAAACACACTATGGCTGCTTAACGGGAAAGGTGAGGTGGGGTGATACATAAAACAAGAGCTTCAAATTATCTCAGATACCGTTCCATAAACCCAATATGTAATAGACAAGACCTACTCCTTGCTCAGAGAACTGGACTCAACACGCCCGATTCACCGCACAAGAATATATCTGACTAGTAATAATCTTAAAACCTATGTATTGATATCTCTCTGTTAGTGTGTCAAGTGGGTGTAAGGCGGCATAAACACAGCCGTGAAAAGCAGCTAAACCCCATTATAAAAATAAATTACTTTTAAAAACCCATGAAACAAAGACAGGGAAAGAGAGAGAAATTCTTACACAATTTGTTCAGGGGCTGTGATGCAACCTGGACTGACCATATCTAGACCCACAGCTGGATGAGACATAAGGGTGGACACTCTTGGGGCTGAGAGGTTTGGTGAGGTTGGGTGAGCAAACGCAGACCCTTTCAAGTAATACTGCGTGCTACCCATCGCATGGGTCCCAAATCTCCAGGTTCAAGGGCATCTTCCTACATCGAAAACATGCATGAGAAACCCAGAAGATGGTACACCGTGTGATGGGGAAAGGTTTCTAAAACGCACCTCATTTCTCATCTCCTTGTGCTCGGGTTCGCCATTCCAGCCACTTTACCAGCAATCTCCCTTCTTGGAGCCTCAGCACCTTTAACCTCCTGTTCCGTACAGGTTGCAATTTGTCCTGAGGATGAACGGGAAGACGGGGAACCAATGAGAGACTAGCTCTTGGTGTTGGGACAGGCACAGGTCACTCTATTTTCCCATCAGGAAGAAGAATTAACCACAGGCTCAGCCTGACCCCCGGAACCAGAACAGGGCCTGAAGCCATCCTGCGCTTTTGCGGCCAGCTCCCAAAAAAGCGACTTGTAAAATGGAGCTTCAGGGCACTGCAATTCACAAACCTGCAGAGTTATAAATGATAACTCTCGTCCACAAATATATTGAGGGAAGGCAAAGAAGAGGATTTGAAATCAAGGCAGAATTGCAGGAAACAGATTTCAGGAGGTAGATTCGAATCGCCTTTAAAGCACATGAAAAGCGGCAAAACGTTGACAATGATGCCCTTGGCCAAAAAGGG
Organism: Balaenoptera physalus; assembly: GCF_965194825.1. Taxonomy (NCBI): domain Eukaryota; kingdom Metazoa; phylum Chordata; class Mammalia; order Artiodactyla; family Balaenopteridae; genus Balaenoptera; species Balaenoptera physalus. Next base: position 412,201 of record NW_028126067.1, on the reverse strand, counting down.
CGTATGCGTTTTTTCCTGAATATATTCAGGAAAAAACGCATACGCCCTTTTTGGCCAACCAAGCAACCTGGAAAGGCAAATCAGCGCTACAAAGAAGTCTCGCTTCCCATCGGTCAAAAGGGCCATGCTGAAAAAAGTGTCAAAACCAGAAATGCAGGACAGGCCATGGAGAAATGGGAGCCTTGCTACACTGATGGGCGGGATGTAAATTGCCAAGAGCCACTCTGGAGAAGTGTACGGTGTGTCCTGAAACATCTAAAAAACACAGCTTAGAGAGCATAGGGCACTTCCACGCATGGGGGGATAAAGTGGGAAAATTGAAAATCAGCAAGACACAAGCACCCCAAAGTTTAGGGCTGCTCTGTTGACAAGGACCTCCACTTCATTCCACCTTAAATATCCCAGGAAAGCGAAAAATGGATAAAAAAGTTGTGGTCCTTATGTACAATGGAATATCACTCAGCCATGAAATCAATGTCATAAGGCTAGTAGCAGCATGATGAGTGGATTTAGGTAAGACGATTCTAAGTGAAATAAGTCACACAGAAAAGGACACTTCTCATAAGGTGTCACTTATAGAGGGAATGTAAAAACCGTTACACTTGAACTGAATTACAAAACAGAACAGAGTCACACATGCAGAAAACACACTATGGCTGCTTAACGGGAAAGGTGAGGTGGGGTGATACATAAAACAAGAGCTTCAAATTAGCTCAGATACCGTTCCATAAACCCAATATGTAATAGACAAGACCTACTCCTTGCTCAGAGAACTGGACTCAACACGCCCGATTCACCGCACAAGAATATATCTGACTAGTAATAATCTTAAAACCTATGTATTGATATCTCTCTGTTAGTGTGTCAAGTGGGTGTAAGGCGGCATAAACACAGCCGTGAAAAGCAGCTAAACCCCATTATAAAAATAAATTACTTTTAAAAACCCATGAAACAAAGACAGGGAAAGAGAGAGAAATTCTTACACAATTTGTTCAGGGGCTGTGATGCAACCTGGACTGACCATATCTAGACCCACAGCTGGATGAGACATAAGGGTGGACACTCTTGGGGCTGAGAGGTTTGGTGAGGTTGGGTGAGCAAACGCAGACCCTTTCAAGTAATACTGCGTGCTACCCATCGCATGGGTCCCAAATCTCCAGGTTCAAGGGCATCTTCCTACATCGAAAACATGCATGAGAAACCCAGAAGATGGTACACCGTGTGATGGGGAAAGGTTTCTAAAACGCACCTCATTTCTCATCTCCTTGTGCTCGGGTTCGCCATTCCAGCCACTTTACCAGCAATCTCCCTTCTTGGAGCATCAGCACCTTTAACCTCCTGTTCCGTACAGGTTGCAATTTGTCCTGAGGATGAACGGGAAGACAGGGAACCAATGAGAGACTAGCTCTTGGTGTTGGGACAGGCACAGGTCACTCTATTTTCCCATCAGGAAGAAGAATTAACCACAGGCTCAGCCTGCCCCCCGGAACCAGAACAGGGCCTGAAGCCATCCTGCGCTTTTGCGGCCAGCTCCCAAAAAAGCGACTTGTAAAATGGAGCTTCAGGGCACTGCAATTCACAAACCTGCAGAGTTAAAAATGATAACTCTCGTCCACAAATATATTGAGGGAAGGCAAAGAAGAGGATTTGAAATCAAGTCAGAATTGCAGGAAACTGATTTCAGGAGGTAGATTCGATTCGCCTTTAAAGCACATGAAAAGCGGCAAAACGTTGACAATGATGCCCTTGGCCAAAAAGGGCGTATGCGTTTTTTCCTGAATATATTCAGGAAAAAACGCATACGCCCTTTTTGGCCAACCAAGCAACCTGGAAAGGCAAATCAGCGCTACAAAGAAGTCTCGCTTCCCATCGGTCAAAAGGGCCATGCTGAAAAAAGTGTCAAAACCAGAAATGCAGGACAGGCCATGGAGAAATGGGAGCCTTGCTACACTGATGGGCGGGATGTAAATTGCCAACAGCCACTCTGGAGAAGTGTACGGTGTGTCCTGAAACATCTAAAAAACACAGCTTAGAGAGCATAGGGCACTTCCACGCATGGGGGGATAAAGTGGGAAAATTGAAAATCAGCAAGACACAAGCACCCCAAAGTTTAGGGCTGCTCTGTTGACAAGGACCTCCACTTCATTCCACCTTAAATATCCCAGGAAAGCGAAAAATGGATAAAAAAGTTGTGGTCCTTATGTACAATGGAATATCACTCAGCCATGAAATCAATGTCATAAGGCTAGTAGCAGCATGATGAGTGGATTTAGGTAAGACGATTCTAAGTGAAATAAGTCACACAGAAAAGGACACTTCTCATAAGGTGTCACTTATAGAGGGAATGTAAAAACCGTTACACTTGAACTGAATTACAAAACAGAACAGAGTCACACATGCAGAAAACACACTATGGCTGCTTAACGGGAAAGGTGAGGTGGGGTGATACATAAAACAAGAGCTTCAAATTAGCTCAGATACCGTTCCATAAACCCAATATGTAATAGACAAGACCTACTCCTTGCTCAGAGAACTGGACTCAACACGCCCGATTCACCGCACAAGAATATATCTGACTAGTAATAATCTTAAAACCTATGTATTGATATCTCTCTGTTAGTGTGTCAAGTGGGTGTAAGGCGGCATAAACACAGCCGTGAAAAGCAGCTAAACCCCATTATAAAAATAAATTACTTTTAAAAACCCATGAAACAAAGACAGGGAAAGAGAGAGAAATTCTTACACAATTCATTCAGGGGCTGTGATGCAACCTGGACTGACCATATCTAGACCCACAGCTGGATGAGACATAAGGGTGGACACTCTTGGGGCTGAGAGGTTTGGTGAGGTTGGGTGAGCAAACGCAGACCCTTTAAAGTAATACTGCGTGCTACCCATCGCATGGGTCCCAAATCTCCAGGTTCAAGGGCAACTTCCTACATCGAAAACATGCATGAGAAACCCAGAAGATGGTACACCGTGTGATGGGGAAAGGTTTCTAAAACGCACCTCATTTCTCATCTCCTTGTGCTCGGGTTCGCCATTCCAGCCACTTTACTAGCAATCTCCCTACTTGGAGCCTCAGCACCTTTAACCTCCTGTTCCGTACAGGTTGCAATTTGTCCTGAGGATGAACGGGAAGATGGGGAACCAATGAGAGACTAGCTCTTGGTGTTGGGACAGGCACAGGTCACTCTATTTTCCCATCAGGAAGAAGAATTAACCACAGGCTCAGCCTGACCCCCGGAACCAGAACAGGGCCTGAAGCCATCCTGCGCTTTTGCGGCCAGCTCCCAAAAAAGCGACTTGTAAAATGGAGCTTCAGGGCACTGCAATTCACAAACCTGCAGAGTTATAAATGATAACTCTCGTCCACAAATATATTGAGGGAAGGCAAAGAAGAGGATTTGAAATCAAGGCAGAATTGCAGGAAACAGATTTCAGGAGGTAGATCCGAATCGCCTTTAAAGCACATGAAAAGCGGCAAAACGTTGACAATGATGCCCTTGGCCAAAAAGGGCGTATGCGTTTTTTCCTGAATATATTCAGGAAAAAACGCATACGCCCTTTTTGGCCAACCAAGCAACCTGGAAAGGCAAATCAGCGCTACAAAGAAGTCTCGCTTCCCATCGGTCAAAAGGGCCATGCTGAAAAAAGTGTCAAAACCAGAAATGCAGGACAGGCCATGGAGAAATGGGAGCCTTGCTACACTGATGGGCGGGATGTAAATTGCCAACAGCCACTCTGGAGAAGTGTACGGTGTGTCCTGAAACATCTAAAAAACACAGCTTAGAGAGCATAGGGCACTTCCACGCATGGGGGGATAAAGTGGGAAAATTGAAAATCAGCAAGACACAAGCACCCCAAAGTTTAGGGCTGCTCTGTTGACAAGGACCTCCACTTCATTCCACCTTAAATATCCCAGGAAAGCGAAAACTGGATAAAAAAGTTGTGGTCCTTATGTACAATGGAATATCACTCAGCCATGAAATCAATGTCATAAGGCTAGTAGCAGCATGATGAGTGGATTTAGGTAAGACGATTCTAAGTGAAATAAGTCACACAGAAAAGGACACTTCTCATAAGGTGTCACTTATAGAGGGAATGTAAAAACCGTTACACTTGAACTGAATTACAAAACAGAACAGAGTCACACATGCAGAAAACACACTATGGCTGCTTAACGGGAAAGGTGAGGTGGGGTGATACATAAAACAAGAGCTTCAGATTAGCTCAGATACCGTTCCATAAACCCAATATGTAATAGACAAGACCTACTCCTTGCTCAGAGAACTGGACTCAACACGCCCGATTCACCGCACAAGAATATATCTGACTAGTAATAATCTTAAAACCTATGTATTGATATCTCTCTGTTAGTGTGTCAAGTGGGTGTAAGGCGGCATAAACACAGCCGTGAAAAGCAGCTAAACCCCATTATAAAAATAAATTACTTTTAAAAACCCATGAAACAAAGACAGGGAAAGAGAGAGAAATTCTTACACAATTTGTTCAGGGGCTGTGATGCAACCTGGACTGACCATATCTAGACCCACAGCTGGATGAGACATAAGGGTGGACACTCTTGGGGCTGAGAGGTTTGGTGAGGTTGGGTGAGCAAACGCAGACCCTTTCAAGTAATACTGCGTGCTACCCATCGCATGGGTCCCAAATCTCCAGGTTCAAGGGCATCTTCCTACATAGAAAACATGCATGAGAAACCCAGAAGATGGTACACCGTGTGATGGGGAAAGGTTTCTAAAACGCACCTCATTTCTCATCTCCTTGTGCTCGGGTTCGCCATTCCAGCCACTTTACCAGCAATCTCCCTTCTTGGAGCCTCAGCACCTTTAACCTCCTGTTCCGTACAGGTTGCAATTTGTCCTGAGGATGAACGGGAAGACGGGGAACCAATGAGAGACTAGCTCTTGGTGTTGGGACAGGCACAGGTCACTCTATTTTCCCATCAGGAAGAAGAATTAACCACAGGCTCAGCCTGACCCCCGGAACCAGAACAGGGCCTGAAGCCATCCTGCGCTTTTGCGGCCAGCTCCCAAAAAAGCGACTTGTAAAATGGAGCTTCAGGGCACTGCAATTCACAAACCTGCAGAGTTATAAATGATAACTCTCGTCCACAAATATATTGAGGGAAGGCAAAGAAGAGGATTTGAAATCAAGGCAGAATTGCAGGAAACAGATTTCAGGAGGTAGATTCGAATCGCCTTTAAAGCACATGAAAAGCGGCAAAACGTTGACAATGATGCCCTTGGCCAAAAAGGGCGTATGCGTTTTTTCCTGAATATATTCAGGAAAAAACGCATACGCCCTTTTTGGCCAACCAAGCAACCTGGAAAGGCAAATCAGCGCTACAAAGAAGTCTCGCTTCCCATCGGTCAAAAGGGCCATGCTGAAAAAAGTGTCTAAACCAGAAATGCAGGACAGGCCATGGAGAAATGGGAGCCTTGCTACACTGATGGGCGGGATGTAAATTGCCAAGAGCCACTCTGGAGAAGTGTACGGTGTGTCCTGAAACATCTAAAAAACACAGCTTAGAGAGCATAGGGCACTTCCACGCATGGGGGGATAAAGTGGGAAAATTGAAAATCAGCAAGACACAAGCACCCCAAAGTTTAGGGCTGCTCTGTTGACAAGGACCTCCACTTCATTCCACCTTAAATATCCCAGGAAAGCGAAAAATGGATAAAAAAGTTGTGGTCCTTATGTACAATGGAATATCACTCAGCCATGAAATCAATGTCATAAGGCTAGTAGCAGCATGATGAGTGGATTTAGGTAAGACGATTCTAAGTGAAATAAGTCACACAGAAAAGGACACTTCTCATAAGGTGTCACTTATAGAGGGAATGTAAAAACCGTTACACTTGAACTGAATTACAAAACAGAACAGAGTCACACATGCAGAAAACACACTATGGCTGCTTAACGGGAAAGGTGAGGTGGGGTGATACATAAAACAAGAGCTTCAAATTATCTCAGATACCGTTCCATAAACCCAATATGTAATAGACAAGACCTACTCCTTGCTCAGAGAACTGGACTCAACACGCCCGATTCACCGCACAAGAATATATCTGACTAGTAATAATCTTAAAACCTATGTATTGATATCTCTCTGTTAGTGTGTCAAGTGGGTGTAAGGCGGCATAAGCACAGCCGTGAAAAGCAGCTAAACCCCATTATAAAAATAAATTACTTTTAAAAACCCATGAAACAAAGACAGGGAAAGAGAGAGAAATTCTTACACAATTTGTTCAGGGGCTGTGATGCAACCTGGACTGACCATATCTAGACCCACAGCTGGATGAGACATAAGGGTGGACAATCTTGGGGCTGAGAGGTTTGGTGAGGTTGGGTGAGCAAACGCAGACCCTTTAAAGTAATACTGCGTGCTACCCATCGCATGGGTCCCAAATCTCCAGGTTCAAGGGCAACTTCCTACATCGAAAACATGCATGAGAAACCCAGAAGATGGTACACCGTGTGATGGGGAAAGGTTTCTAAAACGCACCTCATTTCTCATCTCCTTGTGCTCGGGTTCGCCATTCCAGCTACTTTACTAGCAATCTCCCTACTTGGAGCCTCAGCACCTTTAACCTCCTGTTCCGTACAGGTTGCAATTTGTCCTGAGGATGAACGGGAAGACGGGGAACCAATGAGAGACTAGCTCTTGGTGTTGGGACAGGCACAGGTCACTCTATTTTCCCATCAGGAAGAAGAATTAACCACAGGCTCAGCCTGACCCCCGGAACCAGAACAGGGCCTGAAGCCATCCTGCGCTTTTGCGGCCAGCTCCCAAAAAAGCGACTTGTAAAATGGAGCTTCAGGGCACTGCAATTCACAAACCTGCAGAGTTATAAATGATAACTCTCGTCCACAAATATATTGAGGGAAGGCAAAGAAGAGGATTTGAAATCAAGGCAGAATTGCAGGAAACAGATTTCAGGAGGTAGATTCGAATCGCCTTTAAAGCACATGAAAAGCGGCAAAACGTTGACAATGATGCCCTTGGCCAAAAAGGGCGTATGCGTTTTTTCCTGAATATATTCAGGAAAAAACGCATACGCCCTTTTTGGCCAACCAAGCAACCTGGAAAGGCAAATCAGCGCTACAAAGAAGTCTCGCTTCCCATCGGTCAAAAGGGCCATGCTGAAAAAAGTGTCAAAACCAGAAATGCAGGACAGGCCATGGAGAAATGGGAGCCTTGCTACACTGATGGGCGGGATGTAAATTGCCAACAGCCACTCTGGAGAAGTGTACGGTGTGTCCTGAAACATCTAAAAAACACAGCTTAGAGAGCATAGGGCACTTCCACGCATGGGGGGATAAAGTGGGAAAATTGAAAATCAGCAAGACACAAGCACCCCAAAGTTTAGGGCTGCTCTGTTGACAAGGACCTCCACTTCATTCCACCTTAAATATCCCAGGAAAGCGAAAAATGGATAAAAAAGTTGTGGTCCTTATGTACAATGGAATATCACTCAGCCATGAAATCAATGTCATAAGGCTAGTAGCAGCATGATGAGTGGATTTAGGTAAGACGATTCTAAGTGAAATAAGTCACACAGAAAAGGACACTTCTCATAAGGTGTCACTTATAGAGGGAATGTAAAAACCGTTACACTTGAACTGAATTACAAAACAGAACAGAGTCACACATGCAGAAAACACACTATGGCTGCTTAACGGGAAAGGTGAGGTGGGGTGATACATAAAACAAGAGCTTCAAATTAGCTCAGATACCGTTCCATAAACCCAATATGTAATAGACAAGACCTACTCCTTGCTCAGAGAACTGGACTCAACACGCCCGATTCACCGCACAAGAATATATCTGACTAGTAATAATCCTAAAACCTATGTATTGATATCTCTCTGTTAGTGTGTCAAGTGGGTGTAAAGCGGCATAAACACAGCCGTGAAAAGCAGCTAAACCCCATTATAAAAATAAAGTACTTTTAAAAACCCATGAAACAAAGACAGGGAAAGAGGGAGAAATTCTTACACAATTCGTTCAGGAGCTGTGATGCAACATGGACTGACCATATCTAGACCCACAGCTGGATGAGACATAAGGGTGGACACTCTTGGGGCTGAGAGGTTTGGTGAGGTTGGGTGAGCAAACGCAGACCCTTTAAAGTAATACTGCGTGCTACCCATCGCATGGGTCCCAAATCTCCAGGTTCAAGGGCAACTTCCTACATCGAAAACATGCATGAGAAACCCAGAAGATGGTACACCGTGTGATGGGGAAAGGTTTCTAAAACGCACCTCATTTCTCATCTCCTTGTGCTCGGGTTCGCCATTCCAGCCACTTTACTAGCAATCTCCCTACTTGGAGCCTCAGCACCTTTAACCTCCTGTTCCGTACAGGTTGCAATTTGTCCTGAGGATGAACGGGAAGACGGGGAACCAATGAGAGACTAGCTCTTGGTGTTGGGACAGGCACAGGTCACTCTATTTTCCCATCAGGAAGAAGAATTAACCACAGGCTCAGCCTGACCCCCGGAACCAGAACAGGGCCTGAAGCCATCCTGCGCTTTTGCGGCCAGCTCCCAAAAAAGCGACTTGTAAAATGGAGCTTCAGGGCACTGCAATTCACAAACCTGCAGAGTTATAAATGATAACTCTCGTCCACAAATATATTGAGGGAAGGCAAAGAAGAGGATTTGAAATCAAGGCAGAATTGCAGGAAACAGATTTCAGGAGGTAGATTCGAATCGCCTTTAAAGCACATGAAAAGCGGCAAAACGTTGACAATGATGCCCTTGGCCAAAAAGGGCGTATGCGTTTTTTCCTGAATATATTCAGGAAAAAACGCATACGCCCTTTTTGGCCAACCAAGCAACCTGGAAAGGCAAATCAGCGCTACAAAGAAGTCTCGCTTCCCATCGGTCAAAAGGGCCATGCTGAAAAAAGTGTCAAAACCAGAAATGCAGGACAGGCCATGGAGAAATGGGAGCCTTGCTACACTGATGGGCGGGATGTAAATTGCCAACAGCCACTCTGGAGAAGTGTACGGTGTGTCCTGAAACATCTAAAAAACACAGCTTAGAGAGCATAGGGCACTTCCACGCATGGGGGGATAAAGTGGGAAAATTGAAAATCAGCAAGAAACAAGCACCCCAAAGTTTAGGGCTGCTCTGTTGACAAGGACCTCCACTTCATTCCACCTTAAATATCCCAGGAAAGCGAAAAATGGATAAAAAAGTTGTGGTCCTTATGTACAATGGAATATCACTCAGCCATGAAATCAATGTCATAAGGCTAGTAGCAGCATGATGAGTGGATTTAGGTAAGACGATTCTAAGTGAAATAAGTCACACAGAAAAGGACACTTCTCATAAGGTGTCACTTATAGAGGGAATGTAAAAACCGTTACACTTGAACTGAATTACAAAACAGAACAGAGTCACACATGCAGAAAACACACTATGGCTGCTTAACGGGAAAGGTGAGGTGGGGTGATACATAAAACAAGAGCTTCAAATTAGCTCAGATACCGTTCCATAAACCCAATATGTAATAGACAAGACCTACTCCTTGCTCAGAGAACTGGACTCAACACGCCCGATTCACCGCACAAGAATATATCTGACTAGTAATAATCCTAAAACCTATGTATTGATATCTCTCTGTTAGTGTGTCAAGTGGGTGTAAAGCGGCATAAACACAGCCGTGAAAAGCAGCTAAACCCCATTATAAAAATAAAGTACTTTTAAAAACCCATGAAACAAAGACAGGGAAAGAGGGAGAAATTCTTACACAATTCGTTCAGGAGCTGTGATGCAACATGGACTGACCATATCTAGACCCACAGCTGGATGAGACATAAGGGTGGACACTCTTGGGGCTGAGAGGTTTGGTGAGGTTGGGTGAGCAAACGCAGACCCTTTAAAGTAATACTGCGTGCTACCCATCGCATGGGTCCCAAATCTCCAGGTTCAAGGGCAACTTCCTACATCGAAAACATGCATGAGAAACCCAGAAGATGGTACACCGTGTGATGGGGAAAGGTTTCTAAAACGCACCTCATTTCTCATCTCCTTGTGCTCGGGTTCGCCATTCCAGCCACTTTACTAGCAATCTCCCTACTTGGAGCCTCAGCACCTTTAACCTCCTGTTCCGTACAGGTTGCAATTTGTCCTGAGGATGAACGGGAAGACGGGGAACCAATGAGAGACTAGCTCTTGGTGTTGGGACAGGCACAGGTCACTCTATTTTCCCATCAGGAAGAAGAATTAACCACAGGCTCAGCCTGACCCCCGGAACCAGAACAGGGCCTGAAGCCATCCTGCGCTTTTGCGGCCAGCTCCCAAAAAAGCGACTTGTAAAATGGAGCTTCAGGGCACTGCAATTCACAAACCTGCAGAGTTATAAATGATAACTCTCGTCCACAAATATATTGAGGGAAGGCAAAGAAGAGGATTTGAAATCAAGGCAGAATTGCAGGAAACAGATTTCAGGAGGTAGATTCGAATCGCCTTTAAAGCACATGAAAAGCGGCAAAACGTTGACAATGATGCCCTTGGCCAAAAAGGGCGTATGCGTTTTTTCCTGAATATATTCAGGAAAAAACGCATACGCCCTTTTTGGCCAACCAAGCAACCTGGAAAGGCAAATCAGCGCTACAAAGAAGTCTCGCTTCCCATCGGTCAAAAGGGCCATGCTGAAAAAAGTGTCAAAACCAGAAATGCAGGACAGGCCATGGAGAAATGGGAGCCTTGCTACACTGATGGGCGGGATGTAAATTGCCAACAGCCACTCTGGAGAAGTGTACGGTGTGTCCTGAAACATCTAAAAAACACAGCTTAGAGAGCATAGGGCACTTCCACGCATGGGGGGATAAAGTGGGAAAATTGAAAATCAGCAAGAAACAAGCACCCCAAAGTTTAGGGCTGCTCTGTTGACAAGGACCTCCACTTCATTCCACCTTAAATATCCCAGGAAAGCGAAAAATGGATAAAAAAGTTGTGGTCCTTATGTACAATGGAATATCACTCAGCCATGAAATCAATGTCATAAGGCTAGTAGCAGCATGATGAGTGGATTTAGGTAAGACGATTCTAAGTGAAATAAGTCACACAGAAAAGGACACTTCTCATAAGGTGTCACTTATAGAGGGAATGTAAAAACCGTTACACTTGAACTGAATTACAAAACAGAACAGAGTCACACATGCAGAAAACACACTATGGCTGCTTAACGGGAAAGGTGAGGTGGGGTGATACATAAAACAAGAGCTTCAAATTAGCTCAGATACCGTTCCATAAACCCAATATGTAATAGACAAGACCTACTCCTTGCTCAGAGAACTGGACTCAACACGCCCGATTCACCGCACAAGAATATATCTGACTAGTAATAATCCTAAAACCTATGTATTGATATCTCTCTGTTAGTGTGTCAAGTGGGTGTAAAGCGGCATAAACACAGCCGTGAAAAGCAGCTAAACCCCATTATAAAAATAAAGTACTTTTAAAAACCCATGAAACAAAGACAGGGAAAGAGGGAGAAATTCTTACACAATTCGTTCAGGAGCTGTGATGCAACATGGACTGACCATATCTAGACCCACAGCTGGATGAGACATAAGGGTGGACACTCTTGGGGCTGAGAGGTTTGGTGAGGTTGGGTGAGCAAACGCAGACCCTTTAAAGTAATACTGCGTGCTACCCATCGCATGGGTCCCAAATCTCCAGGTTCAAGGGCAACTTCCTACATCGAAAACATGCATGAGAAACCCAGAAGATGGTACACCGTGTGATGGGGAAAGGTTTCTAAAACGCACCTCATTTCTCATCTCCTTGTGCTCGGGTTCGCCATTCCAGCCACTTTACTAGCAATCTCCCTACTTGGAGCCTCAGCACCTTTAACCTCCTGTTCCGTACAGGTTGCAATTTGTCCTGAGGATGAACGGGAAGACGGGGAACCAATGAGAGACTAGCTCTTGGTGTTGGGACAGGCACAGGTCACTCTATTTTCCCATCAGGAAGAAGAATTAACCACAGGCTCAGCCTGACCCCCGGAACCAGAACAGGGCCTGAAGCCATCCTGCGCTTTTGCGGCCAGCTCCCAAAAAAGCGACTTGTAAAATGGAGCTTCAGGGCACTGCAATTCACAAACCTGCAGAGTTATAAATGATAACTCTCGTCCACAAATATATTGAGGGAAGGCAAAGAAGAGGATTTGAAATCAAGGCAGAATTGCAGGAAACAGATTTCAGGAGGTAGATTCGAATCGCCTTTAAAGCACATGAAAAGCGGCAAAACGTTGACAATGATGCCCTTGGCCAAAAAGGGCGTATGCGTTTTTTCCTGAATATATTCAGGAAAAAATGCATACGCCCTTTTTGGCCAACCAAGCAACCTGGAAAGGCAAATCAGCGCTACAAAGAAGTCTCGCTTCCCATCGGTCAAAAGGGCCATGCTGAAAAAAGTGTCAAAACCAGAAATGCAGGACAGGCCATGGAGAAATGGGAGCCTTGCTACACTGATGGGCGGGATGTAAATTGCCAACAGCCACTCTGGAGAAGTGTACGGTGTGTCCTGAAACATCTAAAAAACACAGCTTAGAGAGCATAGGGCACTTCCACGCATGGGGTGATAAAGTGGGAAAATTGAAAATCAGCAAGACACAAGCACCCTAAAGTTTAGGGCTGCTCTGTTGACAAGGACCTCCACTTCATTCCACCTTAAATATCCCAGGAAAGCGAAAAATGGATAAAAAAGTTGTGGTCCTTATGTACAATGGAATATCACTCAGCCATGAAATCAATGTCATAAGGCTAGTAGCAGCATGATGAGTGGATTTAGGTAAGACGATTCTAAGTGAAATAAGTCACACAGAAAAGGACACTTCTCATAAGGTGTCACTTATAGAGGGAATGTAAAAACCGTTACACTTGAACTGAATTACAAAACAGAACAGAGTCACACATGCAGAAAACACACTATGGCTGCTTAACGGGAAAGGTGAGGTGGGGTGATACATAAAACAAGAGCTTCAAATTAGCTCAGATACCGTTCCATAAACCCAATATGTAATAGACAAGACCTACTCCTTGCTCAGAGAACTGGACTCAACACGCCCGATTCACCGCACAAGAATATATCTGACTAGTAATAATCTTAAAACCTATGTATTGATATCTCTCTGTTAGTGTGTCAAGTGGGTGTAAGGCGGCATAAGCACAGCCGTGAAAAGCAGCTAAACCCCATTATAATAATAAATTACTTTTAAAAACCCATGAAACAAAGACAGGGAAAGAGAGAGAAATTCTTACACAATTCGTTCAGGGGCTGTGATGCAACCTGGACTGACCATATCTAGACCCACAGCTGGATGAGACATAAGGGTGGACACTCTTGGGGCTGAGAGGTTTGGTGAGGTTGGGTGAGCAAACGCAGACCCTTTAAAGTAATACTGCGTGCTACCCATCGCATGGGTCCCAAATCTCCAGGTTCAAGGGCAACTTCCTACATCGAAAACATGCATGAGAAACCCAGAAGATGGTACACCGTGTGATGGGGAAAGGTTTCTAAAACGCACCTCATTTCTCATCTCCTTGTGCTCGGGTTCGCCATTCCAGCCACTTTACTAGCAATCTCCCTGCTTGGATCCTCAGCACCTTTAACCTCCTGTTCCGTACAGGTTGCAATTTGTCCTGAGGATGAACGGGAAGACGGGGAACCAATGAGAGACTAGCTCTTGTTGTTGGGACAGGCACAGGTCACTCTATTTTCCCATCAGGAAGAAGAATTAACCACAGGCTCAGCCTGACCCCTGGAACCAGAACAGGGCCTGAAGCCATCCTGCGCTTTTGCGGCCAGCTCCCAAAAAAGCGACTTGTAAAATGGAGCTTCAGGGCACTGCAATTCACAAACCTGCAGAGTTATAAATGATAACTCTCGTCCACAAATATATTGAGGGAAGACAAAGAAGAGGATTTGAAATCAAGGCAGAATTGCAGGAAACAGATTTCAGGAGGGAGATTCGAATCGCCTTTAAAGCACATGAAAAGCGGCAAAACGTTGACAATGATGCCCTTGGCCAAAAAGGGCGTATGCGTTTTTTCCTGAATATATTCAGGAAAAAACGCATACGCCCTTTTTGGCCAACCAAGCAACCTGGAAAGGCAAATCAGCGCTACAAAGAAGTCTCGCTTCCCATCGGTCAAAAGGGCCATGCTGAAAAAAGTGTCAAAACCAGAAATGCAGGACAGGCCATGGAGAAATGGGAGCCTTGCTACACTGATGGGCGGGATGTAAATTGCCAACAGCCACTCTGGAGAAGTGTACGGTGTGTCCTGAAACATCTAAAAAACACAGCTTAGAGAGCATAGGGCACTTCCACGCATGGGGGGATAAAGTGGGAAAATTGAAAATCAGCAAGACACAAGCACCCCAAAGTTTAGGGCTGCTCTGTTGACAAGGACCTCCACTTCATTCCACCTTAAATATCCCAGGAAAGCGAAAAATGGATAAAAAAGTTGTGGTCCTTATGTACAATGGAATATCACTCAGCCATGAAATCAATGTCATAAGGCTAGTAGCAGCATGATGAGTGGATTTAGGTAAGACGATTCTAAGTGAAATAAGTCACACAGAAAAGGACACTACTCATAAGGTGTCACTTATAGAGGGAATGTAAAAACCGTTACACTTGAACTGAATTACAAAACAGAACAGAGTCACACATGCAGAAAACACACTATGGCTGCTTAACGGGAAAGGTGAGGTGGGGTGATACATAAAACAAGAGCTTCAAATTATCTCAGATACCGTTCCATAAACCCAATATGTAATAGACAAGACCTACTCCTTGCTCAGAGAACTGGACTCAACACGCCCGATTCACCGCACAAGAATATATCTGACTAGTAATAATCTTAAAACCTATGTATTGATATCTCTCTGTTAGTGTGTCAAGTGGGTGTAAGGCGGCATAAGCACAGCCGTGAAAAGCAGCTAAACCCCATTATAAAAATAAATTACTTTTAAAAACCCATGAAACAAAGACAGGGAAAGAGAGAGAAATTCTTACACAATTTGTTCAGGGGCTGTGATGCAACCTGGACTGACCATATCTAGACCCACAGCTGGATGAGACATAAGGGTGGACACTCTTGGGGCTGAGAGGTTTGGTGAGGTTGGGTGAGCAAACGCAGACCCTTTAAAGTAATACTGCGTGCTACCCATCGCATGGGTCCCAAATCTCCAGGTTCAAGGGCAACTTCCTACATCGAAAACATGCATGAGAAACCCAGAAGATGGTACACCGTGTGATGGGGAAAGGTTTCTAAAACGCACCTCATTTCTCATCTCCTTGTGCTCGGGTTCGCCATTCCAGCCACTTTACTAGCAATCTCCCTACTTGGAGCCTCAGCACCTTTAACCTCCTGTTCCGTACAGGTTGCAATTTGTCCTGAGGATGAACGGGAAGACGGGGAACCAATTAGAGACTAGCTCTTGGTGTTGGGACAGGCACAGGTCACTCTATTTTCCCATCAGAAAGAAGAATTAACCACAGGCTCAGCCTGACCCCCGGAACCAGAACAGGGCCTGAAGCCATCCTGCGCTTTTGCGGCCAGCTCCCAAAAAAGCGACTTGTAAAATGGAGCTTCAGGGCACTGCAATTCACAAACCTGCAGAGTTATAAATGATAACTCTCGTCCACAAATATATTGAGGGAAGGCAAAGAAGAGGATTTGAAATCAAGGCAGAATTGCAGGAAACAGATTTCAGGAGGTAGATTCGAATCGCCTTTAAAGCACATGAAAAGCGGCAAAACGTTGACAATGATGCCCTTGGCCAAAAAGGGCGTATGCGTTTTTTCCTGAATATATTCAGGAAAAAACGCATACGCCCTTTTTGGCCAACCAAGCAACCTGGAAAGGCAAATCAGCGCTACAAAGAAGTCTCGCTTCCCATCGGTCAAAAGGGCCATGCTGAAAAAAGTGTCAAAACCAGAAATGCAGGACAGGCCATGGAGAAATGGGAGCCTTGCTACACTGATGGGCGGGATGTAAATTGCCAACAGCCACTCTGGAGAAGTGTACGGTGTGTCCTGAAACATCTAAAAAACACAGCTTAGAGAGCATAGGGCACTTCCACGCATGGGGGGATAAAGTGGGAAAATTGAAAATCAGCAAGACACAAGCACCCCAAAGTTTAGGGCTGCTCTGTTGACAAGGACCTCCACTTCATTCCACCTTCAATATCCCAGGAAAGCGAAAAATGGATAAAAAAGTTGTGGTCCTTATGTACAATGGAATATCACTCAGCCATGAAATCAATGTCATAAGGCTAGTAGCAGCATGATGAGTGGATTTAGGTAAGACGATTCTAAGTGAAATAAGTCACACAGAAAAGGACACTACTCATAAGGTGTCACTTATAGAGGGAATGTAAAAACCGTTACACTTGAACTGAATTACAAAACAGAACAGAGTCACACATGCAGAAAACACACTATGGCTGCTTAACGGGAAAGGTGAGGTGGGGTGATACATAAAACAAGAGCTTCAAATTATCTCAGATACCGTTCCATAAACCCAATATGTAATAGACAAGACCTACTCCTTGCTCAGAGAACTGGACTCAACACGCCCGATTCACCGCACAAGAATATATCTGACTAGTAATAATCTTAAAACCTATGTATTGATATCTCTCTGTTAGTGTGTCAAGTGGGTGTAAGGCGGCATAAGCACAGCCGTGAAAAGCAGCTAAACCCCATTATAAAAATAAATTACTTTTAAAAACCCATGAAACAAAGACAGGGAAAGAGAGAGAAATTCTTACACAATTTGTTCAGGGGCTGTGATGCAACCTGGACTGACCATATCTAGACCCACAGCTGGATGAGACATAAGGGTGGACACTCTTGGGGCTGAGAGGTTTGGTGAGGTTGGGTGAGCAAACGCAGACCCTTTAAAGTAATACTGCGTGCTACCCATCGCATGGGTCCCAAATCTCCAGGTTCAAGGGCAACTTCCTACATCGAAAACATGCATGAGAAACCCAGAAGATGGTACACCGTGTGATGGTGAAAGGTTTCTAAAACGCACCTCATTTCTCATCTCCTTGTGCTCGGGTTCGCCATTCCAGCCACTTTACTAGCAATCTCCCTACTTGGAGCCTCAGCACCTTTAACCTCCTGTTCCGTACAGGTTGCAATTTGTCCTGAGGATGAACGGGAAGACGGGGAACCAATGAGAGACTAGCTCTTGGTGTTGGGACAGGCACAGGTCACTCTATTTTCCCATCAGAAAGAAGAATTAACCACAGGCTCAGCCTGACCCCCGGAACCAGAACAGGGCCTGAAGCCATCCTGCGCTTTTGCGGCCAGCTCCCAAAAAAGCGACTTGTAAAATGGAGCTTCAGGGCACTGCAATTCACAAACCTGCAGAGTTATAAATGATAACTCTCGTCCACAAATATATTGAGGGAAGGCAAAGAAGAGGATTTGAAATCAAGGCAGAATTGCAGGAAACAGATTTCAGGAGGTAGATTCGAATCGCCTTTAAAGCACATGAAAAGCGGCAAAACGTTGACAATGATGCCCTTGGCCAAAAAGGGCGTATGCGTTTTTTCCTGAATATATTCAGGAAAAAACGCATACGCCCTTTTTGGCCAACCAAGCAACCTGGAAAGGCAAATCAGCGCTACAAAGAAGTCTCGCTTCCCATCGGTCAAAAGGGCCATGCTGAAAAAAGTGTCAAAACCAGAAATGCAGGACAGGCCATGGAGAAATGGGAGCCTTGCTACACTGATGGGCGGGATGTAAATTGCCAACAGCCACTCTGGAGAAGTGTATGGTGTGTCCTGAAACATCTAAAAAACACAGCTTAGAGAGCATAGGGCACTTCCACGCATGGGGGGATAAAGTGGGAAAATTGAAAATCAGCAAGACACAAGCACCCCAAAGTTTAGGGCTGCTCTGTTGACAAGGACCTCCACTTCATTCCACCTTAAATATCCCAGGAAAGCGAAAAATGGATAAAAAAGTTGTGGTCCTTATGTACAATGGAATATCACTCAGCCATGAAATCAATGTCATAAGGCTAGTAGCAGCATGATGAGTGGATTTAGGTAAGACGATTCTAAGTGAAATAAGTCACACAGAAAAGGACACTTCTCATAAGGTGTCACTTATAGAGGGAATGTAAAAACCGTTACACTTGAACTGAATTACAAAACAGAACACAGTCACACATGCAGAAAACACACTATGGCTGCTTAACGGGAAAGGTGAGGTGGGGTGATACATAAAACAAGAGCTTCAAATTAGCTCAGATACCGTTCCATAAACCCAATATGTAATAGACAAGACCTACTCCTTGCTCAGAGAACTGGACTCAACACGCCCGATTCACCGCACAAGAATATATCTGACTAGTAATAATCTTAAAACCTATGTATTGATATCTCTCTGTTAGTGTGTCAAGTGGGTGTAAGGCGGCATAAGCACAGCCGTGAAAAGCAGCTAAACCCCATTATAAAAATAAATTACTTTTAAAAACCCATGAAACAAAGACAGGGAAAGAGAGAGAAATTCTTACACAATTTGTTCAGGGGCTGTGATGCAACCTGGACTGACCATATCTAGACCCACAGCTGGATGAGACATAAGGGTGGACACTCTTGGGGCTGAGAGGTTTGGTGAGGTTGGGTGAGCAAACGCAGACCCTTTAAAGTAATACTGCGTGCTACCCATCGCATGGGTCCCAAATCTCCAGGTTCAAGGGCAACTTCCTACATCGAAAACATGCATGAGAAACCCAGAAGATGGTACACCGTGTGATGGGGAAAGGTTTCTAAAACGCACCTCATTTCTCATCTCCTTGTGCTCGGGTTCGCCATTCCAGCCACTTTACTAGCAATCTCCCTACTTGGATCCTCAGCACCTTTAACCTCCTGTTCCGTACAGGTTGCAATTTGTCCTGAGGATGAACGGGAAGACGGGGAACCAATGAGAGACTAGCTCTTGGTGTTGGGACAGGCACAGGTCACTCTATTTTCCCATCAGGAAGAAGAATTAACCACAGGCTCAGCCTGACCCCCGGAACCAGAACAGGGCCTGAAGCCATCCTGCGCTTTTGCGGCCCGCTCCCAAAAAAGCGACTTGTAAAATGGAGCTTCAGGGCACTGCAATTCACAAACCTGCAGAGTTATAAATGATAACTCTCGTCCACAAATATATTGAGGGAAGGCAAAGAAGAGGATTTGAAATCAAGGCAGAATTGCAGGAAACAGATTTCAGGAGGTAGATTCGAATCGCCTTTAAAGCACATGAAAAGCGGCAAAACGTTGACAATGATGCCCTTGGCCAAAAAGGGCGTATGCGTTTTTTCCTGAATATATTCAGGAAAAAACGCATACGCCCTTTTTGGCCAACCAAGCAACCTGGAAAGGCAAATCAGCGCTACAAAGAAGTCTCGCTTCCCATCGGTCAAAAGGGCCATGCTGAAAAAAGTGTCAAAACCAGAAATGCAGGACAGGCCATGGAGAAATGGGAGCCTTGCTACACTGATGGGCGGGATGTAAATTGCCAACAGCCACTCTGGAGAAGTGTACGGTGTGTCCTGAAACATCTAAAAAACACAGCTTAGAGAGCATAGGGCACTTCCACGCATGGGGGGATAAAGTGGGAAAATTGAAAATCAGCAAGACACAAGCACCCCAAAGTTTAGGGCTGCTCTGTTGACAAGGACCTCCACTTCATTCCACCTTAAATATCCCAGGAAAGCGAAAAATGGATAAAAAAGTTGTGGTCCTTATGTACAATGGAATATCACTCAGCCATGAAATCAATGTCATAAGGCTAGTAGCAGCATGATGAGTGGATTTAGGTAAGACGATTCTAAGTGAAATAAGTCACACAGAAAAGGACACTTCTCATAAGGTGTCACTTATAGAGGGAATGTAAAAACCGTTACACTTGAACTGAATTACAAAACAGAACACAGTCACACATGCAGAAAACACACTATGGCTGCTTAACGGGAAAGGTGAGGTGGGGTGATACATAAAACAAGAGCTTCAAATTAGCTCAGATACCGTTCCATAAACCCAATATGTAATAGACAAGACCTACTCCTTGCTCAGAGAACTGGACTCAACACGCCCGATTCACCGCACAAGAATATATCTGACTAGTAATAATCTTAAAACCTATGTATTGATATCTCTCTGTTAGTGTGTCAAGTGGGTGTAAGGCGGCATAAGCACAGCCGTGAAAAGCAGCTAAACCCCATTATAAAAATAAATTACTTTTAAAAACCCATGAAACAAAGACAGGGAAAGAGAGAGAAATTCTTACACAATTTGTTCAGGGGCTGTGATGCAACCTGGACTGACCATATCTAGACCCACAGCTGGATGAGACATAAGGGTGGACACTCTTGGGGCTGAGAGGTTTGGTGAGGTTGGGTGAGCAAACGCAGACCCTTTAAAGTAATACTGCGTGCTACCCATCGCATGGGTCCCAAATCTCCAGGTTCAAGGGCAACTTCCTACATCGAAAACATGCATGAGAAACCCAGAAGATGGTACACCGTGTGATGGGGAAAGGTTTCTAAAACGCACCTCATTTCTCATCTCCTTGTGCTCGGGTTCGCCATTCCAGCCACTTTACTAGCAATCTCCCTACTTGGATCCTCAGCACCTTTAACCTCCTGTTCCGTACAGGTTGCAATTTGTCCTGAGGATGAACGGGAAGACGGGGAACCAATGAGAGACTAGCTCTTGGTGTTGGGACAGGCACAGGTCACTCTATTTTCCCATCAGGAAGAAGAATTAACCACAGGCTCAGCCTGACCCCCGGAACCAGAACAGGGCCTGAAGCCATCCTGCGCTTTTGCGGCCAGCTCCCAAAAAAGCGACTTGTAAAATGGAGCTTCAGGGCACTGCAATTCACAAACCTGCAGAGTTATAAATGATAACTCTCGTCCACAAATATATTGAGGGAAGGCAAAGAAGAGGATTTGAAATCAAGGCAGAATTGCAGGAAACAGATTTCAGGAGGTAGATTCGAATCGCCTTTAAAGCACATGAAAAGCGGCAAAACGTTGACAATGATGCCCTTGGCCAAAAAGGGCGTATGCGTTTTTTCCTGAATATATTCAGGAAAAAACGCATACGCCCTTTTTGGCCAACCAAGCAACCTGGAAAGGCAAATCAGCGCTACAAAGAAGTCTCGCTTCCCATCGGTCAAAAGGGCCATGCTGAAAAAAGTGTCAAAACCAGAAATGCAGGACAGGCCATGGAGAAATGGGAGCCTTGCTACACTGATGGGCGGGATGTAAATTGCCAACAGCCACTCTGGAGAAGTGTACGGTGTGTCCTGAAACATCTAAAAAACACAGCTTAGAGAGCATAGGGCACTTCCACGCATGGGGGGATAAAGTGGGAAAATTGAAAATCAGCAAGACACAAGCACCCCAAAGTTTAGGGCTGCTCTGTTGACAAGGACCTCCACTTCATTCCACCTTCAATATCCCAGGAAAGCGAAAAATGGATAAAAAAGTTGTGGTCCTTATGTACAATGGAATATCACTCAGCCATGAAATCAATGTCATAAGGCTAGTAGCAGCATGATGAGTGGATTTAGGTAAGACGATTCTAAGTGAAATAAGTCACACAGAAAAGGACACTACTCATAAGGTGTCACTTATAGAGGGAATGTAAAAACCGTTACACTTGAACTGAATTACAAAACAGAACAGAGTCACACATGCAGAAAACACACTATGGCTGCTTAACGGGAAAGGTGAGGTGGGGTGATACATAAAACAAGAGCTTCAAATTATCTCAGATACCGTTCCATAAACCCAATATGTAATAGACAAGACCTACTCCTTGCTCAGAGAACTGGACTCAACACGCCCGATTCACCGCACAAGAATATATCTGACTAGTAATAATCTTAAAACCTATGTATTGATATCTCTCTGTTAGTGTGTCAAGTGGGTGTAAGGCGGCATAAGCACAGCCGTGAAAAGCAGCTAAACCCCATTATAAAAATAAATTACTTTTAAAAACCCATGAAACAAAGACAGGGAAAGAGAGAGAAATTCTTACACAATTTGTTCAGGGGCTGTGATGCAACCTGGACTGACCATATCTAGACCCACAGCTGGATGAGACATAAGGGTGGACACTCTTGGGGCTGAGAGGTTTGGTGAGGTTGGGTGAGCAAACGCAGACCCTTTAAAGTAATACTGCGTGCTACCCATCGCATGGGTCCCAAATCTCCAGGTTCAAGGGCAACTTCCTACATCGAAAACATGCATGAGAAACCCAGAAGATGGTACACCGTGTGATGGTGAAAGGTTTCTAAAACGCACCTCATTTCTCATCTCCTTGTGCTCGGGTTCGCCATTCCAGCCACTTTACTAGCAATCTCCCTACTTGGAGCCTCAGCACCTTTAACCTCCTGTTCCGTACAGGTTGCAATTTGTCCTGAGGATGAACGGGAAGACGGGGAACCAATGAGAGACTAGCTCTTGGTGTTGGGACAGGCACAGGTCACTCTATTTTCCCATCAGAAAGAAGAATTAACCACAGGCTCAGCCTGACCCCCGGAACCAGAACAGGGCCTGAAGCCATCCTGCGCTTTTGCGGCCAGCTCCCAAAAAAGCGACTTGTAAAATGGAGCTTCAGGGCACTGCAATTCACAAACCTGCAGAGTTATAAATGATAACTCTCGTCCACAAATATATTGAGGGAAGGCAAAGAAGAGGATTTGAAATCAAGGCAGAATTGCAGGAAACAGATTTCAGGAGGTAGATTCGAATCGCCTTTAAAGCACATGAAAAGCGGCAAAACGTTGACAATGATGCCCTTGGCCAAAAAGGGCGTATGCGTTTTTTCCTGAATATATTCAGGAAAAAACGCATACGCCCTTTTTGGCCAACCAAGCAACCTGGAAAGGCAAATCAGCGCTACAAAGAAGTCTCGCTTCCCATCGGTCAAAAGGGCCATGCTGAAAAAAGTGTCAAAACCAGAAATGCAGGACAGGCCATGGAGAAATGGGAGCCTTGCTACACTGATGGGCGGGATGTAAATTGCCAACAGCCACTCTGGAGAAGTGTATGGTGTGTCCTGAAACATCTAAAAAACACAGCTTAGAGAGCATAGGGCACTTCCACGCATGGGGGGATAAAGTGGGAAAATTGAAAATCAGCAAGACACAAGCACCCCAAAGTTTAGGGCTGCTCTGTTGACAAGGACCTCCACTTCATTCCACCTTAAATATCCCAGGAAAGCGAAAAATGGATAAAAAAGTTGTGGTCCTTATGTACAATGGAATATCACTCAGCCATGAAATCAATGTCATAAGGCTAGTAGCAGCATGATGAGTGGATTTAGGTAAGACGATTCTAAGTGAAATAAGTCACACAGAAAAGGACACTTCTCATAAGGTGTCACTTATAGAGGGAATGTAAAAACCGTTACACTTGAACTGAATTACAAAACAGAACACAGTCACACATGCAGAAAACACACTATGGCTGCTTAACGGGAAAGGTGAGGTGGGGTGATACATAAAACAAGAGCTTCAAATTAGCTCAGATACCGTTCCATAAACCCAATATGTAATAGACAAGACCTACTCCTTGCTCAGAGAACTGGACTCAACACGCCCGATTCACCGCACAAGAATATATCTGACTAGTAATAATCTTAAAACCTATGTATTGATATCTCTCTGTTAGTGTGTCAAGTGGGTGTAAGGCGGCATAAGCACAGCCGTGAAAAGCAGCTAAACCCCATTATAAAAATAAATTACTTTTAAAAACCCATGAAACAAAGACAGGGAAAGAGAGAGAAATTCTTACACAATTTGTTCAGGGGCTGTGATGCAACCTGGACTGACCATATCTAGACCCACAGCTGGATGAGACATAAGGGTGGACACTCTTGGGGCTGAGAGGTTTGGTGAGGTTGGGTGAGCAAACGCAGACCCTTTAAAGTAATACTGCGTGCTACCCATCGCATGGGTCCCAAATCTCCAGGTTCAAGGGCAACTTCCTACATCGAAAACATGCATGAGAAACCCAGAAGATGGTACACCGTGTGATGGGGAAAGGTTTCTAAAACGCACCTCATTTCTCATCTCCTTGTGCTCGGGTTCGCCATTCCAGCCACTTTACTAGCAATCTCCCTACTTGGATCCTCAGCACCTTTAACCTCCTGTTCCGTACAGGTTGCAATTTGTCCTGAGGATGAACGGGAAGACGGGGAACCAATGAGAGACTAGCTCTTGGTGTTGGGACAGGCACAGGTCACTCTATTTTCCCATCAGGAAGAAGAATTAACCACAGGCTCAGCCTGACCCCCGGAACCAGAACAGGGCCTGAAGCCATCCTGCGCTTTTGCGGCCCGCTCCCAAAAAAGCGACTTGTAAAATGGAGCTTCAGGGCACTGCAATTCACAAACCTGCAGAGTTATAAATGATAACTCTCGTCCACAAATATATTGAGGGAAGGCAAAGAAGAGGATTTGAAATCAAGGCAGAATTGCAGGAAACAGATTTCAGGAGGTAGATTCGAATCGCCTTTAAAGCACATGAAAAGCGGCAAAACGTTGACAATGATGCCCTTGGCCAAAAAGGGCGTATGCGTTTTTTCCTGAATATATTCAGGAAAAAACGCATACGCCCTTTTTGGCCAACCAAGCAACCTGGAAAGGCAAATCAGCGCTACAAAGAAGTCTCGCTTCCCATCGGTCAAAAGGGCCATGCTGAAAAAAGTGTCAAAACCAGAAATGCAGGACAGGCCATGGAGAAATGGGAGCCTTGCTACACTGATGGGCGGGATGTAAATTGCCAACAGCCACTCTGGAGAAGTGTACGGTGTGTCCTGAAACATCTAAAAAACACAGCTTAGAGAGCATAGGGCACTTCCACGCATGGGGGGATAAAGTGGGAAAATTGAAAATCAGCAAGACACAAGCACCCCAAAGTTTAGGGCTGCTCTGTTGACAAGGACCTCCACTTCATTCCACCTTAAATATCCCAGGAAAGCGAAAAATGGATAAAAAAGTTGTGGTCCTTATGTACAATGGAATATCACTCAGCCATGAAATCAATGTCATAAGGCTAGTAGCAGCATGATGAGTGGATTTAGGTAAGACGATTCTAAGTGAAATAAGTCACACAGAAAAGGACACTTCTCATAAGGTGTCACTTATAGAGGGAATGTAAAAACCGTTACACTTGAACTGAATTACAAAACAGAACACAGTCACACATGCAGAAAACACACTATGGCTGCTTAACGGGAAAGGTGAGGTGGGGTGATACATAAAACAAGAGCTTCAAATTAGCTCAGATACCGTTCCATAAACCCAATATGTAATAGACAAGACCTACTCCTTGCTCAGAGAACTGGACTCAACACGCCCGATTCACCGCACAAGAATATATCTGACTAGTAATAATCTTAAAACCTATGTATTGATATCTCTCTGTTAGTGTGTCAAGTGGGTGTAAGGCGGCATAAGCACAGCCGTGAAAAGCAGCTAAACCCCATTATAAAAATAAATTACTTTTAAAAACCCATGAAACAAAGACAGGGAAAGAGAGAGAAATTCTTACACAATTTGTTCAGGGGCTGTGATGCAACCTGGACTGACCATATCTAGACCCACAGCTGGATGAGACATAAGGGTGGACACTCTTGGGGCTGAGAGGTTTGGTGAGGTTGGGTGAGCAAACGCAGACCCTTTAAAGTAATACTGCGTGCTACCCATCGCATGGGTCCCAAATCTCCAGGTTCAAGGGCAACTTCCTACATCGAAAACATGCATGAGAAACCCAGAAGATGGTACACCGTGTGATGGGGAAAGGTTTCTAAAACGCACCTCATTTCTCATCTCCTTGTGCTCGGGTTCGCCATTCCAGCCACTTTACTAGCAATCTCCCTACTTGGATCCTCAGCACCTTTAACCTCCTGTTCCGTACAGGTTGCAATTTGTCCTGAGGATGAACGGGAAGACGGGGAACCAATGAGAGACTAGCTCTTGGTGTTGGGACAGGCACAGGTCACTCTATTTTCCCATCAGGAAGAAGAATTAACCACAGGCTCAGCCTGACCCCCGGAACCAGAACAGGGCCTGAAGCCATCCTGCGCTTTTGCGGCCAGCTCCCAAAAAAGCGACTTGTAAAATGGAGCTTCAGGGCACTGCAATTCACAAACCTGCAGAGTTATAAATGATAACTCTCGTCCACAAATATATTGAGGGAAGGCAAAGAAGAGGATTTGAAATCAAGGCAGAATTGCAGGAAACAGATTTCAGGAGGTAGATTCGAATCGCCTTTAAAGCACATGAAAAGCGGCAAAACGTTGACAATGATGCCCTTGGCCAAAAAGGGCGTATGCGTTTTTTCCTGAATATATTCAGGAAAAAACGCATACGCCCTTTTTGGCCAACCAAGCAACCTGGAAAGGCAAATCAGCGCTACAAAGAAGTCTCGCTTCCCATCGGTCAAAAGGGCCATGCTGAAAAAAGTGTCAAAACCAGAAATGCAGGACAGGCCATGGAGAAATGGGAGCCTTGCTACACTGATGGGCGGGATGTAAATTGCCAACAGCCACTCTGGAGAAGTGTACGGTGTGTCCTGAAACATCTAAAAAACACAGCTTAGAGAGCATAGGGCACTTCCACGCATGGGGGGATAAAGTGGGAAAATTGAAAATCAGCAAGACACAAGCACCCCAAAGTTTAGGGCTGCTCTGTTGACAAGGACCTCCACTTCATTCCACCTTAAATATCCCAGGAAAGCGAAAAATGGATAAAAAAGTTGTGGTCCTTATGTACAATGGAATATCACTCAGCCATGAAATCAATGTCATAAGGCTAGTAGCAGCATGATGAGTGGATTTAGGTAAGACGATTCTAAGTGAAATAAGTCACACAGAAAAGGACACTTCTCATAAGGTGTCACTTATAGAGGGAATGTAAAAACCGTTACACTTGAACTGAATTACAAAACAGAACACAGTCACACATGCAGAAAACACACTATGGCTGCTTAACGGGAAAGGTGAGGTGGGGTGATACATAAAACAAGAGCTTCAAATTAGCTCAGATACCGTTCCATAAACCCAATATGTAATAGACAAGACCTACTCCTTGCTCAGAGAACTGGACTCAACACGCCCGATTCACCGCACAAGAATATATCTGACTAGTAATAATCTTAAAACCTATGTATTGATATCTCTCTGTTAGTGTGTCAAGTGGGTGTAAGGCGGCATAAGCACAGCCGTGAAAAGCAGCTAAACCCCATTATAAAAATAAATTACTTTTAAAAACCCATGAAACAAAGACAGGGAAAGAGAGAGAAATTCTTACACAATTTGTTCAGGGGCTGTGATGCAACCTGGACTGACCATATCTAGACCCACAGCTGGATGAGACATAAGGGTGGACACTCTTGGGGCTGAGAGGTTTGGTGAGGTTGGGTGAGCAAACGCAGACCCTTTAAAGTAATACTGCGTGCTACCCATCGCATGGGTCCCAAATCTCCAGGTTCAAGGGCAACTTCCTACATCGAAAACATGCATGAGAAACCCAGAAGATGGTACACCGTGTGATGGGGAAAGGTTTCTAAAACGCACCTCATTTCTCATCTCCTTGTGCTCGGGTTCGCCATTCCAGCCACTTTACTAGCAATCTCCCTACTTGGATCCTCAGCACCTTTAACCTCCTGTTCCGTACAGGTTGCAATTTGTCCTGAGGATGAACGGGAAGACGGGGAACCAATGAGAGACTAGCTCTTGGTGTTGGGACAGGCACAGGTCACTCTATTTTCCCATCAGGAAGAAGAATTAACCACAGGCTCAGCCTGACCCCCGGAACCAGAACAGGGCCTGAAGCCATCCTGCGCTTTTGCGGCCAGCTCCCAAAAAAGCGACTTGTAAAATGGAGCTTCAGGGCACTGCAATTCACAAACCTGCAGAGTTATAAATGATAACTCTCGTCCACAAATATATTGAGGGAAGGCAAAGAAGAGGATTTGAAATCAAGGCAGAATTGCAGGAAACAGATTTCAGGAGGTAGATTCGAATCGCCTTTAAAGCACATGAAAAGCGGCAAAACGTTGACAATGATGCCCTTGGCCAAAAAGGGCGTATGCGTTTTTTCCTGAATATATTCAGGAAAAAACGCATACGCCCTTTTTGGCCAACCAAGCAACCTGGAAAGGCAAATCAGCGCTACAAAGAAGTCTCGCTTCCCATCGGTCAAAAGGGCCATGCTGAAAAAAGTGTCAAAACCAGAAATGCAGGACAGGCCATGGAGAAATGGGAGCCTTGCTACACTGATGGGCGGGATGTAAATTGCCAACAGCCACTCTGGAGAAGTGTACGGTGTGTCCTGAAACATCTAAAAAACACAGCTTAGAGAGCATAGGGCACTTCCACGCATGGGGGGATAAA
Source organism: Balaenoptera physalus (assembly GCF_965194825.1). Classification (NCBI taxonomy): domain Eukaryota; kingdom Metazoa; phylum Chordata; class Mammalia; order Artiodactyla; family Balaenopteridae; genus Balaenoptera; species Balaenoptera physalus. Next base: position 383,733 of record NW_028126067.1, on the reverse strand, counting down.
GTGGGAAAATTGAAAATCAGCAAGACACAAGCACCCCAAAGTTTAGGGCTGCTCTGTTGACAAGGACCTCCACTTCATTCCACCTTAAATATCCCAGGAAAGCGAAAAATGGATAAAAAAGTTGTGGTCCTTATGTACAATGGAATATCACTCAGCCATGAAATCAATGTCATAAGGCTAGTAGCAGCATGATGAGTGGATTTAGGTAAGACGATTCTAAGTGAAATAAGTCACACAGAAAAGGACACTTCTCATAAGGTGTCACTTATAGAGGGAATGTAAAAACCGTTACACTTGAACTGAATTACAAAACAGAACAGAGTCACACATGCAGAAAACACACTATGGCTGCTTAACGGGAAAGGTGAGGTGGGGTGATACATAAAACAAGAGCTTCAAATTAGCTCAGATACCGTTCCATAAACCCAATATGTAATAGACAAGACCTACTCCTTGCTCAGAGAACTGGACTCAACACGCCCGATTCACCGCACAAGAATATATCTGACTAGTAATAATCTTAAAACCTATGTATTGATATCTCTCTGTTAGTGTGTCAAGTGGGTGTAAGGCGGCATAAGCACAGCCGTGAAAAGCAGCTAAACCCCATTATAAAAATAAATTACTTTTAAAAACCCATGAAACAAAGACAGGGAAAGAGAGAGAAATTCTTACACAATTTGTTCAGGGGCTGTGATGCAACCTGGACTGACCATATCTAGACCCACAGCTGGATGAGACATAAGGGTGGACACTCTTGGGGCTGAGAGGTTTGGTGAGGTTGGGTGAGCAAACGCAGACCCTTTAAAGTAATACTGCGTGCTACCCATCGCATGGGTCCCAAATCTCCAGGTTCAAGGGCAACTTCCTACATCGAAAACATGCATGAGAAACCCAGAAGATGGTACACCGTGTGATGGGGAAAGGTTTCTAAAACGCACCTCATTTCTCATCTCCTTGTGCTCGGGTTCGCCATTCCAGCCACTTTACTAGCAATCTCCCTACTTGGATCCTCAGCACCTTTAACCTCCTGTTCCGTACAGGTTGCAATTTGTCCTGAGGATGAACGGGAAGACGGGGAACCAATGAGAGACTAGCTCTTGGTGTTGGGACAGGCACAGGTCACTCTATTTTCCCATCAGGAAGAAGAATTAACCACAGGCTCAGCCTGACCCCCGGAACCAGAACAGGGCCTGAAGCCATCCTGCGCTTTTGCGGCCAGCTCCCAAAAAAGCGACTTGTAAAATGGAGCTTCAGGGCACTGCAATTCACAAACCTGCAGAGTTATAAATGATAACTCTCGTCCACAAATATATTGAGGGAAGGCAAAGAAGAGGATTTGAAATCAAGGCAGAATTGCAGGAAACAGATTTCAGGAGGTAGATTCGAATCGCCTTTAAAGCACATGAAAAGCGGCAAAACGTTGACAATGATGCCCTTGGCCAAAAAGGGCGTATGCGTTTTTTCCTGAATATATTCAGGAAAAAACGCATACGCCCTTTTTGGCCAACCAAGCAACCTGGAAAGGCAAATCAGCGCTACAAAGAAGTCTCGCTTCCCATCGGTCAAAAGGGCCATGCTGAAAAAAGTGTCAAAACCAGAAATGCAGGACAGGCCATGGAGAAATGGGAGCCTTGCTACACTGATGGGCGGGATGTAAATTGCCAAGAGCCACTCTGGAGAAGTGTACGGTGTGTCCTGAAACATCTAAAAAACACAGCTTAGAGAGCATAGGGCACTTCCACGCATGGGGGGATAAAGTGGGAAAATTGAAAATCAGCAAGACACAAGCACCCCAAAGTTTAGGGCTGCTCTGTTGACAAGGACCTCCACTTCATTCCACCTTAAATATCCCAGGAAAGCGAAAAATGGATAAAAAAGTTGTGGTCCTTATGTACAATGGAATATCACTCAGCCATGAAATCAATGTCATAAGGCTAGTAGCAGCATGATGAGTGGATTTAGGTAAGACGATTCTAAGTGAAATAAGTCACACAGAAAAGGACACTTCTCATAAGGTGTCACTTATAGAGGGAATGTAAAAACCGTTACACTTGAACTGAATTACAAAACAGAACAGAGTCACACATGCAGAAAACACACTATGGCTGCTTAACGGGAAAGGTGAGGTGGGGTGATACATAAAACAAGAGCTTCAAATTATCTCAGATAACGTTCCATAAACCCAATATGTAATAGACAAGACCTACTCCTTGCTCAGAGAACTGGACTCAACACGCCCGATTCACCGCACAAGAATATATCTGACTAGTAATAATCTTAAAACCTATGTATTGATATCTCTCTGTTAGTGTGTCAAGTGGGTGTAAGGCGGCATAAGCACAGCCGTGAAAAGCAGCTAAACCCCATTATAAAAATAAATTACTTTTAAAAACCCATGAAACAAAGACAGGGAAAGAGAGAGAAATTCTTACACAATTTGTTCAGGGGCTGTGATGCAACCTGGACTGACCATATCTAGACCCACAGCTGGATGAGACATAAGGGTGGACACTCTTGGGGCTGAGAGGTTTGGTGAGGTTGGGTGAGCAAACGCAGACCCTTTAAAGTAATACTGCGTGCTACCCATCGCATGGGTCCCAAATCTCCAGGTTCAAGGGCAACTTCCTACATCGAAAACATGCATGAGAAACCCAGAAGATGGTACACCGTGTGATGGGGAAAGGTTTCTAAATCGCACCTCATTTCTCATCTCCTTGTGCTCGGGTTCGCCATTCCAGCCACTTTACTAGCAATCTCCCTACTTGGAGCCTCAGCACCTTTAACCTCCTGTTCCGTACAGGTTGCAATTTGTCCTGAGGATGAACGGGAAGACGGGGAACCAATGAGAGACTAGCTCTTGGTGTTGGGACAGGCACAGGTCACTCTATTTTCCCATCAGGAAGAAGAATTAACCACAGGCTCAGCCTGACCCCCGGAACCAGAACAGGGCCTGAAGCCATCCTGCGCTTTTGCGGCCAGCTCCCAAAAAAGCGACTTGTAAAATGGAGCTTCAGGGCACTGCAATTCACAAACCTGCAGAGTTATAAATGATAACTCTCGTCCACAAATATATTGAGGGAAGGCAAAGAAGAGGATTTGAAATCAAGGCAGAATTGCAGGAAACAGATTTCAGGAGGTAGATTCGAATCGCCTTTAAAGCACATGAAAAGCGGCAAAACGTTGACAATGATGCCCTTGGCCAAAAAGGGCGTATGCGTTTTTTCCTGAATATATTCAGGAAAAAACGCATACGCCCTTTTTGGCCAACCAAGCAACCTGGAAAGGCAAATCAGCGCTACAAAGAAGTCTCGCTTCCCATCGGTCAAAAGGGCCATGCTGAAAAAAGTGTCAAAACCAGAAATGCAGGACAGGCCATGGAGAAATGGGAGCCTTGCTACACTGATGGGCGGGATGTAAATTGCCAACAGCCACTCTGGAGAAGTGTACGGTGTGTCCTGAAACATCTAAAAAACACAGCTTAGAGAGCACAGGGCACTTCCACGCATGGGGGGATAAAGTGGGAAAATTGAAAATCAGCAAGACACAAGCACCCCAAAGTTTAGGGCTGCTCTGTTGACAAGGACCTCCACTTCATTCCACCTTAAATATCCCAGGAAAGCGAAAAATGGATAAAAAATTTGTGGTCCTTATGTACAATGGAATATCACTCAGCCATGAAATCAATGTCATAAGGCTAGTAGCAGCATGATGAGTGGATTTAGGTAAGACGATTCTAAGTGAAATAAGTCACACAGAAAAGGACACTTCTCATAAGGTGTCACTTATAGAGGGAATGTAAAAACCGTTACACTTGAACTGAATTACAAAACAGAACAGAGTCACACATGCAGAAAACACACTATGGCTGCTTAACGGGAAAGGTGAGGTGGGGTGATACATAAAACAAGAGCTTCAAATTAGCTCAGATACCGTTCCATAAACCCAATATGTAATAGACAAGACCTACTCCTTGCTCAGAGAACTGGACTCAACACGCCCGATTCACCGCACAAGAATATATCTGACTAGTAATAATCTTAAAACCTATGTATTGATATCTCTCTGTTAGTGTGTCAAGTGGGTGTAAGGCGGCATAAACACAGCCGTGAAAAGCAGCTAAACCCCATTATAAAAATAAATTACTTTTAAAAACCCATGAAACAAAGACAGGGAAAGAGAGAGAAATTCTTACACAATTTGTTCAGGGGCTGTGATGCAACCTGGACTGACCATATCTAGACCCACAGCTGGATGAGACATAAGGGTGGACACTCTTGGGGCTGAGAGGTTTGGTGAGGTTGGGTGAGCAAACGCAGACCCTTTCAAGTAATACTGCGTGCTACCCATCGCATGGGTCCCAAATCTCCAGGTTCAAGGGCATCTTCCTACATCGAAAACATGCATGAGAAACCCAGAAGATGGTACACCGTGTGATGGGGAAAGGTTTCTAAAACGCACCTCATTTCTCATCTCCTTGTGCTCGGGTTCGCCATTCCAGCCACTTTACCAGCAATCTCCCTTCTTGGAGCATCAGCACCTTTAACCTCCTGTTCCGTACAGGTTGCAATTTGTCCTGAGGATGAACGGGAAGACAGGGAACCAATGAGAGACTAGCTCTTGGTGTTGGGACAGGCACAGGTCACTCTATTTTCCCATCAGGAAGAAGAATTAACCACAGGCTCAGCCTGCCCCCCGGAACCAGAACAGGGCCTGAAGCCATCCTGCGCTTTTGCGGCCAGCTCCCAAAAAAGCGACTTGTAAAATGGAGCTTCAGGGCACTGCAATTCACAAACCTGCAGAGTTAAAAATGATAACTCTCGTCCACAAATATATTGAGGGAAGGCAAAGAAGAGGATTTGAAATCAAGTCAGAATTGCAGGAAACTGATTTCAGGAGGTAGATTCGAATCGCCTTTAAAGCACATGAAAAGCGGCAAAACGTTGACAATGATGCCCTTGGCCAAAAAGGGCGTATGCGTTTTTTCCTGAATATATTCAGGAAAAAACGCATACGCCCTTTTTGGCCAACCAAGCAACCTGGAAAGGCAAATCAGCGCTACAAAGAAGTCTCGCTTCCCATCGGTCAAAAGGGCCATGCTGAAAAAAGTGTCAAAACCAGAAATGCAGGACAGGCCATGGAGAAATGGGAGCCTTGCTACACTGATGGGCGGGATGTAAATTGCCAACAGCCACTCTGGAGAAGTGTACGGTGTGTCCTGAAACATCTAAAAAACACAGCTTAGAGAGCATAGGGCACTTCCACGCATGGGGGGATAAAGTGGGAAAATTGAAAATCAGCAAGACACAAGCACCCCAAAGTTTAGGGCTGCTCTGTTGACAAGGACCTCCACTTCATTCCACCTTAAATATCCCAGGAAAGCGAAAACTGGATAAAAAAGTTGTGGTCCTTATGTACAATGGAATATCACTCAGCCATGAAATCAATGTCATAAGGCTAGTAGCAGCATGATGAGTGGATTTAGGTAAGACGATTCTAAGTGAAATAAGTCACACAGAAAAGGACACTTCTCATAAGGTGTCACTTATAGAGGGAATGTAAAAACCGTTACACTTGAACTGAATTACAAAACAGAACAGAGTCACACATGCAGAAAACACACTATGGCTGCTTAACGGGAAAGGTGAGGTGGGGTGATACATAAAACAAGAGCTTCAGATTAGCTCAGATACCGTTCCATAAACCCAATATGTAATAGACAAGACCTACTCCTTGCTCAGAGAACTGGACTCAACACGCCCGATTCACCGCACAAGAATATATCTGACTAGTAATAATCTTAAAACCTATGTATTGATATCTCTCTGTTAGTGTGTCAAGTGGGTGTAAGGCGGCATAAACACAGCCGTGAAAAGCAGCTAAACCCCATTATAAAAATAAATTACTTTTAAAAACCCATGAAACAAAGACAGGGAAAGAGAGAGAAATTCTTACACAATTTGTTCAGGGGCTGTGATGCAACCTGGACTGACCATATCTAGACCCACAGCTGGATGAGACATAAGGGTGGACACTCTTGGGGCTGAGAGGTTTGGTGAGGTTGGGTGAGCAAACGCAGACCCTTTCAAGTAATACTGCGTGCTACCCATCGCATGGGTCCCAAATCTCCAGGTTCAAGGGCATCTTCCTACATCGAAAACATGCATGAGAAACCCAGAAGATGGTACACCGTGTGATGGGGAAAGGTTTCTAAAACGCACCTCATTTCTCATCTCCTTGTGCTCGGGTTCGCCATTCCAGCCACTTTACCAGCAATCTCCCTTCTTGGAGCATCAGCACCTTTAACCTCCTGTTCCGTACAGGTTGCAATTTGTCCTGAGGATGAACGGGAAGACGGGGAACCAATGAGAGACTAGCTCTTGGTGTTGGGACAGGCACAGGTCACTCTATTTTCCCATCAGGAAGAAGAATTAACCACAGGCTCAGCCTGACCCCCGGAACCAGAACAGGGCCTGAAGCCATCCTGCGCTTTTGCGGCCAGCTCCCAAAAAAGCGACTTGTAAAATGGAGCTTCAGGGCACTGCAATTCACAAACCTGCAGAGTTATAAATGATAACTCTCGTCCACAAATATATTGAGGGAAGGCAAAGAAGAGGATTTGAAATCAAGGCAGAATTGCAGGAAACAGATTTCAGGAGGTAGATCCGAATCGCCTTTAAAGCACATGAAAAGCGGCAAAACGTTGACAATGATGCCCTTGGCCAAAAAGGGCGTATGCGTTTTTTCCTGAATATATTCAGGAAAAAACGCATACGCCCTTTTTGGCCAACCAAGCAACCTGGAAAGGCAAATCAGCGCTACAAAGAAGTCTCGCTTCCCATCGGTCAAAAGGGCCATGCTGAAAAAAGTGTCAAAACCAGAAATGCAGGACAGGCCATGGAGAAATGGGAGCCTTGCTACACTGATGGGCGGGATGTAAATTGCCAACAGCCACTCTGGAGAAGTGTACGGTGTGTCCTGAAACATCTAAAAAACACAGCTTAGAGAGCATAGGGCACTTCCACGCATGGGGGGATAAAGTGGGAAAATTGAAAATCAGCAAGACACAAGCACCCCAAAGTTTAGGGCTGCTCTGTTGACAAGGACCTCCACTTCATTCCACCTTAAATATCCCAGGAAAGCGAAAAATGGATAAAAAAGTTGTGGTCCTTATGTACAATGGAATATCACTCAGCCATGAAATCAATGTCATAAGGCTAGTAGCAGCATGATGAGTGGATTTAGGTAAGACGATTCTAAGTGAAATAAGTCACACAGAAAAGGACACTTCTCATAAGGTGTCACTTATAGAGGGAATGTAAAAACCGTTACACTTGAACTGAATTACAAAACAGAACAGAGTCACACATGCAGAAAACACACTATGGCTGCTTAACGGGAAAGGTGAGGTGGGGTGATACATAAAACAAGAGCTTCAAATTAGCTCAGATACCGTTCCATAAACCCAATATGTAATAGACAAGACCTACTCCTTGCTCAGAGAACTGGACTCAACACGCCCGATTCACCGCACAAGAATATATCTGACTAGTAATAATCTTAAAACCTATGTATTGATATCTCTCTGTTAGTGTGTCAAGTGGGTGTAAGGCGGCATAAACACAGCCGTGAAAAGCAGCTAAACCCCATTATAAAAATAAATTACTTTTAAAAACCCATGAAACAAAGACAGGGAAAGAGAGAGAAATTCTTACACAATTTGTTCAGGGGCTGTGATGCAACCTGGACTGACCATATCTAGACCCACAGCTGGATGAGACATAAGGGTGGACACTCTTGGGGCTGAGAGGTTTGGTGAGGTTGGGTGAGCAAACGCAGACCCTTTCAAGTAATACTGCGTGCTACCCATCGCATGGGTCCCAAATCTCCAGGTTCAAGGGCATCTTCCTACATCGAAAACATGCATGAGAAACCCAGAAGATGGTACACCGTGTGATGGGGAAAGGTTTCTAAAACGCACCTCATTTCTCATCTCCTTGTGCTCGGGTTCGCCATTCCAGCCACTTTACTAGCAATCTCCCTACGTGGAGCATCAGCACCTTTAACCTCCTGTTCCGTACAGGTTGCAATTTGTCCTGAGGATGAATGGGAAGACGGGGAACCAATGAGAGACTAGCTCTTGGTGTTGGGACAGGCACAGGTCACTCTATTTTCCCATCAGCAAGAAGAATTAACCACAGGCTCACCCTGCCCACCGGAACCAGATCAGGGCCTGAAGCCATCCTGCGCTTTTGCGGCCAGCTCCCAAAAAAGCGAGTTGTACAATGGAGCTTCAGGGCACAGCAATTCACAAACCTGCAGAGTTATAAATGATAACTCTCGTCCACAAATATATTGAGGGAAGGCAAAGAAGAGGATTTGAAATCAAGGCAGAATTGCAGGAAACAGATTTCAGGAGGTAGATTCGAATCGCCTTTAAAGCACATGAAAAGCGGCAAAACGTTGACAATGATGCCCTTGGCCAAAAAGGGCGTATGCGTTTTTTCCTGAATATATTCAGGAAAAAACGCATACGCCCTTTTTGGCCAACCAAGCAACCTGGAAAGGCAAATCAGCGCTACAAAGAAGTCTCGCTTCCCATCGGTCAAAAGGGCCATGCTGAAAAAAGTGTCAAGACCAGAAATGCAGGACAGGCCATGGAGAAATGGGAGCCTTGCTACACTGATGGGCGGGATGTAAATTGCCAACAGCCACTCTGGAGAAGTGTACGGTGTGTCCAGAAACATCTAAAAAACACAGCTTAGAGAGCATAGGGCACTTCCACGCATGGGGGGATAAAGTGGGAAAATTGAAAATCAGCAAGACACAAGCACCCCAAAGTTTAGGGCTGCTCTGTTGACAAGGACCTCCACTTCATTCCACCTTAAATATCCCAGGAAAGCGAAAAATGGATAAAAAAGTTGTGGTCCTTATGTACAATGGAATATCACTCAGCCATGAAATCAATGTCATAAGGCTAGTAGCAGCATGATGAGTGGATTTAGGTAAGACGATTCTAAGTGAAATAAGTCACACAGAAAAGGACACTTCTCATAAGGTGTCACTTATAGAGGGAATGTAAAAACCGTTACACTTGAACTGAATTACAAAACAGAACAGAGTCACACATGCAGAAAACACACTATGGCTGTTTAACGGGAAAGGTGAGGTGGGGTGATACATAAAACAAGAGCTTCAAATTATCTCAGATAACGTTCCATAAACCCAATATGTAATAGACAAGACCTACTCCTTGCTCAGAGAACTGGACTCAACACGCCCGATTCACCGCACAAGAATATATCTGACTAGTAATAATCTTAAAACCTATGTATTGATATCTCTCTGTTAGTGTGTCAAGTGGGTGTAAGGCGGCATAAGCACAGCCGTGAAAAACAGCTAAACCCCATTATAAAAATAAATTACTTTTAAAAACCCATGAAACAAAGACAGGGAAAGAGAGAGAAATTCTTACACAATTTGTTCAGGGGCTGTGATGCAACCTGGACTGACCATATCTAGACCCACAGCTGGATGAGACATAAGGGTGGACACTCTTGGGGCTGAGAGGTTTGGTGAGGTTGGGTGAGCAAACGCAGACCCTTTAAAGTAATACTGCGTGCTACCCATCGCATGGGTCCCAAATCTCCAGGTTCAAGGGCAACTTCCTACATCGAAAACATGCATGAGAAACCCAGAAGATGGTACACCGTGTGATGGGGAAAGGTTTCTAAAACGCACCTCATTTCTCATCTCCTTGTGCTCGGGTTCGCCATTCCAGCCACTTTACTAGCAATCTCCCTACTTGGAGCCTCAGCACCTTTAACCTCCTGTTCCGTACAGGTTGCAATTTGTCCTGAGGATGAACGGGAAGACGGGGAACCAATGAGAGACTAACTCTTGGTGTTGGGACAGGCACAGGTCACTCTATTTTCCCATCAGGAAGAAGAATTAACCACAGGCTCAGCCTGACCCCCGGAACCAGAACAGGGCCTGAAGCCATCCTGCGCTTTTGCGGCCAGCTCCCAAAAAAGCGACTTGTAAAATGGAGCTTCAGGGCACTGCAATTCACAAACCTGCAGAATTATAAATGATAACTCTCGTCCACAAATATATTGAGGGAAGGCAAAGAAGAGGATTTGAAATCAAGGCAGAATTGCAGGAAACAGATTTCAGGAGGTAGATTCGAATCGCCTTTAAAGCACATGAAAAGCGGCAAAACGTTGACAATGATGCCCTTGGCCAAAAAGGGCGTATGCGTTTTTTCCTGAATATATTCAGGAAAAAACGCATACGCCCTTTTTGGCCAACCAAGCAACCTGGAAAGGCAAATCAGCGCTACAAAGAAGTCTCGCTTCCCATCGGTCAAAAGGGCCATGCTGAAAAAAGTGTCAAAACCAGAAATGCAGGACAGGCCATGGAGAAATGGGAGCCTTGCTACACTGATGGGCGGGATGTAAATTGCCAACAGCCACTCTGGAGAAGTGTACGGTGTGTCCTGAAACATCTAAAAAACACAGCTTAGAGAGCATAGGGCACTTCCACGCATGGGGGGATAAAGTGGGAAAATTGAAAATCAGCAAGACACAAGCACCCCAAAGTTTAGGGCTGCTCTGTTGACAAGGACCTCCACTTCATTCCACCTTAAATATCCCAGGAAAGCGAAAAATGGATAAAAAAGTTGTGGTCCTTATGTACAATGGAATATCACTCAGCCATGAAATCAATGTCATAAGGCTAGTAGCAGCATGATGAGTGGATTTAGGTAAGACGATTCTAAGTGAAATAAGTCACACAGAAAAGGACACTTCTCATAAGGTGTCACTTATAGAGGGAATGTAAAAACCGTTACACTTGAACTGAATTACAAAACAGAACAGAGTCACACATGCAGAAAACACACTATGGCTGCTTAACGGGAAAGGTGAGGTGGGGTGATACATAAAACAAGAGCTTCAAATTAGCTCAGATACCGTTCCATAAACCCAATATGTAATAGACAAGACCTACTCCTTGCTCAGAGAACTGGACTCAACACGCCCGATTCACCGCACATGAATATATCTGACTAGTAATAATCTTAAAACCTATGTATTGATATCTCTCTGTTAGTGTGTCAAGTGGGTGTAAGGCGGCATAAACACAGCCGTGAAAAGCAGCTAAACCCCATTATAAAAATAAATTACTTTTAAAAACCCATGAAACAAAGACAGGGAAAGAGAGAGAAATTCTTACACAATTTGTTCAGGGGCTGTGATGCAACCTGGACTGACCATATCTAGACCCACAGCTGGATGAGACATAAGGGTGGACACTCTTGGGGCTGAGAGGTTTGGTGAGGTTGGGTGAGCAAACGCAGACCCTTTAAAGTAATACTGCGTGCTACCCATCGCATGGGTCCCAAATCTCCAGGTTCAAGGGCATCTTCCTACATCGAAAACATGCATGAGAAACCCAGAAGATGGTACACCGTGTGATGGGGAAAGGTTTCTAAAACGCACCTCATTTCTCATCTCCTTGTGCTCGGGTTCGCCATTCCAGCCACTTTACCAGCAATCTCCCTTCTTGGAGCCTCAGCACCTTTAACCTCCTGTTCCGTACAGGTTGCAATTTGTCCTGAGGATGAACGGGAAGACGGGGAACCAATGAGAGACTAGCTCTTGGTGTTGGGACAGGCACAGGTCACTCTATTTTCCCATCAGGAAGAAGAATTAACCACAGGCTCAGCCTGACCCCCGGAACCAGAACAGGGCCTGAAGCCATCCTGCGCTTTTGCGGCCAGCTCCCAAAAAAGCGACTTGTAAAATGGAGCTTCAGGGCACTGCAATTCACAAACCTGCAGAGTTATAAATGATAACTCTCGTCCACAAATATATTGAGGGAAGGCAAAGAAGAGGATTTGAAATCAAGGCAGAATTGCAGGAAACAGATTTCAGGAGGTAGATTCGAATCGCCTTTAAAGCACATGAAAAGCGGCAAAACGTTGACAATGATGCCCTTGGCCAAAAAGGGCGTATGCGTTTTTTCCTGAATATATTCAGGAAAAAACGCATACGCCCTTTTTGGCCAACCAAGCAACCTGGAAAGGCAAATCAGCGCTACAAAGAAGTCTCGCTTCCCATCGGTCAAAAGGGCCATGCTGAAAAAAGTGTCAAAACCAGAAATGCAGGAGAGGCCATGGAGAAATGGGAGCCTTGCTACACTGATGGGCGGGATGTAAATTGCCAAGAGCCACTCTGGAGAAGTGTACGGTGTGTCCTGAAACATCTAAAAAACACAGCTTAGAGAGCATAGGGCACTTCCACGCATGGGGGGATAAAGTGGGAAAATTGAAAATCAGCAAGACACAAGCACCCCAAAGTTTAGGGCTGCTCTGTTGACAAGGACCTCCACTTCATTCCACCTTAAATATCCCAGGAAAGCGAAAAATGGATAAAAAATTTGTGGTCCTTATGTACAATGGAATATCACTCAGCCATGAAATCAATGTCATAAGGCTAGTAGCAGCATGATGAGTGGATTTAGGTAAGACGATTCTAAGTGAAATAAGTCACACAGAAAAGGACACTTCTCATAAGGTGTCACTTATAGAGGGAATGTAAAAACCGTTACACTTGAACTGAATTACAAAACAGAACAGAGTCACACATGCAGAAAACACACTATGGCTGCTTAACGGGAAAGGTGAGGTGGGGTGATACATAAAACAAGAGCTTCAAATTATCTCAGATACCGTTCCATAAACCCAATATGTAATAGACAAGACCTACTCCTTGCTCAGAGAACTGGACTCAACACGCCCGATTCACCGCACAAGAATATATCTGACTAGTAATAATCTTAAAACCTATGTATTGATATCTCTCTGTTAGTGTGTCAAGTGGGTGTAAGGCGGCATAAACACAGCCGTGAAAAGCAGCAAAACCCCATTATAAAAATAAATTACTTTTAAAAACCCATGAAACAAAGACAGGGAAAGAGAGAGAAATTCTTACACAATTTGTTCAGGGGCTGTGATGCAACCTGGACTGACCATATCTAGACCCACAGCTGGATGAGACATAAGGGTGGACACTCTTGGGGCTGAGAGGTTTGGTGAGGTTGGGTGAGCAAACGCAGACCCTTTCAAGTAATACTGCGTGCTACCCATCGCATGGGTCCCAAATCTCCAGGTTCAAGGGCATCTTCCTACATCGAAAACATGCATGAGAAACCCAGAAGATGGTACACCGTGTGATGGGGAAAGGTTTCTAAAACGCACCTCATTTCTCATCTCCTTGTGCTCGGGTTCGCCATTCCAGCCACTTTACCAGCAATCTCCCTTCTTGGAGCCTCAGCACCTTTAACCTCCTGTTCCGTACAGGTTGCAATTTGTCCTGAGGATGAACGGGAAGACGGGGAACCAATGAGAGACTAGCTCTTGGTGTTGGGACAGGCACAGGTCACTCTATTTTCCCATCAGGAAGAAGAATTAACCACAGGCTCAGCCTGACCCCCGGAACCAGAACAGGGCCTGAAGCCATCCTGCGCTTTTGCGGCCAGCTCCCAAAAAAGCGACTTGTAAAATGGAGCTTCAGGGCACTGCAATTCACAAACCTGCAGAGTTATAAATGATAACTCTCGTCCACAAATATATTGAGGGAAGGCAAAGAAGAGGATTTGAAATCAAGGCAGAATTGCAGGAAACAGATTTCAGGAGGTAGATTCGAATCGCCTTTAAAGCACATGAAAAGCGGCAAAACGTTGACAATGATGCCCTTGGCCAAAAAGGGCGTATGCGTTTTTTCCTGAATATATTCAGGAAAAAACGCATACGCCCTTTTTGGCCAACCAAGCAACCTGGAAAGGCAAATCAGCGCTACAAAGAAGTCTCGCTTCCCATCGGTCAAAAGGGCCATGCTGAAAAAAGTGTCAAAACCAGAAATGCAGGACAGGCCATGGAGAAATGGGAGCCTTGCTACACTGATGGGCGGGATGTAAATTGCCAAGAGCCACTCTGGAGAAGTGTACGGTGTGTCCTGAAACATCTAAAAAACACAGCTTAGAGAGCATAGGGCACTTCCACGCATGGGGGGATAAAGTGGGAAAATTGAAAATCAGCAAGACACAAGCACCCCAAAGTTTAGGGCTGCTCTGTTGACAAGGACCTCCACTTCATTCCACCTTAAATATCCCAGGAAAGCGAAAAATGGATAAAAAATTTGTGGTCCTTATGTACAATGGAATATCACTCAGCCATGAAATCAATGTCATAAGGCTAGTAGCAGCATGATGAGTGGATTTAGGTAAGACGATTCTAAGTGAAATAAGTCACACAGAAAAGGACACTTCTCATAAGGTGTCACTTATAGAGGGAATGTAAAAACCGTTACACTTGAACTGAATTACAAAACAGAACAGAGTCACACATGCAGAAAACACACTATGGCTGCTTAACGGGAAAGGTGAGGTGGGGTGATACATAAAACAAGAGCTTCAAATTATCTCAGATACCGTTCCATAAACCCAATATGTAATAGACAAGACCTACTCCTTGCTCAGAGAACTGGACTCAACACGCCCGATTCACCGCACAAGAATATATCTGACTAGTAATAATCTTAAAACCTATGTATTGATATCTCTCTGTTAGTGTGTCAAGTGGGTGTAAGGCGGCATAAACACAGCCGTGAAAAGCAGCTAAACCCCATTATAAAAATAAATTACTTTTAAAAACCCATGAAACAAAGACAGGGAAAGAGAGAGAAATTCTTACACAATTTGTTCAGGGGCTGTGATGCAACCTGGACTGACCATATCTAGACCCACAGCTGGATGAGACATAAGGGTGGACACTCTTGGGGCTGAGAGGTTTGGTGAGGTTGGGTGAGCAAACGCAGACCCTTTCAAGTAATACTGCGTGCTACCCATCGCATGGGTCCCAAATCTCCAGGTTCAAGGGCATCTTCCTACATCGAAAACATGCATGAGAAACCCAGAAGATGGTACACCGTGTGATGGGGAAAGGTTTCTAAAACGCACCTCATTTCTCATCTCCTTGTGCTCGGGTTCGCCATTCCAGCCACTTTACCAGCAATCTCCCTTCTTGGAGCATCAGCACCTTTAACCTCCTGTTCCGTACAGGTTGCAATTTGTCCTGAGGATGAACGGGAAGACAGGGAACCAATGAGAGACTAGCTCTTGGTGTTGGGACAGGCACAGGTCACTCTATTTTCCCATCAGGAAGAAGAATTAACCACAGGCTCAGCCTGCCCCCCGGAACCAGAACAGGGCCTGAAGCCATCCTGCGCTTTTGCGGCCAGCTCCCAAAAAAGCGACTTGTAAAATGGAGCTTCAGGGCACTGCAATTCACAAACCTGCAGAGTTAAAAATGATAACTCTCGTCCACAAATATATTGAGGGAAGGCAAAGAAGAGGATTTGAAATCAAGTCAGAATTGCAGGAAACTGATTTCAGGAGGTAGATTCGAATCGCCTTTAAAGCACATGAAAAGCGGCAAAACGTTGACAATGATGCCCTTGGCCAAAAAGGGCGTATGCGTTTTTTCCTGAATATATTCAGGAAAAAACGCATACGCCCTTTTTGGCCAACCAAGCAACCTGGAAAGGCAAATCAGCGCTACAAAGAAGTCTCGCTTCCCATCGGTCAAAAGGGCCATGCTGAAAAAAGTGTCAAAACCAGAAATGCAGGACAGGCCATGGAGAAATGGGAGCCTTGCTACACTGATGGGCGGGATGTAAATTGCCAACAGCCACTCTGGAGAAGTGTACGGTGTGTCCTGAAACATCTAAAAAACACAGCTTAGAGAGCATAGGGCACTTCCACGCATGGGGGGATAAAGTGGGAAAATTGAAAATCAGCAAGACACAAGCACCCCAAAGTTTAGGGCTGCTCTGTTGACAAGGACCTCCACTTCATTCCACCTTAAATATCCCAGGAAAGCGAAAAATGGATAAAAAAGTTGTGGTCCTTATGTACAATGGAATATCACTCAGCCATGAAATCAATGTCATAAGGCTAGTAGCAGCATGATGAGTGGATTTAGGTAAGACGATTCTAAGTGAAATAAGTCACACAGAAAAGGACACTTCTCATAAGGTGTCACTTATAGAGGGAATGTAAAAACCGTTACACTTGAACTGAATTACAAAACAGAACAGAGTCACACATGCAGAAAACACACTATGGCTGCTTAACGGGAAAGGTGAGGTGGGGTGATACATAAAACAAGAGCTTCAGATTAGCTCAGATACCGTTCCATAAACCCAATATGTAATAGACAAGACCTACTCCTTGCTCAGAGAACTGGACTCAACACGCCCGATTCACCGCACAAGAATATATCTGACTAGTAATAATCTTAAAACCTATGTATTGATATCTCTCTGTTAGTGTGTCAAGTGGGTGTAAGGCGGCATAAACACAGCCGTGAAAAGCAGCTAAACCCCATTATAAAAATAAATTACTTTTAAAAACCCATGAAACAAAGACAGGGAAAGAGAGAGAAATTCTTACACAATTTGTTCAGGGGCTGTGATGCAACCTGGACTGACCATATCTAGACCCACAGCTGGATGAGACATAAGGGTGGACACTCTTGGGGCTGAGAGGTTTGGTGAGGTTGGGTGAGCAAACGCAGACCCTTTCAAGTAATACTGCGTGCTACCCATCGCATGGGTCCCAAATCTCCAGGTTCAAGGGCATCTTCCTACATAGAAAACATGCATGAGAAACCCAGAAGATGGTACACCGTGTGATGGGGAAAGGTTTCTAAAACGCACCTCATTTCTCATCTCCTTGTGCTCGGGTTCGCCATTCCAGCCACTTTACCAGCAATCTCCCTTCTTGGAGCCTCAGCACCTTTAACCTCCTGTTCCGTACAGGTTGCAATTTGTCCTGAGGATGAACGGGAAGACGGGGAACCAATGAGAGACTAGCTCTTGGTGTTGGGACAGGCACAGGTCACTCTATTTTCCCATCAGGAAGAAGAATTAACCACAGGCTCAGCCTGACCCCCGGAACCAGAACAGGGCCTGAAGCCATCCTGCGCTTTTGCGGCCAGCTCCCAAAAAAGCGACTTGTAAAATGGAGCTTCAGGGCACTGCAATTCACAAACCTGCAGAGTTATAAATGATAACTCTCGTCCACAAATATATTGAGGGAAGGCAAAGAAGAGGATTTGAAATCAAGGCAGAATTGCAGGAAACAGATTTCAGGAGGTAGATTCGAATCGCCTTTAAAGCACATGAAAAGCGGCAAAACGTTGACAATGATGCCCTTGGCCAAAAAGGGCGTATGCGTTTTTTCCTGAATATATTCAGGAAAAAACGCATACGCCCTTTTTGGCCAACCAAGCAACCTGGAAAGGCAAATCAGCGCTACAAAGAAGTCTCGCTTCCCATCGGTCAAAAGGGCCATGCTGAAAAAAGTGTCAAAACCAGAAATGCAGGACAGGCCATGGAGAAATGGGAGCCTTGCTACACTGATGGGCGGGATGTAAATTGCCAAGAGCCACTCTGGAGAAGTGTACGGTGTGTCCTGAAACATCTAAAAAACACAGCTTAGAGAGCATAGGGCACTTCCACGCATGGGGGGATAAAGTGGGAAAATTGAAAATCAGCAAGACACAAGCACCCCAAAGTTTAGGGCTGCTCTGTTGACAAGGACCTCCACTTCATTCCACCTTAAATATCCCAGGAAAGCGAAAAATGGATAAAAAAGTTGTGGTCCTTATGTACAATGGAATATCACTCAGCCATGAAATCAATGTCATAAGGCTAGTAGCAGCATGATGAGTGGATTTAGGTAAGACGATTCTAAGTGAAATAAGTCACACAGAAAAGGACACTTCTCATAAGGTGTCACTTATAGAGGGAATGTAAAAACCGTTACACTTGAACTGAATTACAAAACAGAACACAGTCACACATGCAGAAAACACACTATGGCTGCTTAACGGGAAAGGTGAGGTGGGGTGATACATAAAACAAGAGCTTCAAATTATCTCAGATACCGTTCCATAAACCCAATATGTAATAGACAAGACCTACTCCTTGCTCAGAGAACTGGACTCAACACGCCCGATTCACCGCACAAGAATATATCTGACTAGTAATAATCTTAAAACCTATGTATTGATATCTCTCTGTTAGTGTGTCAAGTGGGTGTAAGGCGGCATAAGCACAGCCGTGAAAAGCAGCTAAACCCCATTATAAAAATAAATTACTTTTAAAAACCCATGAAACAAAGACAGGGAAAGAGAGAGAAATTCTTACACAATTTGTTCAGGGGCTGTGATGCAACCTGGACTGACCATATCTAGACCCACAGCTGGATGAGACATAAGGGTGGACAATCTTGGGGCTGAGAGGTTTGGTGAGGTTGGGTGAGCAAACGCAGACCCTTTAAAGTAATACTGCGTGCTACCCATCGCATGGGTCCCAAATCTCCAGGTTCAAGGGCAACTTCCTACATCGAAAACATGCATGAGAAACCCAGAAGATGGTACACCGTGTGATGGGGAAAGGTTTCTAAAACGCACCTCATTTCTCATCTCCTTGTGCTCGGGTTCGCCATTCCAGCTACTTTACTAGCAATCTCCCTACTTGGAGCCTCAGCACCTTTAACCTCCTGTTCCGTACAGGTTGCAATTTGTCCTGAGGATGAACGGGAAGACGGGGAACCAATGAGAGACTAGCTCTTGGTGTTGGGACAGGCACAGGTCACTCTATTTTCCCATCAGGAAGAAGAATTAACCACAGGCTCAGCCTGCCCCCCGGAACCAGAACAGGGCCTGAAGCCATCCTGCGCTTTTGCGGCCAGCTCCCAAAAAAGCGACTTGTAAAATGGAGCTTCAGGGCACTGCAATTCACAAACCTGCAGAGTTATAAATGATAACTCTCGTCCACAAATATATTGAGGGAAGGCAAAGAAGAGGATTTGAAATCAAGGCAGAATTGCAGGAAACAGATTTCAGGAGGTAGATTCGAATCGCCTTTAAAGCACATGAAAAGCGGCAAAACGTTGACAATGATGCCCTTGGCCAAAAAGGGCGTATGCGTTTTTTCCTGAATATATTCAGGAAAAAACGCATACGCCCTTTTTGGCCAACCAAGCAACCTGGAAAGGCAAATCAGCGCTACAAAGAAGTCTCGCTTCCCATCGGTCAAAAGGGCCATGCTGAAAAAAGTGTCAAAACCAGAAATGCAGGACAGGCCATGGAGAAATGGGAGCCTTGCTACACTGATGGGCGGGATGTAAATTGCCAACAGCCACTCTGGAGAAGTGTACGGTGTGTCCTGAAACATCTAAAAAACACAGCTTAGAGAGCATAGGGCACTTCCACGCATGGGGGGATAAAGTGGGAAAATTGAAAATCAGCAAGACACAAGCACCCCAAAGTTTAGGGCTGCTCTGTTGACAAGGACCTCCACTTCATTCCACCTTAAATATCCCAGGAAAGCGAAAAATGGATAAAAAAGTTGTGGTCCTTATGTACAATGGAATATCACTCAGCCATGAAATCAATGTCATAAGGCTAGTAGCAGCATGATGAGTGGATTTAGGTAAGACGATTCTAAGTGAAATAAGTCACACAGAAAAGGACACTTCTCATAAGGTGTCACTTATAGAGGGAATGTAAAAACCGTTACACTTGAACTGAATTACAAAACAGAACAGAGTCACACATGCAGAAAACACACTATGGCTGCTTAACGGGAAAGGTGAGGTGGGGTGATACATAAAACAAGAGCTTCAAATTAGCTCAGATACCGTTCCATAAACCCAATATGTAATAGACAAGACCTACTCCTTGCTCAGAGAACTGGACTCAACACGCCCGATTCACCGCACAAGAATATATCTGACTAGTAATAATCTTAAAACCTATGTATTGATATCTCTCTGTTAGTGTGTCAAGTGGGTGTAAGGCGGCATAAACACAGCCGTGAAAAGCAGCTAAACCCCATTATAAAAATAAATTACTTTTAAAAACCCATGAAACAAAGACAGGGAAAGAGAGAGAAATTCTTACACAATTTGTTCAGGGGCTGTGATGCAACCTGGACTGACCATATCTAGACCCACAGCTGGATGAGACATAAGGGTGGACACTCTTGGGGCTGAGAGGTTTGGTGAGGTTGGGTGAGCAAACGCAGACCCTTTAAAGTAATACTGCGTGCTACCCATCGCATGGGTCCCAAATCTCCAGGTTCAAGGGCATCTTCCTACATCGAAAACATGCATGAGAAACCCAGAAGATGGTACACCGTGTGATGGGGAAAGGTTTCTAAAACGCACCTCATTTCTCATCTCCTTGTGCTCGGGTTCGCCATTCCAGCCACTTTACCAGCAATCTCCCTTCTTGGAGCATCA
The DNA here is from genome assembly GCF_965194825.1 of Balaenoptera physalus. Classification (NCBI taxonomy): domain Eukaryota; kingdom Metazoa; phylum Chordata; class Mammalia; order Artiodactyla; family Balaenopteridae; genus Balaenoptera; species Balaenoptera physalus. The sequence goes on along the minus strand of NW_028126067.1, from coordinate 363,357 downwards.
GCACCTTTAACCTCCTGTTCCGTACAGGTTGCAATTTGTCCTGAGGATGAACGGGAAGACAGGGAACCAATGAGAGACTAGCTCTTGGTGTTGGGACAGGCACAGGTCACTCTATTTTCCCATCAGGAAGAAGAATTAACCACAGGCTCAGCCTGCCCCCCGGAACCAGAACAGGGCCTGAAGCCATCCTGCGCTTTTGCGGCCAGCTCCCAAAAAAGCGACTTGTAAAATGGAGCTTCAGGGCACTGCAATTCACAAACCTGCAGAGTTATAAATGATAACTCTCGTCCACAAATATATTGAGGGAAGGCAAAGAAGAGGATTTGAAATCAAGTCAGAATTGCAGGAAACTGATTTCAGGAGGTAGATTCGAATCGCCTTTAAAGCACATGAAAAGCGGCAAAACGTTGACAATGATGCCCTTGGCCAAAAAGGGCGTATGCGTTTTTTCCTGAATATATTCAGGAAAAAACGCATACGCCCTTTTTGGCCAACCAAGCAACCTGGAAAGGCAAATCAGCGCTACAAAGAAGTCTCGCTTCCCATCGGTCAAAAGGGCCATGCTGAAAAAAGTGTCAAAACCAGAAATGCAGGACAGGCCATGGAGAAATGGGAGCCTTGCTACACTGATGGGCGGGATGTAAATTGCCAACAGCCACTCTGGAGAAGTGTACGGTGTGTCCTGAAACATCTAAAAAACACAGCTTAGAGAGCATAGGGCACTTCCACGCATGGGGGGATAAAGTGGGAAAATTGAAAATCAGCAAGACACAAGCACCCCAAAGTTTAGGGCTGCTCTGTTGACAAGGACCTCCACTTCATTCCACCTTAAATATCCCAGGAAAGCGAAAAATGGATAAAAAAGTTGTGGTCCTTATGTACAATGGAATATCACTCAGCCATGAAATCAATGTCATAAGGCTAGTAGCAGCATGATGAGTGGATTTAGGTAAGACGATTCTAAGTGAAATAAGTCACACAGAAAAGGACACTTCTCATAAGGTGTCACTTATAGAGGGAATGTAAAAACCGTTACACTTGAACTGAATTACAAAACAGAACAGAGTCACACATGCAGAAAACACACTATGGCTGCTTAACGGGAAAGGTGAGGTGGGGTGATACATAAAACAAGAGCTTCAAATTAGCTCAGATACCGTTCCATAAACCCAATATGTAATAGACAAGACCTACTCCTTGCTCAGAGAACTGGACTCAACACGCCCGATTCACCGCACAAGAATATATCTGACTAGTAATAATCTTAAAACCTATGTATTGATATCTCTCTGTTAGTGTGTCAAGTGGGTGTAAGGCGGCATAAACACAGCCGTGAAAAGCAGCTAAACCCCATTATAAAAATAAATTACTTTTAAAAACCCATGAAACAAAGACAGGGAAAGAGAGAGAAATTCTTACACAATTCATTCAGGGGCTGTGATGCAACCTGGACTGACCATATCTAGACCCACAGCTGGATGAGACATAAGGGTGGACACTCTTGGGGCTGAGAGGTTTGGTGAGGTTGGGTGAGCAAACGCAGACCCTTTAAAGTAATACTGCGTGCTACCCATCGCATGGGTCCCAAATCTCCAGGTTCAAGGGCAACTTCCTACATCGAAAACATGCATGAGAAACCCAGAAGATGGTACACCGTGTGATGGGGAAAGGTTTCTAAAACGCACCTCATTTCTCATCTCCTTGTGCTCGGGTTCGCCATTCCAGCCACTTTACTAGCAATCTCCCTACTTGGAGCCTCAGCACCTTTAACCTCCTGTTCCGTACAGGTTGCAATTTGTCCTGAGGATGAACGGGAAGATGGGGAACCAATGAGAGACTAGCTCTTGGTGTTGGGACAGGCACAGGTCACTCTATTTTCCCATCAGGAAGAAGAATTAACCACAGGCTCAGCCTGACCCCCGGAACCAGAACAGGGCCTGAAGCCATCCTGCGCTTTTGCGGCCAGCTCCCAAAAAAGCGACTTGTAAAATGGAGCTTCAGGGCACTGCAATTCACAAACCTGCAGAGTTATAAATGATAACTCTCGTCCACAAATATATTGAGGGAAGGCAAAGAAGAGGATTTGAAATCAAGGCAGAATTGCAGGAAACAGATTTCAGGAGGTAGATCCGAATCGCCTTTAAAGCACATGAAAAGCGGCAAAACGTTGACAATGATGCCCTTGGCCAAAAAGGGCGTATGCGTTTTTTCCTGAATATATTCAGGAAAAAACGCATACGCCCTTTTTGGCCAACCAAGCAACCTGGAAAGGCAAATCAGCGCTACAAAGAAGTCTCGCTTCCCATCGGTCAAAAGGGCCATGCTGAAAAAAGTGTCAAAACCAGAAATGCAGGACAGGCCATGGAGAAATGGGAGCCTTGCTACACTGATGGGCGGGATGTAAATTGCCAACAGCCACTCTGGAGAAGTGTACGGTGTGTCCTGAAACATCTAAAAAACACAGCTTAGAGAGCATAGGGCACTTCCACGCATGGGGGGATAAAGTGGGAAAATTGAAAATCAGCAAGACACAAGCACCCCAAAGTTTAGGGCTGCTCTGTTGACAAGGACCTCCACTTCATTCCACCTTAAATATCCCAGGAAAGCGAAAACTGGATAAAAAAGTTGTGGTCCTTATGTACAATGGAATATCACTCAGCCATGAAATCAATGTCATAAGGCTAGTAGCAGCATGATGAGTGGATTTAGGTAAGACGATTCTAAGTGAAATAAGTCACACAGAAAAGGACACTTCTCATAAGGTGTCACTTATAGAGGGAATGTAAAAACCGTTACACTTGAACTGAATTACAAAACAGAACAGAGTCACACATGCAGAAAACACACTATGGCTGCTTAACGGGAAAGGTGAGGTGGGGTGATACATAAAACAAGAGCTTCAGATTAGCTCAGATACCGTTCCATAAACCCAATATGTAATAGACAAGACCTACTCCTTGCTCAGAGAACTGGACTCAACACGCCCGATTCACCGCACAAGAATATATCTGACTAGTAATAATCTTAAAACCTATGTATTGATATCTCTCTGTTAGTGTGTCAAGTGGGTGTAAGGCGGCATAAACACAGCCGTGAAAAGCAGCTAAACCCCATTATAAAAATAAATTACTTTTAAAAACCCATGAAACAAAGACAGGGAAAGAGAGAGAAATTCTTACACAATTTGTTCAGGGGCTGTGATGCAACCTGGACTGACCATATCTAGACCCACAGCTGGATGAGACATAAGGGTGGACACTCTTGGGGCTGAGAGGTTTGGTGAGGTTGGGTGAGCAAACGCAGACCCTTTCAAGTAATACTGCGTGCTACCCATCGCATGGGTCCCAAATCTCCAGGTTCAAGGGCATCTTCCTACATCGAAAACATGCATGAGAAACCCAGAAGATGGTACACCGTGTGATGGGGAAAGGTTTCTAAAACGCACCTCATTTCTCATCTCCTTGTGCTCGGGTTCGCCATTCCAGCCACTTTACCAGCAATCTCCCTTCTTGGAGCCTCAGCACCTTTAACCTCCTGTTCCGTACAGGTTGCAATTTGTCCTGAGGATGAACGGGAAGACGGGGAACCAATGAGAGACTAGCTCTTGGTGTTGGGACAGGCACAGGTCACTCTATTTTCCCATCAGGAAGAAGAATTAACCACAGGCTCAGCCTGACCCCCGGAACCAGAACAGGGCCTGAAGCCATCCTGCGCTTTTGCGGCCAGCTCCCAAAAAAGCGACTTGTAAAATGGAGCTTCAGGGCACTGCAATTCACAAACCTGCAGAGTTATAAATGATAACTCTCGTCCACAAATATATTGAGGGAAGGCAAAGAAGAGGATTTGAAATCAAGGCAGAATTGCAGGAAACAGATTTCAGGAGGTAGATTCGAATCGCCTTTAAAGCACATGAAAAGCGGCAAAACGTTGACAATGATGCCCTTGGCCAAAAAGGGCGTATGCGTTTTTTCCTGAATATATTCAGGAAAAAACGCATACGCCCTTTTTGGCCAACCAAGCAACCTGGAAAGGCAAATCAGCGCTACAAAGAAGTCTCGCTTCCCATCGGTCAAAAGGGCCATGCTGAAAAAAGTGTCAAAACCAGAAATGCAGGACAGGCCATGGAGAAATGGGAGCCTTGCTACACTGATGGGCGGGATGTAAATTGCCAAGAGCCACTCTGGAGAAGTGTACGGTGTGTCCTGAAACATCTAAAAAACACAGCTTAGAGAGCATAGGGCACTTCCACGCATGGGGGGATAAAGTGGGAAAATTGAAAATCAGCAAGACACAAGCACCCCAAAGTTTAGGGCTGCTCTGTTGACAAGGACCTCCACTTCATTCCACCTTAAATATCCCAGGAAAGCGAAAAATGGATAAAAAAGTTGTGGTCCTTATGTACAATGGAATATCACTCAGCCATGAAATCAATGTCATAAGGCTAGTAGCAGCATGATGAGTGGATTTAGGTAAGACGATTCTAAGTGAAATAAGTCACACAGAAAAGGACACTTCTCATAAGGTGTCACTTATAGAGGGAATGTAAAAACCGTTACACTTGAACTGAATTACAAAACAGAACAGAGTCACACATGCAGAAAACACACTATGGCTGCTTAACGGGAAAGGTGAGGTGGGGTGATACATAAAACAAGAGATTCAAATTATCTCAGATACCGTTCCATAAACCCAATATGTAATAGACAAGACCTACTCCTTGCTCAGAGAACTGGACTCAACACGCCCGATTCACCGCACAAGAATATATCTGACTAGTAATAATCTTAAAACCTATGTATTGATATCTCTCTGTTAGTGTGTCAAGTGGGTGTAAGGCGGCATAAGCACAGCCGTGAAAAGCAGCTAAACCCCATTATAAAAATAAATTACTTTTAAAAACCCATGAAACAAAGACAGGGAAAGAGAGAGAAATTCTTACACAATTTGTTCAGGGGCTGTGATGCAACCTGGACTGACCATATCTAGACCCACAGCTGGATGAGACATAAGGGTGGACAATCTTGGGGCTGAGAGGTTTGGTGAGGTTGGGTGAGCAAACGCAGACCCTTTAAAGTAATACTGCGTGCTACCCATCGCATGGGTCCCAAATCTCCAGGTTCAAGGGCAACTTCCTACATCGAAAACATGCATGAGAAACCCAGAAGATGGTACACCGTGTGATGGGGAAAGGTTTCTAAAACGCACCTCATTTCTCATCTCCTTGTGCTCGGGTTCGCCATTCCAGCTACTTTACTAGCAATCTCCCTACTTGGAGCCTCAGCACCTTTAACCTCCTGTTCCGTACAGGTTGCAATTTGTCCTGAGGATGAACGGGAAGACGGGGAACCAATGAGAGACTAGCTCTTGGTGTTGGGACAGGCACAGGTCACTCTATTTTCCCATCAGGAAGAAGAATTAACCACAGGCTCAGCCTGACTCCCGGAACCAGAACAGGGCCTGAAGCCATCCTGCGCTTTTGCGGCCAGCTCCCAAAAAAGCGACTTGTAAAATGGAGCTTCAGGGCACTGCAATTCACAAACCTGCAGAGTTATAAATGATAACTCTCGTCCACAAATATATTGAGGGAAGGCAAAGAAGAGGATTTGAAATCAAGGCAGAATTGCAGGAAACAGATTTCAGGAGGTAGATTCGAATCGCCTTTAAAGCACATGAAAAGCGGCAAAACGTTGACAATGATGCCCTTGGCCAAAAAGGGCGTATGCGTTTTTTCCTGAATATATTCAGGAAAAAACGCATACGCCCTTTTTGGCCAACCAAGCAACCTGGAAAGGCAAATCAGCGCTACAAAGAAGTCTCGCTTCCCATCGGTCAAAAGGGCCATGCTGAAAAAAGTGTCAAAACCAGAAATGCAGGACAGGCCATGGAGAAATGGGAGCCTTGCTACACTGATGGGCGGGATGTAAATTGCCAACAGCCACTCTGGAGAAGTGTACGGTGTGTCCTGAAACATCTAAAAAACACAGCTTAGAGAGCATAGGGCACTTCCACGCATGGGGGGATAAAGTGGGAAAATTGAAAATCAGCAAGACACAAGCACCCCAAAGTTTAGGGCTGCTCTGTTGACAAGGACCTCCACTTCATTCCACCTTAAATATCCCAGGAAAGCGAAAAATGGATAAAAAAGTTGTGGTCCTTATGTACAATGGAATATCACTCAGCCATGAAATCAATGTCATAAGGCTAGTAGCAGCATGATGAGTGGATTTAGGTAAGACGATTCTAAGTGAAATAAGTCACACAGAAAAGGACACTTCTCATAAGGTGTCACTTATAGAGGGAATGTAAAAACCGTTACACTTGAACTGAATTACAAAACAGAACAGAGTCACACATGCAGAAAACACACTATGGCTGCTTAACGGGAAAGGTGAGGTGGGGTGATACATAAAACAAGAGCTTCAAATTAGCTCAGATACCGTTCCATAAACCCAATATGTAATAGACAAGACCTACTCCTTGCTCAGAGAACTGGACTCAACACGCCCGATTCACCGCACAAGAATATATCTGACTAGTAATAATCCTAAAACCTATGTATTGATATCTCTCTGTTAGTGTGTCAAGTGGGTGTAAAGCGGCATAAACACAGCCGTGAAAAGCAGCTAAACCCCATTATAAAAATAAAGTACTTTTAAAAACCCATGAAACAAAGACAGGGAAAGAGGGAGAAATTCTTACACAATTCGTTCAGGAGCTGTGATGCAACATGGACTGACCATATCTAGACCCACAGCTGGATGAGACATAAGGGTGGACACTCTTGGGGCTGAGAGGTTTGGTGAGGTTGGGTGAGCAAACGCAGACCCTTTAAAGTAATACTGCGTGCTACCCATCGCATGGGTCCCAAATCTCCAGGTTCAAGGGCAACTTCCTACATCGAAAACATGCATGAGAAACCCAGAAGATGGTACACCGTGTGATGGGGAAAGGTTTCTAAAACGCACCTCATTTCTCATCTCCTTGTGCTCGGGTTCGCCATTCCAGCCACTTTACTAGCAATCTCCCTACTTGGAGCCTCAGCACCTTTAACCTCCTGTTCCGTACAGGTTGCAATTTGTCCTGAGGATGAACGGGAAGACGGGGAACCAATGAGAGACTAGCTCTTGGTGTTGGGACAGGCACAGGTCACTCTATTTTCCCATCAGGAAGAAGAATTAACCACAGGCTCAGCCTGACCCCCGGAACCAGAACAGGGCCTGAAGCCATCCTGCGCTTTTGCGGCCAGCTCCCAAAAAAGCGACTTGTAAAATGGAGCTTCAGGGCACTGCAATTCACAAACCTGCAGAGTTATAAATGATAACTCTCGTCCACAAATATATTGAGGGAAGGCAAAGAAGAGGATTTGAAATCAAGGCAGAATTGCAGGAAACAGATTTCAGGAGGTAGATTCGAATCGCCTTTAAAGCACATGAAAAGCGGCAAAACGTTGACAATGATGCCCTTGGCCAAAAAGGGCGTATGCGTTTTTTCCTGAATATATTCAGGAAAAAACGCATACGCCCTTTTTGGCCAACCAAGCAACCTGGAAAGGCAAATCAGCGCTACAAAGAAGTCTCGCTTCCCATCGGTCAAAAGGGCCATGCTGAAAAAAGTGTCAAAACCAGAAATGCAGGACAGGCCATGGAGAAATGGGAGCCTTGCTACACTGATGGGCGGGATGTAAATTGCCAACAGCCACTCTGGAGAAGTGTACGGTGTGTCCTGAAACATCTAAAAAACACAGCTTAGAGAGCATAGGGCACTTCCACGCATGGGGGGATAAAGTGGGAAAATTGAAAATCAGCAAGAAACAAGCACCCCAAAGTTTAGGGCTGCTCTGTTGACAAGGACCTCCACTTCATTCCACCTTAAATATCCCAGGAAAGCGAAAAATGGATAAAAAAGTTGTGGTCCTTATGTACAATGGAATATCACTCAGCCATGAAATCAATGTCATAAGGCTAGTAGCAGCATGATGAGTGGATTTAGGTAAGACGATTCTAAGTGAAATAAGTCACACAGAAAAGGACACTTCTCATAAGGTGTCACTTATAGAGGGAATGTAAAAACCGTTACACTTGAACTGAATTACAAAACAGAACAGAGTCACACATGCAGAAAACACACTATGGCTGCTTAACGGGAAAGGTGAGGTGGGGTGATACATAAAACAAGAGCTTCAAATTAGCTCAGATACCGTTCCATAAACCCAATATGTAATAGACAAGACCTACTCCTTGCTCAGAGAACTGGACTCAACACGCCCGATTCACCGCACAAGAATATATCTGACTAGTAATAATCCTAAAACCTATGTATTGATATCTCTCTGTTAGTGTGTCAAGTGGGTGTAAAGCGGCATAAACACAGCCGTGAAAAGCAGCTAAACCCCATTATAAAAATAAAGTACTTTTAAAAACCCATGAAACAAAGACAGGGAAAGAGGGAGAAATTCTTACACAATTCGTTCAGGAGCTGTGATGCAACATGGACTGACCATATCTAGACCCACAGCTGGATGAGACATAAGGGTGGACACTCTTGGGGCTGAGAGGTTTGGTGAGGTTGGGTGAGCAAACGCAGACCCTTTAAAGTAATACTGCGTGCTACCCATCGCATGGGTCCCAAATCTCCAGGTTCAAGGGCAACTTCCTACATCGAAAACATGCATGAGAAACCCAGAAGATGGTACACCGTGTGATGGGGAAAGGTTTCTAAAACGCACCTCATTTCTCATCTCCTTGTGCTCGGGTTCGCCATTCCAGCCACTTTACTAGCAATCTCCCTACTTGGAGCCTCAGCACCTTTAACCTCCTGTTCCGTACAGGTTGCAATTTGTCCTGAGGATGAACGGGAAGACGGGGAACCAATGAGAGACTAGCTCTTGGTGTTGGGACAGGCACAGGTCACTCTATTTTCCCATCAGGAAGAAGAATTAACCACAGGCTCAGCCTGACCCCCGGAACCAGAACAGGGCCTGAAGCCATCCTGCGCTTTTGCGGCCAGCTCCCAAAAAAGCGACTTGTAAAATGGAGCTTCAGGGCACTGCAATTCACAAACCTGCAGAGTTATAAATGATAACTCTCGTCCACAAATATATTGAGGGAAGGCAAAGAAGAGGATTTGAAATCAAGGCAGAATTGCAGGAAACAGATTTCAGGAGGTAGATTCGAATCGCCTTTAAAGCACATGAAAAGCGGCAAAACGTTGACAATGATGCCCTTGGCCAAAAAGGGCGTATGCGTTTTTTCCTGAATATATTCAGGAAAAAACGCATACGCCCTTTTTGGCCAACCAAGCAACCTGGAAAGGCAAATCAGCGCTACAAAGAAGTCTCGCTTCCCATCGGTCAAAAGGGCCATGCTGAAAAAAGTGTCAAAACCAGAAATGCAGGACAGGCCATGGAGAAATGGGAGCCTTGCTACACTGATGGGCGGGATGTAAATTGCCAACAGCCACTCTGGAGAAGTGTACGGTGTGTCCTGAAACATCTAAAAAACACAGCTTAGAGAGCATAGGGCACTTCCACGCATGGGGGGATAAAGTGGGAAAATTGAAAATCAGCAAGAAACAAGCACCCCAAAGTTTAGGGCTGCTCTGTTGACAAGGACCTCCACTTCATTCCACCTTAAATATCCCAGGAAAGCGAAAAATGGATAAAAAAGTTGTGGTCCTTATGTACAATGGAATATCACTCAGCCATGAAATCAATGTCATAAGGCTAGTAGCAGCATGATGAGTGGATTTAGGTAAGACGATTCTAAGTGAAATAAGTCACACAGAAAAGGACACTTCTCATAAGGTGTCACTTATAGAGGGAATGTAAAAACCGTTACACTTGAACTGAATTACAAAACAGAACAGAGTCACACATGCAGAAAACACACTATGGCTGCTTAACGGGAAAGGTGAGGTGGGGTGATACATAAAACAAGAGCTTCAAATTAGCTCAGATACCGTTCCATAAACCCAATATGTAATAGACAAGACCTACTCCTTGCTCAGAGAACTGGACTCAACACGCCCGATTCACCGCACAAGAATATATCTGACTAGTAATAATCCTAAAACCTATGTATTGATATCTCTCTGTTAGTGTGTCAAGTGGGTGTAAAGCGGCATAAACACAGCCGTGAAAAGCAGCTAAACCCCATTATAAAAATAAAGTACTTTTAAAAACCCATGAAACAAAGACAGGGAAAGAGGGAGAAATTCTTACACAATTCGTTCAGGAGCTGTGATGCAACATGGACTGACCATATCTAGACCCACAGCTGGATGAGACATAAGGGTGGACACTCTTGGGGCTGAGAGGTTTGGTGAGGTTGGGTGAGCAAACGCAGACCCTTTAAAGTAATACTGCGTGCTACCCATCGCATGGGTCCCAAATCTCCAGGTTCAAGGGCAACTTCCTACATCGAAAACATGCATGAGAAACCCAGAAGATGGTACACCGTGTGATGGGGAAAGGTTTCTAAAACGCACCTCATTTCTCATCTCCTTGTGCTCGGGTTCGCCATTCCAGCCACTTTACTAGCAATCTCCCTACTTGGAGCCTCAGCACCTTTAACCTCCTGTTCCGTACAGGTTGCAATTTGTCCTGAGGATGAACGGGAAGACGGGGAACCAATGAGAGACTAGCTCTTGGTGTTGGGACAGGCACAGGTCACTCTATTTTCCCATCAGGAAGAAGAATTAACCACAGGCTCAGCCTGACCCCCGGAACCAGAACAGGGCCTGAAGCCATCCTGCGCTTTTGCGGCCAGCTCCCAAAAAAGCGACTTGTAAAATGGAGCTTCAGGGCACTGCAATTCACAAACCTGCAGAGTTATAAATGATAACTCTCGTCCACAAATATATTGAGGGAAGGCAAAGAAGAGGATTTGAAATCAAGGCAGAATTGCAGGAAACAGATTTCAGGAGGTAGATTCGAATCGCCTTTAAAGCACATGAAAAGCGGCAAAACGTTGACAATGATGCCCTTGGCCAAAAAGGGCGTATGCGTTTTTTCCTGAATATATTCAGGAAAAAATGCATACGCCCTTTTTGGCCAACCAAGCAACCTGGAAAGGCAAATCAGCGCTACAAAGAAGTCTCGCTTCCCATCGGTCAAAAGGGCCATGCTGAAAAAAGTGTCAAAACCAGAAATGCAGGACAGGCCATGGAGAAATGGGAGCCTTGCTACACTGATGGGCGGGATGTAAATTGCCAACAGCCACTCTGGAGAAGTGTACGGTGTGTCCTGAAACATCTAAAAAACACAGCTTAGAGAGCATAGGGCACTTCCACGCATGGGGGGATAAAGTGGGAAAATTGAAAATCAGCAAGACACAAGCACCCTAAAGTTTAGGGCTGCTCTGTTGACAAGGACCTCCACTTCATTCCACCTTAAATATCCCAGGAAAGCGAAAAATGGATAAAAAAGTTGTGGTCCTTATGTACAATGGAATATCACTCAGCCATGAAATCAATGTCATAAGGCTAGTAGCAGCATGATGAGTGGATTTAGGTAAGACGATTCTAAGTGAAATAAGTCACACAGAAAAGGACACTTCTCATAAGGTGTCACTTATAGAGGGAATGTAAAAACCGTTACACTTGAACTGAATTACAAAACAGAACAGAGTCACACATGCAGAAAACACACTATGGCTGCTTAACGGGAAAGGTGAGGTGGGGTGATACATAAAACAAGAGCTTCAAATTAGCTCAGATACCGTTCCATAAACCCAATATGTAATAGACAAGACCTACTCCTTGCTCAGAGAACTGGACTCAACACGCCCGATTCACCGCACAAGAATATATCTGACTAGTAATAATCTTAAAACCTATGTATTGATATCTCTCTGTTAGTGTGTCAAGTGGGTGTAAGGCGGCATAAGCACAGCCGTGAAAAGCAGCTAAACCCCATTATAAAAATAAATTACTTTTAAAAACCCATGAAACAAAGACAGGGAAAGAGAGAGAAATTCTTACACAATTCGTTCAGGGGCTGTGATGCAACCTGGACTGACCATATCTAGACCCACAGCTGGATGAGACATAAGGGTGGACACTCTTGGGGCTGAGAGGTTTGGTGAGGTTGGGTGAGCAAACGCAGACCCTTTAAAGTAATACTGCGTGCTACCCATCGCATGGGTCCCAAATCTCCAGGTTCAAGGGCAACTTCCTACATCGAAAACATGCATGAGAAACCCAGAAGATGGTACACCGTGTGATGGGGAAAGGTTTCTAAAACGCACCTCATTTCTCATCTCCTTGTGCTCGGGTTCGCCATTCCAGCCACTTTACTAGCAATCTCCCTGCTTGGATCCTCAGCACCTTTAACCTCCTGTTCCGTACAGGTTGCAATTTGTCCTGAGGATGAACGGGAAGACGGGGAACCAATGAGAGACTAGCTCTTGTTGTTGGGACAGGCACAGGTCACTCTATTTTCCCATCAGGAAGAAGAATTAACCACAGGCTCAGCCTGACCCCTGGAACCAGAACAGGGCCTGAAGCCATCCTGCGCTTTTGCGGCCAGCTCCCAAAAAAGCGACTTGTAAAATGGAGCTTCAGGGCACTGCAATTCACAAACCTGCAGAGTTATAAATGATAACTCTCGTCCACAAATATATTGAGGGAAGACAAAGAAGAGGATTTGAAATCAAGGCAGAATTGCAGGAAACAGATTTCAGGAGGGAGATTCGAATCGCCTTTAAAGCACATGAAAAGCGGCAAAACGTTGACAATGATGCCCTTGGCCAAAAAGGGCGTATGCGTTTTTTCCTGAATATATTCAGGAAAAAACGCATACGCCCTTTTTGGCCAACCAAGCAACCTGGAAAGGCAAATCAGCGCTACAAAGAAGTCTCGCTTCCCATCGGTCAAAAGGGCCATGCTGAAAAAAGTGTCAAAACCAGAAATGCAGGACAGGCCATGGAGAAATGGGAGCCTTGCTACACTGATGGGCGGGATGTAAATTGCCAACAGCCACTCTGGAGAAGTGTACGGTGTGTCCTGAAACATCTAAAAAACACAGCTTAGAGAGCATAGGGCACTTCCACGCATGGGGGGATAAAGTGGGAAAATTGAAAATCAGCAAGACACAAGCACCCCAAAGTTTAGGGCTGCTCTGTTGACAAGGACCTCCACTTCATTCCACCTTAAATATCCCAGGAAAGCGAAAAATGGATAAAAAAGTTGTGGTCCTTATGTACAATGGAATATCACTCAGCCATGAAATCAATGTCATAAGGCTAGTAGCAGCATGATGAGTGGATTTAGGTAAGACGATTCTAAGTGAAATAAGTCACACAGAAAAGGACACTACTCATAAGGTGTCACTTATAGAGGGAATGTAAAAACCGTTACACTTGAACTGAATTACAAAACAGAACAGAGTCACACATGCAGAAAACACACTATGGCTGCTTAACGGGAAAGGTGAGGTGGGGTGATACATAAAACAAGAGCTTCAAATTATCTCAGATACCGTTCCATAAACCCAATATGTAATAGACAAGACCTACTCCTTGCTCAGAGAACTGGACTCAACACGCCCGATTCACCGCACAAGAATATATCTGACTAGTAATAATCTTAAAACCTATGTATTGATATCTCTCTGTTAGTGTGTCAAGTGGGTGTAAGGCGGCATAAGCACAGCCGTGAAAAGCAGCTAAACCCCATTATAAAAATAAATTACTTTTAAAAACCCATGAAACAAAGACAGGGAAAGAGAGAGAAATTCTTACACAATTTGTTCAGGGGCTGTGATGCAACCTGGACTGACCATATCTAGACCCACAGCTGGATGAGACATAAGGGTGGACACTCTTGGGGCTGAGAGGTTTGGTGAGGTTGGGTGAGCAAACGCAGACCCTTTAAAGTAATACTGCGTGCTACCCATCGCATGGGTCCCAAATCTCCAGGTTCAAGGGCAACTTCCTACATCGAAAACATGCATGAGAAACCCAGAAGATGGTACACCGTGTGATGGGGAAAGGTTTCTAAAACGCACCTCATTTCTCATTTCCTTGTGCTCGGGTTCGCCATTCCAGCCACTTTACTAGCAATCTCCCTACTTGGAGCCTCAGCACCTTTAACCTCCTGTTCCGTACAGGTTGCAATTTGTCCTGAGGATGAACGGGAAGACGGGGAACCAATTAGAGACTAGCTCTTGGTGTTGGGACAGGCACAGGTCACTCTATTTTCCCATCAGAAAGAAGAATTAACCACAGGCTCAGCCTGACCCCCGGAACCAGAACAGGGCCTGAAGCCATCCTGCGCTTTTGCGGCCAGCTCCCAAAAAAGCGACTTGTAAAATGGAGCTTCAGGGCACTGCAATTCACAAACCTGCAGAGTTATAAATGATAACTCTCGTCCACAAATATATTGAGGGAAGGCAAAGAAGAGGATTTGAAATCAAGGCAGAATTGCAGGAAACAGATTTCAGGAGGTAGATTCGAATCGCCTTTAAAGCACATGAAAAGCGGCAAAACGTTGACAATGATGCCCTTGGCCAAAAAGGGCGTATGCGTTTTTTCCTGAATATATTCAGGAAAAAACGCATACGCCCTTTTTGGCCAACCAAGCAACCTGGAAAGGCAAATCAGCGCTACAAAGAAGTCTCGCTTCCCATCGGTCAAAAGGGCCATGCTGAAAAAAGTGTCAAAACCAGAAATGCAGGACAGGCCATGGAGAAATGGGAGCCTTGCTACACTGATGGGCGGGATGTAAATTGCCAACAGCCACTCTGGAGAAGTGTACGGTGTGTCCTGAAACATCTAAAAAACACAGCTTAGAGAGCATAGGGCACTTCCACGCATGGGGGGATAAAGTGGGAAAATTGAAAATCAGCAAGACACAAGCACCCCAAAGTTTAGGGCTGCTCTGTTGACAAGGACCTCCACTTCATTCCACCTTAAATATCCCAGGAAAGCGAAAAATGGATAAAAAAGTTGTGGTCCTTATGTACAATGGAATATCACTCAGCCATGAAATCAATGTCATAAGGCTAGTAGCAGCATGATGAGTGGATTTAGGTAAGACGATTCTAAGTGAAATAAGTCACACAGAAAAGGACACTTCTCATAAGGTGTCACTTATAGAGGGAATGTAAAAACCGTTACACTTGAACTGAATTACAAAACAGAACACAGTCACACATGCAGAAAACACACTATGGCTGCTTAACGGGAAAGGTGAGGTGGGGTGATACATAAAACAAGAGCTTCAAATTAGCTCAGATACCGTTCCATAAACCCAATATGTAATAGACAAGACCTACTCCTTGCTCAGAGAACTGGACTCAACACGCCCGATTCACCGCACAAGAATATATCTGACTAGTAATAATCTTAAAACCTATGTATTGATATCTCTCTGTTAGTGTGTCAAGTGGGTGTAAGGCGGCATAAGCACAGCCGTGAAAAGCAGCTAAACCCCATTATAAAAATAAATTACTTTTAAAAACCCATGAAACAAAGACAGGGAAAGAGAGAGAAATTCTTACACAATTCGTTCAGGGGCTGTGATGCAACCTGGACTGACCATATCTAGACCCACAGCTGGATGAGACATAAGGGTGGACACTCTTGGGGCTGAGAGGTTTGGTGAGGTTGGGTGAGCAAACGCAGACCCTTTAAAGTAATACTGCGTGCTACCCATCGCATGGGTCCCAAATCTCCAGGTTCAAGGGCAACTTCCTACATCGAAAACATGCATGAGAAACCCAGAAGATGGTACACCGTGTGATGGGGAAAGGTTTCTAAAACGCACCTCATTTCTCATCTCCTTGTGCTCGGGTTCGCCATTCCAGCCACTTTACTAGCAATCTCCCTACTTGGATCCTCAGCACCTTTAACGTCCTGTTCCGTACAGGTTGCAATTTGTCCTGAGGATGAACGGGAAGACGGGGAACCAATGAGAGACTAGCTCTTGTTGTTGGGACAGGCACAGGTCACTCTATTTTCCCATCAGGAAGAAGAATTAACCACAGGCTCAGCCTGACCCCCGGAACCAGAACAGGGCCTGAAGCCATCCTGCGCTTTTGCGGCCAGCTCCCAAAAAAGCGACTTGTAAAATGGAGCTTCAGGGCACTGCAATTCACAAACCTGCAGAGTTATAAATGATAACTCTCGTCCACAAATATATTGAGGGAAGACAAAGAAGAGGATTTGAAATCAAGGCAGAATTGCAGGAAACAGATTTCAGGAGGGAGATTCGAATCGCCTTTAAAGCACATGAAAAGCGGCAAAACGTTGACAATGATGCCCTTGGCCAAAAAGGGCGTATGCGTTTTTTCCTGAATATATTCAGGAAAAAACGCATACGCCCTTTTTGGCCAACCAAGCAACCTGGAAAGGCAAATCAGCGCTACAAAGAAGTCTCGCTTCCCATCGGTCAAAAGGGCCATGCTGAAAAAAGTGTCAAAACCAGAAATGCAGGACAGGCCATGGAGAAATGGGAGCCTTGCTACACTGATGGGCGGGATGTAAATTGCCAACAGCCACTCTGGAGAAGTGTACGGTGTGTCCTGAAACATCTAAAAAACACAGCTTAGAGAGCATAGGGCACTTCCACGCATGGGGGGATAAAGTGGGAAAATTGAAAATCAGCAAGACACAAGCACCCCAAAGTTTAGGGCTGCTCTGTTGACAAGGACCTCCACTTCATTCCACCTTCAATATCCCAGGAAAGCGAAAAATGGATAAAAAAGTTGTGGTCCTTATGTACAATGGAATATCACTCAGCCATGAAATCAATGTCATAAGGCTAGTAGCAGCATGATGAGTGGATTTAGGTAAGACGATTCTAAGTGAAATAAGTCACACAGAAAAGGACACTACTCATAAGGTGTCACTTATAGAGGGAATGTAAAAACCGTTACACTTGAACTGAATTACAAAACAGAACAGAGTCACACATGCAGAAAACACACTATGGCTGCTTAACGGGAAAGGTGAGGTGGGGTGATACATAAAACAAGAGCTTCAAATTATCTCAGATACCGTTCCATAAACCCAATATGTAATAGACAAGACCTACTCCTTGCTCAGAGAACTGGACTCAACACGCCCGATTCACCGCACAAGAATATATCTGACTAGTAATAATCTTAAAACCTATGTATTGATATCTCTCTGTTAGTGTGTCAAGTGGGTGTAAGGCGGCATAAGCACAGCCGTGAAAAGCAGCTAAACCCCATTATAAAAATAAATTACTTTTAAAAACCCATGAAACAAAGACAGGGAAAGAGAGAGAAATTCTTACACAATTTGTTCAGGGGCTGTGATGCAACCTGGACTGACCATATCTAGACCCACAGCTGGATGAGACATAAGGGTGGACACTCTTGGGGCTGAGAGGTTTGGTGAGGTTGGGTGAGCAAACGCAGACCCTTTAAAGTAATACTGCGTGCTACCCATCGCATGGGTCCCAAATCTCCAGGTTCAAGGGCAACTTCCTACATCGAAAACATGCATGAGAAACCCAGAAGATGGTACACCGTGTGATGGTGAAAGGTTTCTAAAACGCACCTCATTTCTCATCTCCTTGTGCTCGGGTTCGCCATTCCAGCCACTTTACTAGCAATCTCCCTACTTGGAGCCTCAGCACCTTTAACCTCCTGTTCCGTACAGGTTGCAATTTGTCCTGAGGATGAACGGGAAGACGGGGAACCAATGAGAGACTAGCTCTTGGTGTTGGGACAGGCACAGGTCACTCTATTTTCCCATCAGAAAGAAGAATTAACCACAGGCTCAGCCTGACCCCCGGAACCAGAACAGGGCCTGAAGCCATCCTGCGCTTTTGCGGCCAGCTCCCAAAAAAGCGACTTGTAAAATGGAGCTTCAGGGCACTGCAATTCACAAACCTGCAGAGTTATAAATGATAACTCTCGTCCACAAATATATTGAGGGAAGGCAAAGAAGAGGATTTGAAATCAAGGCAGAATTGCAGGAAACAGATTTCAGGAGGTAGATTCGAATCGCCTTTAAAGCACATGAAAAGCGGCAAAACGTTGACAATGATGCCCTTGGCCAAAAAGGGCGTATGCGTTTTTTCCTGAATATATTCAGGAAAAAACGCATACGCCCTTTTTGGCCAACCAAGCAACCTGGAAAGGCAAATCAGCGCTACAAAGAAGTCTCGCTTCCCATCGGTCAAAAGGGCCATGCTGAAAAAAGTGTCAAAACCAGAAATGCAGGACAGGCCATGGAGAAATGGGAGCCTTGCTACACTGATGGGCGGGATGTAAATTGCCAACAGCCACTCTGGAGAAGTGTACGGTGTGTCCTGAAACATCTAAAAAACACAGCTTAGAGAGCATAGGGCACTTCCACGCATGGGGGGATAAAGTGGGAAAATTGAAAATCAGCAAGACACAAGCACCCCAAAGTTTAGGGCTGCTCTGTTGACAAGGACCTCCACTTCATTCCACCTTAAATATCCCAGGAAAGCGAAAAATGGATAAAAAAGTTGTGGTCCTTATGTACAATGGAATATCACTCAGCCATGAAATCAATGTCATAAGGCTAGTAGCAGCATGATGAGTGGATTTAGGTAAGACGATTCTAAGTGAAATAAGTCACACAGAAAAGGACACTTCTCATAAGGTGTCACTTATAGAGGGAATGTAAAAACCGTTACACTTGAACTGAATTACAAAACAGAACACAGTCACACATGCAGAAAACACACTATGGCTGCTTAACGGGAAAGGTGAGGTGGGGTGATACATAAAACAAGAGCTTCAAATTAGCTCAGATACCGTTCCATAAACCCAATATGTAATAGACAAGACCTACTCCTTGCTCAGAGAACTGGACTCAACACGCCCGATTCACCGCACAAGAATATATCTGACTAGTAATAATCTTAAAACCTATGTATTGATATCTCTCTGTTAGTGTGTCAAGTGGGTGTAAGGCGGCATAAGCACAGCCGTGAAAAGCAGCTAAACCCCATTATAAAAATAAATTACTTTTAAAAACCCATGAAACAAAGACAGGGAAAGAGAGAGAAATTCTTACACAATTTGTTCAGGGGCTGTGATGCAACCTGGACTGACCATATCTAGACCCACAGCTGGATGAGACATAAGGGTGGACACTCTTGGGGCTGAGAGGTTTGGTGAGGTTGGGTGAGCAAACGCAGACCCTTTAAAGTAATACTGCGTGCTACCCATCGCATGGGTCCCAAATCTCCAGGTTCAAGGGCAACTTCCTACATCGAAAACATGCATGAGAAACCCAGAAGATGGTACACCGTGTGATGGGGAAAGGTTTCTAAAACGCACCTCATTTCTCATCTCCTTGTGCTCGGGTTCGCCATTCCAGCCACTTTACTAGCAATCTCCCTACTTGGATCCTCAGCACCTTTAACCTCCTGTTCCGTACAGGTTGCAATTTGTCCTGAGGATGAACGGGAAGACGGGGAACCAATGAGAGACTAGCTCTTGGTGTTGGGACAGGCACAGGTCACTCTATTTTCCCATCAGGAAGAAGAATTAACCACAGGCTCAGCCTGACCCCCGGAACCAGAACAGGGCCTGAAGCCATCCTGCGCTTTTGCGGCCCGCTCCCAAAAAAGCGACTTGTAAAATGGAGCTTCAGGGCACTGCAATTCACAAACCTGCAGAGTTATAAATGATAACTCTCGTCCACAAATATATTGAGGGAAGGCAAAGAAGAGGATTTGAAATCAAGGCAGAATTGCAGGAAACAGATTTCAGGAGGTAGATTCGAATCGCCTTTAAAGCACATGAAAAGCGGCAAAACGTTGACAATGATGCCCTTGGCCAAAAAGGGCGTATGCGTTTTTTCCTGAATATATTCAGGAAAAAACGCATACGCCCTTTTTGGCCAACCAAGCAACCTGGAAAGGCAAATCAGCGCTACAAAGAAGTCTCGCTTCCCATCGGTCAAAAGGGCCATGCTGAAAAAAGTGTCAAAACCAGAAATGCAGGACAGGCCATGGAGAAATGGGAGCCTTGCTACACTGATGGGCGGGATGTAAATTGCCAACAGCCACTCTGGAGAAGTGTACGGTGTGTCCTGAAACATCTAAAAAACACAGCTTAGAGAGCATAGGGCACTTCCACGCATGGGGGGATAAAGTGGGAAAATTGAAAATCAGCAAGACACAAGCACCCCAAAGTTTAGGGCTGCTCTGTTGACAAGGACCTCCACTTCATTCCACCTTAAATATCCCAGGAAAGCGAAAAATGGATAAAAAAGTTGTGGTCCTTATGTACAATGGAATATCACTCAGCCATGAAATCAATGTCATAAGGCTAGTAGCAGCATGATGAGTGGATTTAGGTAAGACGATTCTAAGTGAAATAAGTCACACAGAAAAGGACACTTCTCATAAGGTGTCACTTATAGAGGGAATGTAAAAACCGTTACACTTGAACTGAATTACAAAACAGAACACAGTCACACATGCAGAAAACACACTATGGCTGCTTAACGGGAAAGGTGAGGTGGGGTGATACATAAAACAAGAGCTTCAAATTAGCTCAGATACCGTTCCATAAACCCAATATGTAATAGACAAGACCTACTCCTTGCTCAGAGAACTGGACTCAACACGCCCGATTCACCGCACAAGAATATATCTGACTAGTAATAATCTTAAAACCTATGTATTGATATCTCTCTGTTAGTGTGTCAAGTGGGTGTAAGGCGGCATAAGCACAGCCGTGAAAAGCAGCTAAACCCCATTATAAAAATAAATTACTTTTAAAAACCCATGAAACAAAGACAGGGAAAGAGAGAGAAATTCTTACACAATTTGTTCAGGGGCTGTGATGCAACCTGGACTGACCATATCTAGACCCACAGCTGGATGAGACATAAGGGTGGACACTCTTGGGGCTGAGAGGTTTGGTGAGGTTGGGTGAGCAAACGCAGACCCTTTAAAGTAATACTGCGTGCTACCCATCGCATGGGTCCCAAATCTCCAGGTTCAAGGGCAACTTCCTACATCGAAAACATGCATGAGAAACCCAGAAGATGGTACACCGTGTGATGGGGAAAGGTTTCTAAAACGCACCTCATTTCTCATCTCCTTGTGCTCGGGTTCGCCATTCCAGCCACTTTACTAGCAATCTCCCTACTTGGATCCTCAGCACCTTTAACCTCCTGTTCCGTACAGGTTGCAATTTGTCCTGAGGATGAACGGGAAGACGGGGAACCAATGAGAGACTAGCTCTTGGTGTTGGGACAGGCACAGGTCACTCTATTTTCCCATCAGGAAGAAGAATTAACCACAGGCTCAGCCTGACCCCCGGAACCAGAACAGGGCCTGAAGCCATCCTGCGCTTTTGCGGCCAGCTCCCAAAAAAGCGACTTGTAAAATGGAGCTTCAGGGCACTGCAATTCACAAACCTGCAGAGTTATAAATGATAACTCTCGTCCACAAATATATTGAGGGAAGGCAAAGAAGAGGATTTGAAATCAAGGCAGAATTGCAGGAAACAGATTTCAGGAGGTAGATTCGAATCGCCTTTAAAGCACATGAAAAGCGGCAAAACGTTGACAATGATGCCCTTGGCCAAAAAGGGCGTATGCGTTTTTTCCTGAATATATTCAGGAAAAAACGCATACGCCCTTTTTGGCCAACCAAGCAACCTGGAAAGGCAAATCAGCGCTACAAAGAAGTCTCGCTTCCCATCGGTCAAAAGGGCCATGCTGAAAAAAGTGTCAAAACCAGAAATGCAGGACAGGCCATGGAGAAATGGGAGCCTTGCTACACTGATGGGCGGGATGTAAATTGCCAACAGCCACTCTGGAGAAGTGTACGGTGTGTCCTGAAACATCTAAAAAACACAGCTTAGAGAGCATAGGGCACTTCCACGCATGGGGGGATAAAGTGGGAAAATTGAAAATCAGCAAGACACAAGCACCCCAAAGTTTAGGGCTGCTCTGTTGACAAGGACCTCCACTTCATTCCACCTTAAATATCCCAGGAAAGCGAAAAATGGATAAAAAAGTTGTGGTCCTTATGTACAATGGAATATCACTCAGCCATGAAATCAATGTCATAAGGCTAGTAGCAGCATGATGAGTGGATTTAGGTAAGACGATTCTAAGTGAAATAAGTCACACAGAAAAGGACACTTCTCATAAGGTGTCACTTATAGAGGGAATGTAAAAACCGTTACACTTGAACTGAATTACAAAACAGAACACAGTCACACATGCAGAAAACACACTATGGCTGCTTAACGGGAAAGGTGAGGTGGGGTGATACATAAAACAAGAGCTTCAAATTAGCTCAGATACCGTTCCATAAACCCAATATGTAATAGACAAGACCTACTCCTTGCTCAGAGAACTGGACTCAACACGCCCGATTCACCGCACAAGAATATATCTGACTAGTAATAATCTTAAAACCTATGTATTGATATCTCTCTGTTAGTGTGTCAAGTGGGTGTAAGGCGGCATAAGCACAGCCGTGAAAAGCAGCTAAACCCCATTATAAAAATAAATTACTTTTAAAAACCCATGAAACAAAGACAGGGAAAGAGAGAGAAATTCTTACACAATTTGTTCAGGGGCTGTGATGCAACCTGGACTGACCATATCTAGACCCACAGCTGGATGAGACATAAGGGTGGACACTCTTGGGGCTGAGAGGTTTGGTGAGGTTGGGTGAGCAAACGCAGACCCTTTAAAGTAATACTGCGTGCTACCCATCGCATGGGTCCCAAATCTCCAGGTTCAAGGGCAACTTCCTACATCGAAAACATGCATGAGAAACCCAGAAGATGGTACACCGTGTGATGGGGAAAGGTTTCTAAAACGCACCTCATTTCTCATCTCCTTGTGCTCGGGTTCGCCATTCCAGCCACTTTACTAGCAATCTCCCTACTTGGATCCTCAGCACCTTTAACCTCCTGTTCCGTACAGGTTGCAATTTGTCCTGAGGATGAACGGGAAGACGGGGAACCAATGAGAGACTAGCTCTTGGTGTTGGGACAGGCACAGGTCACTCTATTTTCCCATCAGGAAGAAGAATTAACCACAGGCTCAGCCTGACCCCCGGAACCAGAACAGGGCCTGAAGCCATCCTGCGCTTTTGCGGCCAGCTCCCAAAAAAGCGACTTGTAAAATGGAGCTTCAGGGCACTGCAATTCACAAACCTGCAGAGTTATAAATGATAACTCTCGTCCACAAATATATTGAGGGAAGGCAAAGAAGAGGATTTGAAATCAAGGCAGAATTGCAGGAAACAGATTTCAGGAGGTAGATTCGAATCGCCTTTAAAGCACATGAAAAGCGGCAAAACGTTGACAATGATGCCCTTGGCCAAAAAGGGCGTATGCGTTTTTTCCTGAATATATTCAGGAAAAAACGCATACGCCCTTTTTGGCCAACCAAGCAACCTGGAAAGGCAAATCAGCGCTACAAAGAAGTCTCGCTTCCCATCGGTCAAAAGGGCCATGCTGAAAAAAGTGTCAAAACCAGAAATGCAGGACAGGCCATGGAGAAATGGGAGCCTTGCTACACTGATGGGCGGGATGTAAATTGCCAACAGCCACTCTGGAGAAGTGTACGGTGTGTCCTGAAACATCTAAAAAACACAGCTTAGAGAGCATAGGGCACTTCCACGCATGGGGGGATAAAGTGGGAAAATTGAAAATCAGCAAGACACAAGCACCCCAAAGTTTAGGGCTGCTCTGTTGACAAGGACCTCCACTTCATTCCACCTTAAATATCCCAGGAAAGCGAAAAATGGATAAAAAAGTTGTGGTCCTTATGTACAATGGAATATCACTCAGCCATGAAATCAATGTCATAAGGCTAGTAGCAGCATGATGAGTGGATTTAGGTAAGACGATTCTAAGTGAAATAAGTCACACAGAAAAGGACACTTCTCATAAGGTGTCACTTATAGAGGGAATGTAAAAACCGTTACACTTGAACTGAATTACAAAACAGAACAGAGTCACACATGCAGAAAACACACTATGGCTGCTTAACGGGAAAGGTGAGGTGGGGTGATACATAAAACAAGAGCTTCAAATTAGCTCAGATACCGTTCCATAAACCCAATATGTAATAGACAAGACCTACTCCTTGCTCAGAGAACTGGACTCAACACGCCCGATTCACCGCACAAGAATATATCTGACTAGTAATAATCTTAAAACCTATGTATTGATATCTCTCTGTTAGTGTGTCAAGTGGGTGTAAGGCGGCATAAGCACAGCCGTGAAAAGCAGCTAAACCCCATTATAAAAATAAATTACTTTTAAAAACCCATGAAACAAAGACAGGGAAAGAGAGAGAAATTCTTACACAATTTGTTCAGGGGCTGTGATGCAACCTGGACTGACCATATCTAGACCCACAGCTGGATGAGACATAAGGGTGGACACTCTTGGGGCTGAGAGGTTTGGTGAGGTTGGGTGAGCAAACGCAGACCCTTTAAAGTAATACTGCGTGCTACCCATCGCATGGGTCCCAAATCTCCAGGTTCAAGGGCAACTTCCTACATCGAAAACATGCATGAGAAACCCAGAAGATGGTACACCGTGTGATGGGGAAAGGTTTCTAAAACGCACCTCATTTCTCATCTCCTTGTGCTCGGGTTCGCCATTCCAGCCACTTTACTAGCAATCTCCCTACTTGGATCCTCAGCACCTTTAACCTCCTGTTCCGTACAGGTTGCAATTTGTCCTGAGGATGAACGGGAAGACGGGGAACCAATGAGAGACTAGCTCTTGGTGTTGGGACAGGCACAGGTCACTCTATTTTCCCATCAGGAAGAAGAATTAACCACAGGCTCAGCCTGACCCCCGGAACCAGAACAGGGCCTGAAGCCATCCTGCGCTTTTGCGGCCAGCTCCCAAAAAAGCGACTTGTAAAATGGAGCTTCAGGGCACTGCAATTCACAAACCTGCAGAGTTATAAATGATAACTCTCGTCCACAAATATATTGAGGGAAGGCAAAGAAGAGGATTTGAAATCAAGGCAGAATTGCAGGAAACAGATTTCAGGAGGTAGATTCGAATCGCCTTTAAAGCACATGAAAAGCGGCAAAACGTTGACAATGATGCCCTTGGCCAAAAAGGGCGTATGCGTTTTTTCCTGAATATATTCAGGAAAAAACGCATACGCCCTTTTTGGCCAACCAAGCAACCTGGAAAGGCAAATCAGCGCTACAAAGAAGTCTCGCTTCCCATCGGTCAAAAGGGCCATGCTGAAAAAAGTGTCAAAACCAGAAATGCAGGACAGGCCATGGAGAAATGGGAGCCTTGCTACACTGATGGGCGGGATGTAAATTGCCAAGAGCCACTCTGGAGAAGTGTACGGTGTGTCCTGAAACATCTAAAAAACACAGCTTAGAGAGCATAGGGCACTTCCACGCATGGGGGGATAAAGTGGGAAAATTGAAAATCAGCAAGACACAAGCACCCCAAAGTTTAGGGCTGCTCTGTTGACAAGGACCTCCACTTCATTCCACCTTAAATATCCCAGGAAAGCGAAAAATGGATAAAAAAGTTGTGGTCCTTATGTACAATGGAATATCACTCAGCCATGAAATCAATGTCATAAGGCTAGTAGCAGCATGATGAGTGGATTTAGGTAAGACGATTCTAAGTGAAATAAGTCACACAGAAAAGGACACTTCTCATAAGGTGTCACTTATAGAGGGAATGTAAAAACCGTTACACTTGAACTGAATTACAAAACAGAACAGAGTCACACATGCAGAAAACACACTATGGCTGCTTAACGGGAAAGGTGAGGTGGGGTGATACATAAAACAAGAGCTTCAAATTATCTCAGATAACGTTCCATAAACCCAATATGTAATAGACAAGACCTACTCCTTGCTCAGAGAACTGGACTCAACACGCCCGATTCACCGCACAAGAATATATCTGACTAGTAATAATCTTAAAACCTATGTATTGATATCTCTCTGTTAGTGTGTCAAGTGGGTGTAAGGCGGCATAAGCACAGCCGTGAAAAGCAGCTAAACCCCATTATAAAAATAAATTACTTTTAAAAACCCATGAAACAAAGACAGGGAAAGAGAGAGAAATTCTTACACAATTTGTTCAGGGGCTGTGATGCAACCTGGACTGACCATATCTAGACCCACAGCTGGATGAGACATAAGGGTGGACACTCTTGGGGCTGAGAGGTTTGGTGAGGTTGGGTGAGCAAACGCAGACCCTTTAAAGTAATACTGCGTGCTACCCATCGCATGGGTCCCAAATCTCCAGGTTCAAGGGCAACTTCCTACATCGAAAACATGCATGAGAAACCCAGAAGATGGTACACCGTGTGATGGGGAAAGGTTTCTAAATCGCACCTCATTTCTCATCTCCTTGTGCTCGGGTTCGCCATTCCAGCCACTTT
The DNA here is from genome assembly GCF_965194825.1 of Balaenoptera physalus. Lineage (NCBI taxonomy): Eukaryota > Metazoa > Chordata > Mammalia > Artiodactyla > Balaenopteridae > Balaenoptera > Balaenoptera physalus. Next base: position 336,985 of record NW_028126067.1, on the reverse strand, counting down.
ACTAGCAATCTCCCTACTTGGAGCCTCAGCACCTTTAACCTCCTGTTCCGTACAGGTTGCAATTTGTCCTGAGGATGAACGGGAAGACGGGGAACCAATGAGAGACTAGCTCTTGGTGTTGGGACAGGCACAGGTCACTCTATTTTCCCATCAGGAAGAAGAATTAACCACAGGCTCAGCCTGACCCCCGGAACCAGAACAGGGCCTGAAGCCATCCTGCGCTTTTGCGGCCAGCTCCCAAAAAAGCGACTTGTAAAATGGAGCTTCAGGGCACTGCAATTCACAAACCTGCAGAGTTATAAATGATAACTCTCGTCCACAAATATATTGAGGGAAGGCAAAGAAGAGGATTTGAAATCAAGGCAGAATTGCAGGAAACAGATTTCAGGAGGTAGATTCGAATCGCCTTTAAAGCACATGAAAAGCGGCAAAACGTTGACAATGATGCCCTTGGCCAAAAAGGGCGTATGCGTTTTTTCCTGAATATATTCAGGAAAAAACGCATACGCCCTTTTTGGCCAACCAAGCAACCTGGAAAGGCAAATCAGCGCTACAAAGAAGTCTCGCTTCCCATCGGTCAAAAGGGCCATGCTGAAAAAAGTGTCAAAACCAGAAATGCAGGACAGGCCATGGAGAAATGGGAGCCTTGCTACACTGATGGGCGGGATGTAAATTGCCAACAGCCACTCTGGAGAAGTGTACGGTGTGTCCTGAAACATCTAAAAAACACAGCTTAGAGAGCATAGGGCACTTCCACGCATGGGGGGATAAAGTGGGAAAATTGAAAATCAGCAAGACACAAGCACCCCAAAGTTTAGGGCTGCTCTGTTGACAAGGACCTCCACTTCATTCCACCTTAAATATCCCAGGAAAGCGAAAAATGGATAAAAAATTTGTGGTCCTTATGTACAATGGAATATCACTCAGCCATGAAATCAATGTCATAAGGCTAGTAGCAGCATGATGAGTGGATTTAGGTAAGACGATTCTAAGTGAAATAAGTCACACAGAAAAGGACACTTCTCATAAGGTGTCACTTATAGAGGGAATGTAAAAACCGTTACACTTGAACTGAATTACAAAACAGAACAGAGTCACACATGCAGAAAACACACTATGGCTGCTTAACGGGAAAGGTGAGGTGGGGTGATACATAAAACAAGAGCTTCAAATTAGCTCAGATACCGTTCCATAAACCCAATATGTAATAGACAAGACCTACTCCTTGCTCAGAGAACTGGACTCAACACGCCCGATTCACCGCACAAGAATATATCTGACTAGTAATAATCTTAAAACCTATGTATTGATATCTCTCTGTTAGTGTGTCAAGTGGGTGTAAGGCGGCATAAACACAGCCGTGAAAAGCAGCTAAACCCCATTATAAAAATAAATTACTTTTAAAAACCCATGAAACAAAGACAGGGAAAGAGAGAGAAATTCTTACACAATTTGTTCAGGGGCTGTGATGCAACCTGGACTGACCATATCTAGACCCACAGCTGGATGAGACATAAGGGTGGACACTCTTGGGGCTGAGAGGTTTGGTGAGGTTGGGTGAGCAAACGCAGACCCTTTCAAGTAATACTGCGTGCTACCCATCGCATGGGTCCCAAATCTCCAGGTTCAAGGGCATCTTCCTACATCGAAAACATGCATGAGAAACCCAGAAGATGGTACACCGTGTGATGGGGAAAGGTTTCTAAAACGCACCTCATTTCTCATCTCCTTGTGCTCGGGTTCGCCATTCCAGCCACTTTACCAGCAATCTCCCTTCTTGGAGCATCAGCACCTTTAACCTCCTGTTCCGTACAGGTTGCAATTTGTCCTGAGGATGAACGGGAAGACAGGGAACCAATGAGAGACTAGCTCTTGGTGTTGGGACAGGCACAGGTCACTCTATTTTCCCATCAGGAAGAAGAATTAACCACAGGCTCAGCCTGCCCCCCGGAACCAGAACAGGGCCTGAAGCCATCCTGCGCTTTTGCGGCCAGCTCCCAAAAAAGCGACTTGTAAAATGGAGCTTCAGGGCACTGCAATTCACAAACCTGCAGAGTTAAAAATGATAACTCTCGTCCACAAATATATTGAGGGAAGGCAAAGAAGAGGATTTGAAATCAAGTCAGAATTGCAGGAAACTGATTTCAGGAGGTAGATTCGAATCGCCTTTAAAGCACATGAAAAGCGGCAAAACGTTGACAATGATGCCCTTGGCCAAAAAGGGCGTATGCGTTTTTTCCTGAATATATTCAGGAAAAAACGCATACGCCCTTTTTGGCCAACCAAGCAACCTGGAAAGGCAAATCAGCGCTACAAAGAAGTCTCGCTTCCCATCGGTCAAAAGGGCCATGCTGAAAAAAGTGTCAAAACCAGAAATGCAGGACAGGCCATGGAGAAATGGGAGCCTTGCTACACTGATGGGCGGGATGTAAATTGCCAACAGCCACTCTGGAGAAGTGTACGGTGTGTCCTGAAACATCTAAAAAACACAGCTTAGAGAGCATAGGGCACTTCCACGCATGGGGGGATAAAGTGGGAAAATTGAAAATCAGCAAGACACAAGCACCCCAAAGTTTAGGGCTGCTCTGTTGACAAGGACCTCCACTTCATTCCACCTTAAATATCCCAGGAAAGCGAAAACTGGATAAAAAAGTTGTGGTCCTTATGTACAATGGAATATCACTCAGCCATGAAATCAATGTCATAAGGCTAGTAGCAGCATGATGAGTGGATTTAGGTAAGACGATTCTAAGTGAAATAAGTCACACAGAAAAGGACACTTCTCATAAGGTGTCACTTATAGAGGGAATGTAAAAACCGTTACACTTGAACTGAATTACAAAACAGAACAGAGTCACACATGCAGAAAACACACTATGGCTGCTTAACGGGAAAGGTGAGGTGGGGTGATACATAAAACAAGAGCTTCAGATTAGCTCAGATACCGTTCCATAAACCCAATATGTAATAGACAAGACCTACTCCTTGCTCAGAGAACTGGACTCAACACGCCCGATTCACCGCACAAGAATATATCTGACTAGTAATAATCTTAAAACCTATGTATTGATATCTCTCTGTTAGTGTGTCAAGTGGGTGTAAGGCGGCATAAACACAGCCGTGAAAAGCAGCTAAACCCCATTATAAAAATAAATTACTTTTAAAAACCCATGAAACAAAGACAGGGAAAGAGAGAGAAATTCTTACACAATTTGTTCAGGGGCTGTGATGCAACCTGGACTGACCATATCTAGACCCACAGCTGGATGAGACATAAGGGTGGACACTCTTGGGGCTGAGAGGTTTGGTGAGGTTGGGTGAGCAAACGCAGACCCTTTCAAGTAATACTGCGTGCTACCCATCGCATGGGTCCCAAATCTCCAGGTTCAAGGGCATCTTCCTACATCGAAAACATGCATGAGAAACCCAGAAGATGGTACACCGTGTGATGGGGAAAGGTTTCTAAAACGCACCTCATTTCTCATCTCCTTGTGCTCGGGTTCGCCATTCCAGCCACTTTACCAGCAATCTCCCTTCTTGGAGCATCAGCACCTTTAACCTCCTGTTCCGTACAGGTTGCAATTTGTCCTGAGGATGAACGGGAAGACGGGGAACCAATGAGAGACTAGCTCTTGGTGTTGGGACAGGCACAGGTCACTCTATTTTCCCATCAGGAAGAAGAATTAACCACAGGCTCAGCCTGACCCCCGGAACCAGAACAGGGCCTGAAGCCATCCTGCGCTTTTGCGGCCAGCTCCCAAAAAAGCGACTTGTAAAATGGAGCTTCAGGGCACTGCAATTCACAAACCTGCAGAGTTATAAATGATAACTCTCGTCCACAAATATATTGAGGGAAGGCAAAGAAGAGGATTTGAAATCAAGGCAGAATTGCAGGAAACAGATTTCAGGAGGTAGATCCGAATCGCCTTTAAAGCACATGAAAAGCGGCAAAACGTTGACAATGATGCCCTTGGCCAAAAAGGGCGTATGCGTTTTTTCCTGAATATATTCAGGAAAAAACGCATACGCCCTTTTTGGCCAACCAAGCAACCTGGAAAGGCAAATCAGCGCTACAAAGAAGTCTCGCTTCCCATCGGTCAAAAGGGCCATGCTGAAAAAAGTGTCAAAACCAGAAATGCAGGACAGGCCATGGAGAAATGGGAGCCTTGCTACACTGATGGGCGGGATGTAAATTGCCAACAGCCACTCTGGAGAAGTGTACGGTGTGTCCTGAAACATCTAAAAAACACAGCTTAGAGAGCATAGGGCACTTCCACGCATGGGGGGATAAAGTGGGAAAATTGAAAATCAGCAAGACACAAGCACCCCAAAGTTTAGGGCTGCTCTGTTGACAAGGACCTCCACTTCATTCCACCTTAAATATCCCAGGAAAGCGAAAAATGGATAAAAAAGTTGTGGTCCTTATGTACAATGGAATATCACTCAGCCATGAAATCAATGTCATAAGGCTAGTAGCAGCATGATGAGTGGATTTAGGTAAGACGATTCTAAGTGAAATAAGTCACACAGAAAAGGACACTTCTCATAAGGTGTCACTTATAGAGGGAATGTAAAAACCGTTACACTTGAACTGAATTACAAAACAGAACAGAGTCACACATGCAGAAAACACACTATGGCTGCTTAACGGGAAAGGTGAGGTGGGGTGATACATAAAACAAGAGCTTCAAATTAGCTCAGATACCGTTCCATAAACCCAATATGTAATAGACAAGACCTACTCCTTGCTCAGAGAACTGGACTCAACACGCCCGATTCACCGCACAAGAATATATCTGACTAGTAATAATCTTAAAACCTATGTATTGATATCTCTCTGTTAGTGTGTCAAGTGGGTGTAAGGCGGCATAAACACAGCCGTGAAAAGCAGCTAAACCCCATTATAAAAATAAATTACTTTTAAAAACCCATGAAACAAAGACAGGGAAAGAGAGAGAAATTCTTACACAATTTGTTCAGGGGCTGTGATGCAACCTGGACTGACCATATCTAGACCCACAGCTGGATGAGACATAAGGGTGGACACTCTTGGGGCTGAGAGGTTTGGTGAGGTTGGGTGAGCAAACGCAGACCCTTTCAAGTAATACTGCGTGCTACCCATCGCATGGGTCCCAAATCTCCAGGTTCAAGGGCATCTTCCTACATCGAAAACATGCATGAGAAACCCAGAAGATGGTACACCGTGTGATGGGGAAAGGTTTCTAAAACGCACCTCATTTCTCATCTCCTTGTGCTCGGGTTCGCCATTCCAGCCACTTTACCAGCAATCTCCCTTCTTGGAGCATCAGCACCTTTAACCTCCTGTTCCGTACAGGTTGCAATTTGTCCTGAGGATGAACGGGAAGACGGGGAACCAATGAGAGACTAGCTCTTGGTGTTGGGACAGGCACAGGTCACTCTATTTTCCCATCAGCAAGAAGAATTAACCACAGGCTCAGCCTGACCCCCGGAACCAGAACAGGGCCTGAAGCCATCCTGCGCTTTTGCGGCCAGCTCCCAAAAAAGCGACTTGTAAAATGGAGCTTCAGGGCACTGCAATTCACAAACCTGCAGAGTTATAAATGATAACTCTCGTCCACAAATATATTGAGGGAAGGCAAAGAAGAGGATTTGAAATCAAGGCAGAATTGCAGGAAACAGATTTCAGGAGGTAGATCCGAATCGCCTTTAAAGCACATGAAAAGCGGCAAAACGTTGACAATGATGCCCTTGGCCAAAAAGGGCGTATGCGTTTTTTCCTGAATATATTCAGGAAAAAACGCATACGCCCTTTTTGGCCAACCAAGCAACCTGGAAAGGCAAATCAGCGCTACAAAGAAGTCTCGCTTCCCATCGGTCAAAAGGGCCATGCTGAAAAAAGTGTCAAAACCAGAAATGCAGGACAGGCCATGGAGAAATGGGAGCCTTGCTACACTGATGGGCGGGATGTAAATTGCCAACAGCCACTCTGGAGAAGTGTACGGTGTGTCCTGAAACATCTAAAAAACACAGCTTAGAGAGCATAGGGCACTTCCACGCATGGGGGGATAAAGTGGGAAAATTGAAAATCAGCAAGACACAAGCACCCCAAAGTTTAGGGCTGCTCTGTTGACAAGGACCTCCACTTCATTCCACCTTAAATATCCCAGGAAAGCGAAAAATGGATAAAAAATTTGTGGTCCTTATGTACAATGGAATATCACTCAGCCATGAAATCAATGTCATAAGGCTAGTAGCAGCATGATGAGTGGATTTAGGTAAGACGATTCTAAGTGAAATAAGTCACACAGAAAAGGACACTTCTCATAAGGTGTCACTTATAGAGGGAATGTAAAAACCGTTACACTTGAACTGAATTACAAAACAGAACAGAGTCACACATGCAGAAAACACACTATGGCTGCTTAACGGGAAAGGTGAGGTGGGGTGATACATAAAACAAGAGCTTCAAATTAGCTCAGATACCGTTCCATAAACCCAATATGTAATAGACAAGACCTACTCCTTGCTCAGAGAACTGGACTCAACACGCCCGATTCACCGCACAAGAATATATCTGACTAGTAATAATCTTAAAACCTATGTATTGATATCTCTCTGTTAGTGTGTCAAGTGGGTGTAAGGCGGCATAAACACAGCCGTGAAAAGCAGCTAAACCCCATTATAAAAATAAATTACTTTTAAAAACCCATGAAACAAAGACAGGGAAAGAGAGAGAAATTCTTACACAATTTGTTCAGGGGCTGTGATGCAACCTGGACTGACCATATCTAGACCCACAGCTGGATGAGACATAAGGGTGGACACTCTTGGGGCTGAGAGGTTTGGTGAGGTTGGGTGAGCAAACGCAGACCCTTTCAAGTAATACTGCGTGCTACCCATCGCATGGGTCCCAAATCTCCAGGTTCAAGGGCATCTTCCTACATCGAAAACATGCATGAGAAACCCAGAAGATGGTACACCGTGTGATGGGGAAAGGTTTCTAAAACGCACCTCATTTCTCATCTCCTTGTGCTCGGGTTCGCCATTCCAGCCACTTTACCAGCAATCTCCCTACGTGGAGCATCAGCACCTTTAACCTCCTGTTCCGTACAGGTTGCAATTTGTCCTGAGGATGAACGGGAAGACGGGGAACCAATGAGAGACTAGCTCTTGGTGTTGGGACAGGCACAGGTCACTCTATTTTCCCATCAGCAAGAAGAATTAACCACAGGCTCACCCTGCCCACCGGAACCAGATCAGGGCCTGAAGCCATCCTGCGCTTTTGCGGCCAGCTCCCAAAAAAGCGAGTTGTACAATGGAGCTTCAGGGCACAGCAATTCACAAACCTGCAGAGTTATAAATGATAACTCTCGTCCACAAATATATTGAGGGAAGGCAAAGAAGAGGATTTGAAATCAAGGCAGAATTGCAGGAAACAGATTTCAGGAGGTAGATTCGAATCGCCTTTAAAGCACATGAAAAGCGGCAAAACGTTGACAATGATGCCCTTGGCCAAAAAGGGCGTATGCGTTTTTTCCTGAATATATTCAGGAAAAAACGCATACGCCCTTTTTGGCCAACCAAGCAACCTGGAAAGGCAAATCAGCGCTACAAAGAAGTCTCGCTTCCCATCGGTCAAAAGGGCCATGCTGAAAAAAGTGTCAAGACCAGAAATGCAGGACAGGCCATGGAGAAATGGGAGCCTTGCTACACTGATGGGCGGGATGTAAATTGCCAACAGCCACTCTGGAGAAGTGTACGGTGTGTCCAGAAACATCTAAAAAACACAGCTTAGAGAGCATAGGGCACTTCCACGCATGGGGGGATAAAGTGGGAAAATTGAAAATCAGCAAGACACAAGCACCCCAAAGTTTAGGGCTGCTCTGTTGACAAGGACCTCCACTTCATTCCACCTTAAATATCCCAGGAAAGCGAAAAATGGATAAAAAAGTTGTGGTCCTTATGTACAATGGAATATCACTCAGCCATGAAATCAATGTCATAAGGCTAGTAGCAGCATGATGAGTGGATTTAGGTAAGACGATTCTAAGTGAAATAAGTCACACAGAAAAGGACACTTCTCATAAGGTGTCACTTATAGAGGGAATGTAAAAACCGTTACACTTGAACTGAATTACAAAACAGAACAGAGTCACACATGCAGAAAACACACTATGGCTGCTTAACGGGAAAGGTGAGGTGGGGTGATACATAAAACAAGAGCTTCAAATTAGCTCAGATACCGTTCCATAAACCCAATATGTAATAGACAAGACCTACTCCTTGCTCAGAGAACTGGACTCAACACGCCCGATTCACCGCACATGAATATATCTGACTAGTAATAATCTTAAAACCTATGTATTGATATCTCTCTGTTAGTGTGTCAAGTGGGTGTAAGGCGGCATAAACACAGCCGTGAAAAGCAGCTAAACCCCATTATAAAAATAAATTACTTTTAAAAACCCATGAAACAAAGACAGGGAAAGAGAGAGAAATTCTTACACAATTTGTTCAGGGGCTGTGATGCAACCTGGACTGACCATATCTAGACCCACAGCTGGATGAGACATAAGGGTGGACACTCTTGGGGCTGAGAGGTTTGGTGAGGTTGGGTGAGCAAACGCAGACCCTTTCAAGTAATACTGCGTGCTACCCATCGCATGGGTCCCAAATCTCCAGGTTCAAGGGCATCTTCCTACATCGAAAACATGCATGAGAAACCCAGAAGATGGTACACCGTGTGATGGGGAAAGGTTTCTAAAACGCACCTCATTTCTCATCTCCTTGTGCTCGGGTTCGCCATTCCAGCCACTTTACCAGCAATCTCCCTTCTTGGAGCCTCAGCACCTTTAACCTCCTGTTCCGTACAGGTTGCAATTTGTCCTGAGGATGAACGGGAAGACGGGGAACCAATGAGAGACTAGCTCTTGGTGTTGGGACAGGCACAGGTCACTCTATTTTCCCATCAGGAAGAAGAATTAACCACAGGCTCAGCCTGACCCCCGGAACCAGAACAGGGCCTGAAGCCATCCTGCGCTTTTGCGGCCAGCTCCCAAAAAAGCGACTTGTAAAATGGAGCTTCAGGGCACTGCAATTCACAAACCTGCAGAGTTATAAATGATAACTCTCGTCCACAAATATATTGAGGGAAGGCAAAGAAGAGGATTTGAAATCAAGGCAGAATTGCAGGAAACAGATTTCAGGAGGTAGATCCGAATCGCCTTTAAAGCACATGAAAAGCGGCAAAACGTTGACAATGATGCCCTTGGCCAAAAAGGGCGTATGCGTTTTTTCCTGAATATATTCAGGAAAAAACGCATACGCCCTTTTTGGCCAACCAAGCAACCTGGAAAGGCAAATCAGCGCTACAAAGAAGTCTCGCTTCCCATCGGTCAAAAGGGCCATGCTGAAAAAAGTGTCAAAACCAGAAATGCAGGACAGGCCATGGAGAAATGGGAGCCTTGCTACACTGATGGGCGGGATGTAAATTGCCAACAGCCACTCTGGAGAAGTGTACGGTGTGTCCTGAAACATCTAAAAAACACAGCTTAGAGAGCATAGGGCACTTCCACGCATGGGGGGATAAAGTGGGAAAATTGAAAATCAGCAAGACACAAGCACCCCAAAGTTTAGGGCTGCTCTGTTGACAAGGACCTCCACTTCATTCCACCTTAAATATCCCAGGAAAGCGAAAAATGGATAAAAAAGTTGTGGTCCTTATGTACAATGGAATATCACTCAGCCATGAAATCAATGTCATAAGGCTAGTAGCAGCATGATGAGTGGATTTAGGTAAGACGATTCTAAGTGAAATAAGTCACACAGAAAAGGACACTTCTCATAAGGTGTCACTTATAGAGGGAATGTAAAAACCGTTACACTTGAACTGAATTACAAAACAGAACAGAGTCACACATGCAGAAAACACACTATGGCTGCTTAACGGGAAAGGTGAGGTGGGGTGATACATAAAACAAGAGCTTCAAATTAGCTCAGATACCGTTCCATAAACCCAATATGTAATAGACAAGACCTACTCCTTGCTCAGAGAACTGGACTCAACACGCCCGATTCACCGCACAAGAATATATCTGACTAGTAATAATCTTAAAACCTATGTATTGATATCTCTCTGTTAGTGTGTCAAGTGGGTGTAAGGCGGCATAAACACAGCCGTGAAAAGCAGCTAAACCCCATTATAAAAATAAATTACTTTTAAAAACCCATGAAACAAAGACAGGGAAAGAGAGAGAAATTCTTACACAATTTGTTCAGGGGCTGTGATGCAACCTGGACTGACCATATCTAGACCCACAGCTGGATGAGACATAAGGGTGGACACTCTTGGGGCTGAGAGGTTTGGTGAGGTTGGGTGAGCAAACGCAGACCCTTTCAAGTAATACTGCGTGCTACCCATCGCATGGGTCCCAAATCTCCAGGTTCAAGGGCATCTTCCTACATCGAAAACATGCATGAGAAACCCAGAAGATGGTACACCGTGTGATGGGGAAAGGTTTCTAAAACGCACCTCATTTCTCATCTCCTTGTGCTCGGGTTCGCCATTCCAGCCACTTTACCAGCAATCTCCCTTCTTGGAGCATCAGCACCTTTAACCTCCTGTTCCGTACAGGTTGCAATTTGTCCTGAGGATGAACGGGAAGACGGGGAACCAATGAGAGACTAGCTCTTGGTGTTGGGACAGGCACAGGTCACTCTATTTTCCCATCAGCAAGAAGAATTAACCACAGGCTCAGCCTGACCCCCGGAACCAGAACAGGGCCTGAAGCCATCCTGCGCTTTTGCGGCCAGCTCCCAAAAAAGCGACTTGTAAAATGGAGCTTCAGGGCACTGCAATTCACAAACCTGCAGAGTTATAAATGATAACTCTCGTCCACAAATATATTGAGGGAAGGCAAAGAAGAGGATTTGAAATCAAGGCAGAATTGCAGGAAACAGATTTCAGGAGGTAGATCCGAATCGCCTTTAAAGCTCATGAAAAGCGGCAAAACGTTGACAATGATGCCCTTGGCCAAAAAGGGCGTATGCGTTTTTTCCTGAATATATTCAGGAAAAAACGCATACGCCCTTTTTGGCCAACCAAGCAACCTGGAAAGGCAAATCAGCGCTACAAAGAAGTCTCGCTTCCCATCGGTCAAAAGGGCCATGCTGAAAAAAGTGTCAAAACCAGAAATGCAGGACAGGCCATGGAGAAATGGGAGCCTTGCTACACTGATGGGCGGGATGTAAATTGCCAACAGCCACTCTGGAGAAGTGTACGGTGTGTCCTGAAACATCTAAAAAACACAGCTTAGAGAGCATAGGGCACTTCCACGCATGGGGGGATAAAGTGGGAAAATTGAAAATCAGCAAGACACAAGCACCCCAAAGTTTAGGGCTGCTCTGTTGACAAGGACCTCCACTTCATTCCACCTTAAATATCCCAGGAAAGCGAAAAATGGATAAAAAAGTTGTGGTCCTTATGTACAATGGAATATCACTCAGCCATGAAATCAATGTCATAAGGCTAGTAGCAGCATGATGAGTGGATTTAGGTAAGACGATTCTAAGTGAAATAAGTCACACAGAAAAGGACACTTCTCATAAGGTGTCACTTATAGAGGGAATGTAAAAACCGTTACACTTGAACTGAATTACAAAACAGAACAGAGTCACACATGCAGAAAACACACTATGGCTGCTTAACGGGAAAGGTGAGGTGGGGTGATACATAAAACAAGAGCTTCAAATTAGCTCAGATACCGTTCCATAAACCCAATATGTAATAGACAAGACCTACTCCTTGCTCAGAGAACTGGACTCAACACGCCCGATTCACCGCACAAGAATATATCTGACTAGTAATAATCTTAAAACCTATGTATTGATATCTCTCTGTTAGTGTGTCAAGTGGGTGTAAGGCGGCATAAACACAGCCGTGAAAAGCAGCTAAACCCCATTATAAAAATAAATTACTTTTAAAAACCCATGAAACAAAGACAGGGAAAGAGAGAGAAATTCTTACACAATTCATTCAGGGGCTGTGATGCAACCTGGACTGACCATATCTAGACCCACAGCTGGATGAGACATAAGGGTGGACACTCTTGGGGCTGAGAGGTTTGGTGAGGTTGGGTGAGCAAACGCAGACCCTTTAAAGTAATACTGCGTGCTACCCATCGCATGGGTCCCAAATCTCCAGGTTCAAGGGCAACTTCCTACATCGAAAACATGCATGAGAAACCCAGAAGATGGTACACCGTGTGATGGGGAAAGGTTTCTAAAACGCACCTCATTTCTCATCTCCTTGTGCTCGGGTTCGCCATTCCAGCCACTTTACCAGCAATCTCCCTACTTGGAGCCTCAGCACCTTTAACCTCCTGTTCCGTACAGGTTGCAATTTGTCCTGAGGATGAACGGGAAGATGGGGAACCAATGAGAGACTAGCTCTTGGTGTTGGGACAGGCACAGGTCACTCTATTTTCCCATCAGGAAGAAGAATTAACCACAGGCTCAGCCTGACCCCCGGAACCAGAACAGGGCCTGAAGCCATCCTGCGCTTTTGCGGCCAGCTCCCAAAAAAGCGACTTGTAAAATGGAGCTTCAGGGCACTGCAATTCACAAACCTGCAGAGTTATAAATGATAACTCTCGTCCACAAATATATTGAGGGAAGGCAAAGAAGAGGATTTGAAATCAAGGCAGAATTGCAGGAAACAGATTTCAGGAGGTAGATCCGAATCGCCTTTAAAGCACATGAAAAGCGGCAAAACGTTGACAATGATGCCCTTGGCCAAAAAGGGCGTATGCGTTTTTTCCTGAATATATTCAGGAAAAAACGCATACGCCCTTTTTGGCCAACCAAGCAACCTGGAAAGGCAAATCAGCGCTACAAAGAAGTCTCGCTTCCCATCGGTCAAAAGGGCCATGCTGAAAAAAGTGTCAAAACCAGAAATGCAGGACAGGCCATGGAGAAATGGGAGCCTTGCTACACTGATGGGCGGGATGTAAATTGCCAACAGCCACTCTGGAGAAGTGTACGGTGTGTCCTGAAACATCTAAAAAACACAGCTTAGAGAGCATAGGGCACTTCCACGCATGGGGGGATAAAGTGGGAAAATTGAAAATCAGCAAGACACAAGCACCCCAAAGTTTAGGGCTGCTCTGTTGACAAGGACCTCCACTTCATTCCACCTTAAATATCCCAGGAAAGCGAAAACTGGATAAAAAAGTTGTGGTCCTTATGTACAATGGAATATCACTCAGCCATGAAATCAATGTCATAAGGCTAGTAGCAGCATGATGAGTGGATTTAGGTAAGACGATTCTAAGTGAAATAAGTCACACAGAAAAGGACACTTCTCATAAGGTGTCACTTATAGAGGGAATGTAAAAACCGTTACACTTGAACTGAATTACAAAACAGAACAGAGTCACACATGCAGAAAACACACTATGGCTGCTTAACGGGAAAGGTGAGGTGGGGTGATACATAAAACAAGAGCTTCAGATTAGCTCAGATACCGTTCCATAAACCCAATATGTAATAGACAAGACCTACTCCTTGCTCAGAGAACTGGACTCAACACGCCCGATTCACCGCACAAGAATATATCTGACTAGTAATAATCTTAAAACCTATGTATTGATATCTCTCTGTTAGTGTGTCAAGTGGGTGTAAGGCGGCATAAACACAGCCGTGAAAAGCAGCTAAACCCCATTATAAAAATAAATTACTTTTAAAAACCCATGAAACAAAGACAGGGAAAGAGAGAGAAATTCTTACACAATTTGTTCAGGCGCTGTGATGCAACCTGGACTGACCATATCTAGACCCACAGCTGGATGAGACATAAGGGTGGACACTCTTGGGGCTGAGAGGTTTGGTGAGGTTGGGTGAGCAAACGCAGACCCTTTCAAGTAATACTGCGTGCTACCCATCGCATGGGTCCCAAATCTCCAGGTTCAAGGGCATCTTCCTACATCGAAAACATGCATGAGAAACCCAGAAGATGGTACACCGTGTGATGGGGAAAGGTTTCTAAAACGCACCTCATTTCTCATCTCCTTGTGCTCGGGTTCGCCATTCCAGCCACTTTACCAGCAATCTCCCTTCTTGGAGCCTCAGCACCTTTAACCTCCTGTTCCGTACAGGTTGCAATTTGTCCTGAGGATGAACGGGAAGACGGGGAACCAATGAGAGACTAGCTCTTGGTGTTGGGACAGGCACAGGTCACTCTATTTTCCCATCAGGAAGAAGAATTAACCACAGGCTCAGCCTGACCCCCGGAACCAGAACAGGGCCTGAAGCCATCCTGCGCTTTTGCGGCCAGCTCCCAAAAAAGCGACTTGTAAAATGGAGCTTCAGGGCACTGCAATTCACAAACCTGCAGAGTTATAAATGATAACTCTCGTCCACAAATATATTGAGGGAAGGCAAAGAAGAGGATTTGAAATCAAGGCAGAATTGCAGGAAACAGATTTCAGGAGGTAGATTCGAATCGCCTTTAAAGCACATGAAAAGCGGCAAAACGTTGACAATGATGCCCTTGGCCAAAAAGGGCGTATGCGTTTTTTCCTGAATATATTCAGGAAAAAACGCATACGCCCTTTTTGGCCAACCAAGCAACCTGGAAAGGCAAATCAGCGCTACAAAGAAGTCTCGCTTCCCATCGGTCAAAAGGGCCATGCTGAAAAAAGTGTCAAAACCAGAAATGCAGGACAGGCCATGGAGAAATGGGAGCCTTGCTACACTGATGGGCGGGATGTAAATTGCCAAGAGCCACTCTGGAGAAGTGTACGGTGTGTCCTGAAACATCTAAAAAACACAGCTTAGAGAGCATAGGGCACTTCCACGCATGGGGGGATAAAGTGGGAAAATTGAAAATCAGCAAGACACAAGCACCCCAAAGTTTAGGGCTGCTCTGTTGACAAGGACCTCCACTTCATTCCACCTTAAATATCCCAGGAAAGCGAAAAATGGATAAAAAATTTGTGGTCCTTATGTACAATGGAATATCACTCAGCCATGAAATCAATGTCATAAGGCTAGTAGCAGCATGATGAGTGGATTTAGGTAAGACGATTCTAAGTGAAATAAGTCACACAGAAAAGGACACTTCTCATAAGGTGTCACTTATAGAGGGAATGTAAAAACCGTTACACTTGAACTGAATTACAAAACAGAACAGAGTCACACATGCAGAAAACACACTATGGCTGCTTAACGGGAAAGGTGAGGTGGGGTGATACATAAAACAAGAGCTTCAAATTATCTCAGATACCGTTCCATAAACCCAATATGTAATAGACAAGACCTACTCCTTGCTCAGAGAACTGGACTCAACACGCCCGATTCACCGCACAAGAATATATCTGACTAGTAATAATCTTAAAACCTATGTATTGATATCTCTCTGTTAGTGTGTCAAGTGGGTGTAAGGCGGCATAAGCACAGCCGTGAAAAGCAGCTAAACCCCATTATAAAAATAAATTACTTTTAAAAACCCATGAAACAAAGACAGGGAAAGAGAGAGAAATTCTTACACAATTTGTTCAGGGGCTGTGATGCAACCTGGACTGACCATATCTAGACCCACAGCTGGATGAGACATAAGGGTGGACAATCTTGGGGCTGAGAGGTTTGGTGAGGTTGGGTGAGCAAACGCAGACCCTTTAAAGTAATACTGCGTGCTACCCATCGCATGGGTCCCAAATCTCCAGGTTCAAGGGCAACTTCCTACATCGAAAACATGCATGAGAAACCCAGAAGATGGTACACCGTGTGATGGGGAAAGGTTTCTAAAACGCACCTCATTTCTCATCTCCTTGTGCTCGGGTTCGCCATTCCAGCTACTTTACTAGCAATCTCCCTACTTGGAGCCTCAGCACCTTTAACCTCCTGTTCCGTACAGGTTGCAATTTGTCCTGAGGATGAACGGGAAGACGGGGAACCAATGAGAGACTAGCTCTTGGTGTTGGGACAGGCACAGGTCACTCTATTTTCCCATCAGGAAGAAGAATTAACCACAGGCTCAGCCTGACCCCCGGAACCAGAACAGGGCCTGAAGCCATCCTGCGCTTTTGCGGCCAGCTCCCAAAAAAGCGACTTGTAAAATGGAGCTTCAGGGCACTGCAATTCACAAACCTGCAGAGTTATAAATGATAACTCTCGTCCACAAATATATTGAGGGAAGGCAAAGAAGAGGATTTGAAATCAAGGCAGAATTGCAGGAAACAGATTTCAGGAGGTAGATTCGAATCGCCTTTAAAGCACATGAAAAGCGGCAAAACGTTGACAATGATGCCCTTGGCCAAAAAGGGCGTATGCGTTTTTTCCTGAATATATTCAGGAAAAAACGCATACGCCCTTTTTGGCCAACCAAGCAACCTGGAAAGGCAAATCAGCGCTACAAAGAAGTCTCGCTTCCCATCGGTCAAAAGGGCCATGCTGAAAAAAGTGTCAAAACCAGAAATGCAGGACAGGCCATGGAGAAATGGGAGCCTTGCTACACTGATGGGCGGGATGTAAATTGCCAACAGCCACTCTGGAGAAGTGTACGGTGTGTCCTGAAACATCTAAAAAACACAGCTTAGAGAGCATAGGGCACTTCCACGCATGGGGGGATAAAGTGGGAAAATTGAAAATCAGCAAGACACAAGCACCCCAAAGTTTAGGGCTGCTCTGTTGACAAGGACCTCCACTTCATTCCACCTTAAATATCCCAGGAAAGCGAAAAATGGATAAAAAAGTTGTGGTCCTTATGTACAATGGAATATCACTCAGCCATGAAATCAATGTCATAAGGCTAGTAGCAGCATGATGAGTGGATTTAGGTAAGACGATTCTAAGTGAAATAAGTCACACAGAAAAGGACACTTCTCATAAGGTGTCACTTATAGAGGGAATGTAAAAACCGTTACACTTGAACTGAATTACAAAACAGAACAGAGTCACACATGCAGAAAACACACTATGGCTGCTTAACGGGAAAGGTGAGGTGGGGTGATACATAAAACAAGAGCTTCAAATTAGCTCAGATACCGTTCCATAAACCCAATATGTAATAGACAAGACCTACTCCTTGCTCAGAGAACTGGACTCAACACGCCCGATTCACCGCACAAGAATATATCTGACTAGTAATAATCTTAAAACCTATGTATTGATATCTCTCTGTTAGTGTGTCAAGTGGGTGTAAGGCGGCATAAACACAGCCGTGAAAAGCAGCTAAACCCCATTATAAAAATAAATTACTTTTAAAAACCCATGAAACAAAGACAGGGAAAGAGAGAGAAATTCTTACACAATTCGTTCAGGGGCTGTGATGCAACCTGGACTGACCATATCTAGACCCACAGCTGGATGAGACATAAGGGTGGACACTCTTGGGGCTGAGAGGTTTGGTGAGGTTGGGTGAGCAAACGCAGACCCTTTAAAGTAATACTGCGTGCTACCCATCGCATGGGTCCCAAATCTCCAGGTTCAAGGGCAACTTCCTACATCGAAAACATGCATGAGAAACCCAGAAGATGGTACACCGTGTGATGGGGAAAGGTTTCTAAAACGCACCTCATTTCTCATCTCCTTGTGCTCGGGTTCGCCATTCCAGCCACTTTACTAGCAATCTCCCTACTTGGAGCCTCAGCACCTTTAACCTCCTGTTCCGTACAGGTTGCAATTTGTCCTGAGGATGAACGGGAAGACGGGGAACCAATGAGAGACTAGCTCTTGGTGTTGGGACAGGCACAGGTCACTCTATTTTCCCATCAGGAAGAAGAATTAACCACAGGCTCAGCCTGACCCCCGGAACCAGAACAGGGCCTGAAGCCATCCTGCGCTTTTGCGGCCAGCTCCCAAAAAAGCGACTTGTAAAATGGAGCTTCAGGGCACTGCAATTCACAAACCTGCAGAGTTATAAATGATAACTCTCGTCCACAAATATATTGAGGGAAGGCAAAGAAGAGGATTTGAAATCAAGGCAGAATTGCAGGAAACAGATTTCAGGAGGTAGATCCGAATCGCCTTTAAAGCACATGAAAAGCGGCAAAACGTTGACAATGATGCCCTTGGCCAAAAAGGGCGTATGCGTTTTTTCCTGAATATATTCAGGAAAAAACGCATACGCCCTTTTTGGCCAACCAAGCAACCTGGAAAGGCAAATCAGCGCTACAAAGAAGTCTCGCTTCCCATCGGTCAAAAGGGCCATGCTGAAAAAAGTGTCAAAACCAGAAATGCAGGACAGGCCATGGAGAAATGGGAGCCTTGCTACACTGATGGGCGGGATGTAAATTGCCAACAGCCACTCTGGAGAAGTGTACGGTGTGTCCTGAAACATCTAAAAAACACAGCTTAGAGAGCATAGGGCACTTCCACGCATGGGGGGATAAAGTGGGAAAATTGAAAATCAGCAAGACACAAGCACCCCAAAGTTTAGGGCTGCTCTGTTGACAAGGACCTCCACTTCATTCCACCTTAAATATCCCAGGAAAGCGAAAACTGGATAAAAAAGTTGTGGTCCTTATGTACAATGGAATATCACTCAGCCATGAAATCAATGTCATAAGGCTAGTAGCAGCATGATGAGTGGATTTAGGTAAGACGATTCTAAGTGAAATAAGTCACACAGAAAAGGACACTTCTCATAAGGTGTCACTTATAGAGGGAATGTAAAAACCGTTACACTTGAACTGAATTACAAAACAGAACAGAGTCACACATGCAGAAAACACACTATGGCTGCTTAACGGGAAAGGTGAGGTGGGGTGATACATAAAACAAGAGCTTCAGATTAGCTCAGATACCGTTCCATAAACCCAATATGTAATAGACAAGACCTACTCCTTGCTCAGAGAACTGGACTCAACACGCCCGATTCACCGCACAAGAATATATCTGACTAGTAATAATCTTAAAACCTATGTATTGATATCTCTCTGTTAGTGTGTCAAGTGGGTGTAAGGCGGCATAAACACAGCCGTGAAAAGCAGCTAAACCCCATTATAAAAATAAATTACTTTTAAAAACCCATGAAACAAAGACAGGGAAAGAGAGAGAAATTCTTACACAATTTGTTCAGGCGCTGTGATGCAACCTGGACTGACCATATCTAGACCCACAGCTGGATGAGACATAAGGGTGGACACTCTTGGGGCTGAGAGGTTTGGTGAGGTTGGGTGAGCAAACGCAGACCCTTTCAAGTAATACTGCGTGCTACCCATCGCATGGGTCCCAAATCTCCAGGTTCAAGGGCATCTTCCTACATAGAAAACATGCATGAGAAACCCAGAAGATGGTACACCGTGTGATGGGGAAAGGTTTCTAAAACGCACCTCATTTCTCATCTCCTTGTGCTCGGGTTCGCCATTCCAGCCACTTTACCAGCAATCTCCCTTCTTGGAGCCTCAGCACCTTTAACCTCCTGTTCCGTACAGGTTGCAATTTGTCCTGAGGATGAACGGGAAGACGGGGAACCAATGAGAGACTAGCTCTTGGTGTTGGGACAGGCACAGGTCACTCTATTTTCCCATCAGGAAGAAGAATTAACCACAGGCTCAGCCTGACCCCCGGAACCAGAACAGGGCCTGAAGCCATCCTGCGCTTTTGCGGCCAGCTCCCAAAAAAGCGACTTGTAAAATGGAGCTTCAGGGCACTGCAATTCACAAACCTGCAGAGTTATAAATGATAACTCTCGTCCACAAATATATTGAGGGAAGGCAAAGAAGAGGATTTGAAATCAAGGCAGAATTGCAGGAAACAGATTTCAGGAGGTAGATTCGAATCGCCTTTAAAGCACATGAAAAGCGGCAAAACGTTGACAATGATGCCCTTGGCCAAAAAGGGCGTATGCGTTTTTTCCTGAATATATTCAGGAAAAAACGCATACGCCCTTTTTGGCCAACCAAGCAACCTGGAAAGGCAAATCAGCGCTACAAAGAAGTCTCGCTTCCCATCGGTCAAAAGGGCCATGCTGAAAAAAGTGTCAAAACCAGAAATGCAGGACAGGCCATGGAGAAATGGGAGCCTTGCTACACTGATGGGCGGGATGTAAATTGCCAACAGCCACTCTGGAGAAGTGTACGGTGTGTCCTGAAACATCTAAAAAACACAGCTTAGAGAGCATAGGGCACTTCCACGCATGGGGGGATAAAGTGGGAAAATTGAAAATCAGCAAGACACAAGCACCCCAAAGTTTAGGGCTGCTCTGTTGACAAGGACCTCCACTTCATTCCACCTTAAATATCCCAGGAAAGCGAAAAATGGATAAAAAAGTTGTGGTCCTTATGTACAATGGAATATCACTCAGCCATGAAATCAATGTCATAAGGCTAGTAGCAGCATGATGAGTGGATTTAGGTAAGACGATTCTAAGTGAAATAAGTCACACAGAAAAGGACACTTCTCATAAGGTGTCACTTATAGAGGGAATGTAAAAACCGTTACACTTGAACTGAATTACAAAACAGAACAGAGTCACACATGCAGAAAACACACTATGGCTGCTTAACGGGAAAGGTGAGGTGGGGTGATACATAAAACAAGAGCTTCAAATTAGCTCAGATACCGTTCCATAAACCCAATATGTAATAGACAAGACCTACTCCTTGCTCAGAGAACTGGACTCAACACGCCCGATTCACCGCACAAGAATATATCTGACTAGTAATAATCTTAAAACCTATGTATTGATATCTCTCTGTTAGTGTGTCAAGTGGGTGTAAGGCGGCATAAACACAGCCGTGAAAAGCAGCTAAACCCCATTATAAAAATAAATTACTTTTAAAAACCCATGAAACAAAGACAGGGAAAGAGAGAGAAATTCTTACACAATTCGTTCAGGGGCTGTGATGCAACCTGGACTGACCATATCTAGACCCACAGCTGGATGAGACATAAGGGTGGACACTCTTGGGGCTGAGAGGTTTGGTGAGGTTGGGTGAGCAAACGCAGACCCTTTAAAGTAATACTGCGTGCTACCCATCGCATGGGTCCCAAATCTCCAGGTTCAAGGGCAACTTCCTACATCGAAAACATGCATGAGAAACCCAGAAGATGGTACACCGTGTGATGGGGAAAGGTTTCTAAAACGCACCTCATTTCTCATCTCCTTGTGCTCGGGTTCGCCATTCCAGCCACTTTACTAGCAATCTCCCTACTTGGAGCCTCAGCACCTTTAACCTCCTGTTCCGTACAGGTTGCAATTTGTCCTGAGGATGAACGGGAAGACGGGGAACCAATGAGAGACTAGCTCTTGGTGTTGGGACAGGCACAGGTCACTCTATTTTCCCATCAGGAAGAAGAATTAACCACAGGCTCAGCCTGACCCCCGGAACCAGAACAGGGCCTGAAGCCATCCTGCGCTTTTGCGGCCAGCTCCCAAAAAAGCGACTTGTAAAATGGAGCTTCAGGGCACTGCAATTCACAAACCTGCAGAGTTATAAATGATAACTCTCGTCCACAAATATATTGAGGGAAGGCAAAGAAGAGGATTTGAAATCAAGGCAGAATTGCAGGAAACAGATTTCAGGAGGTAGATTCGAATCGCCTTTAAAGCACATGAAAAGCGGCAAAACGTTGACAATGATGCCCTTGGCCAAAAAGGGCGTATGCGTTTTTTCCTGAATATATTCAGGAAAAAACGCATACGCCCTTTTTGGCCAACCAAGCAACCTGGAAAGGCAAATCAGCGCTACAAAGAAGTCTCGCTTCCCATCGGTCAAAAGGGCCATGCTGAAAAAAGTGTCAAAACCAGAAATGCAGGACAGGCCATGGAGAAATGGGAGCCTTGCTACACTGATGGGCGGGATGTAAATTGCCAACAGCCACTCTGGAGAAGTGTACGGTGTGTCCTGAAACATCTAAAAAACACAGCTTAGAGAGCATAGGGCACTTCCACGCATGGGGGGATAAAGTGGGAAAATTGAAAATCAGCAAGACACAAGCACCCCAAAGTTTAGGGCTGCTCTGTTGACAAGGACCTCCACTTCATTCCACCTTAAATATCCCAGGAAAGCGAAAAATGGATAAAAAAGTTGTGGTCCTTATGTACAATGGAATATCACTCAGCCATGAAATCAATGTCATAAGGCTAGTAGCAGCATGATGAGTGGATTTAGGTAAGACGATTCTAAGTGAAATAAGTCACACAGAAAAGGACACTTCTCATAAGGTGTCACTTATAGAGGGAATGTAAAAACCGTTACACTTGAACTGAATTACAAAACAGAACAGAGTCACACATGCAGAAAACACACTATGGCTGCTTAACGGGAAAGGTGAGGTGGGGTGATACATAAAACAAGAGCTTCAAATTAGCTCAGATACCGTTCCATAAACCCAATATGTAATAGACAAGACCTACTCCTTGCTCAGAGAACTGGACTCAACACGCCCGATTCACCGCACAAGAATATATCTGACTAGTAATAATCTTAAAACCTATGTATTGATATCTCTCTGTTAGTGTGTCAAGTGGGTGTAAGGCGGCATAAGCACAGCCGTGAAAAGCAGCTAAACCCCATTATAAAAATAAATTACTTTTAAAAACCCATGAAACAAAGACAGGGAAAGAGAGAGAAATTCTTACACAATTCGTTCAGGGGCTGTGATGCAACCTGGACTGACCATATCTAGACCCACAGCTGGATGAGACATAAGGGTGGACACTCTTGGGGCTGAGAGGTTTGGTGAGGTTGGGTGAGCAAACGCAGACCCTTTAAAGTAATACTGCGTGCTACCCATCGCATGGGTCCCAAATCTCCAGGTTCAAGGGCAACTTCCTACATCGAAAACATGCATGAGAAACCCAGAAGATGGTACACCGTGTGATGGGGAAAGGTTTCTAAAACGCACCTCATTTCTCATCTCCTTGTGCTCGGGTTCGCCATTCCAGCCACTTTACTAGCAATCTCCCTACTTGGATCCTCAGCACCTTTAACCTCCTGTTCCGTACAGGTTGCAATTTGTCCTGAGGATGAACGGGAAGACGGGGAACCAATGAGAGACTAGCTCTTGTTGTTGGGACAGGCACAGGTCACTCTATTTTCCCATCAGGAAGAAGAATTAACCACAGGCTCAGCCTGACCCCCGGAACCAGAACAGGGCCTGAAGCCATCCTGCGCTTTTGCGGCCAGCTCCCAAAAAAGCGACTTGTAAAATGGAGCTTCAGGGCACTGCAATTCACAAACCTGCAGAGTTATAAATGATAACTCTCGTCCACAAATATATTGAGGGAAGACAAAGAAGAGGATTTGAAATCAAGGCAGAATTGCAGGAAACAGATTTCAGGAGGGAGATTCGAATCGCCTTTAAAGCACATGAAAAGCGGCAAAACGTTGACAATGATGCCCTTGGCCAAAAAGGGCGTATGCGTTTTTTCCTGAATATATTCAGGAAAAAACGCATACGCCCTTTTTGGCCAACCAAGCAACCTGGAAAGGCAAATCAGCGCTACAAAGAAGTCTCGCTTCCCATCGGTCAAAAGGGCCATGCTGAAAAAAGTGTCAAAACCAGAAATGCAGGACAGGCCATGGAGAAATGGGAGCCTTGCTACACTGATGGGCGGGATGTAAATTGCCAACAGCCACTCTGGAGAAGTGTACGGTGTGTCCTGAAACATCTAAAAAACACAGCTTAGAGAGCATAGGGCACTTCCACGCATGGGGGGATAAAGTGGGAAAATTGAAAATCAGCAAGACACAAGCACCCCAAAGTTTAGGGCTGCTCTGTTGACAAGGACCTCCACTTCATTCCACCTTCAATATCCCAGGAAAGCGAAAAATGGATAAAAAAGTTGTGGTCCTTATGTACAATGGAATATCACTCAGCCATGAAATCAATGTCATAAGGCTAGTAGCAGCATGATGAGTGGATTTAGGTAAGACGATTCTAAGTGAAATAAGTCACACAGAAAAGGACACTACTCATAAGGTGTCACTTATAGAGGGAATGTAAAAACCGTTACACTTGAACTGAATTACAAAACAGAACAGAGTCACACATGCAGAAAACACACTATGGCTGCTTAACGGGAAAGGTGAGGTGGGGTGATACATAAAACAAGAGCTTCAAATTATCTCAGATACCGTTCCATAAACCCAATATGTAATAGACAAGACCTACTCCTTGCTCAGAGAACTGGACTCAACACGCCCGATTCACCGCACAAGAATATATCTGACTAGTAATAATCTTAAAACCTATGTATTGATATCTCTCTGTTAGTGTGTCAAGTGGGTGTAAGGCGGCATAAGCACAGCCGTGAAAAGCAGCTAAACCCCATTATAAAAATAAATTACTTTTAAAAACCCATGAAACAAAGACAGGGAAAGAGAGAGAAATTCTTACACAATTCGTTCAGGGGCTGTGATGCAACCTGGACTGACCATATCTAGACCCACAGCTGGATGAGACATAAGGGTGGACACTCTTGGGGCTGAGAGGTTTGGTGAGGTTGGGTGAGCAAACGCAGACCCTTTAAAGTAATACTGCGTGCTACCCATCGCATGGGTCCCAAATCTCCAGGTTCAAGGGCAACTTCCTACATCGAAAACATGCATGAGAAACCCAGAAGATGGTACACCGTGTGATGGTGAAAGGTTTCTAAAACGCACCTCATTTCTCATCTCCTTGTGCTCGGGTTCGCCATTCCAGCCACTTTACTAGCAATCTCCCTACTTGGAGCCTCAGCACCTTTAACCTCCTGTTCCGTACAGGTTGCAATTTGTCCTGAGGATGAACGGGAAGACGGGGAACCAATGAGAGACTAGCTCTTGGTGTTGGGACAGGCACAGGTCACTCTATTTTCCCATCAGAAAGAAGAATTAACCACAGGCTCAGCCTGACCCCCGGAACCAGAACAGGGCCTGAAGCCATCCTGCGCTTTTGCGGCCAGCTCCCAAAAAAGCGACTTGTAAAATGGAGCTTCAGGGCACTGCAATTCACAAACCTGCAGAGTTATAAATGATAACTCTCGTCCACAAATATATTGAGGGAAGGCAAAGAAGAGGATTTGAAATCAAGGCAGAATTGCAGGAAACAGATTTCAGGAGGTAGATTCGAATCGCCTTTAAAGCACATGAAAAGCGGCAAAACGTTGACAATGATGCCCTTGGCCAAAAAGGGCGTATGCGTTTTTTCCTGAATATATTCAGGAAAAAACGCATACGCCCTTTTTGGCCAACCAAGCAACCTGGAAAGGCAAATCAGCGCTACAAAGAAGTCTCGCTTCCCATCGGTCAAAAGGGCCATGCTGAAAAAAGTGTCAAAACCAGAAATGCAGGACAGGCCATGGAGAAATGGGAGCCTTGCTACACTGATGGGCGGGATGTAAATTGCCAACAGCCACTCTGGAGAAGTGTACGGTGTGTCCTGAAACATCTAAAAAACACAGCTTAGAGAGCATAGGGCACTTCCACGCATGGGGGGATAAAGTGGGAAAATTGAAAATCAGCAAGACACAAGCACCCCAAAGTTTAGGGCTGCTCTGTTGACAAGGACCTCCACTTCATTCCACCTTAAATATCCCAGGAAAGCGAAAAATGGATAAAAAAGTTGTGGTCCTTATGTACAATGGAATATCACTCAGCCATGAAATCAATGTCATAAGGCTAGTAGCAGCATGATGAGTGGATTTAGGTAAGACGATTCTAAGTGAAATAAGTCACACAGAAAAGGACACTTCTCATAAGGTGTCACTTATAGAGGGAATGTAAAAACCGTTACACTTGAACTGAATTACAAAACAGAACACAGTCACACATGCAGAAAACACACTATGGCTGCTTAACGGGAAAGGTGAGGTGGGGTGATACATAAAACAAGAGCTTCAAATTAGCTCAGATACCGTTCCATAAACCCAATATGTAATAGACAAGACCTACTCCTTGCTCAGAGAACTGGACTCAACACGCCCGATTCACCGCACAAGAATATATCTGACTAGTAATAATCTTAAAACCTATGTATTGATATCTCTCTGTTAGTGTGTCAAGTGGGTGTAAGGCGGCATAAGCACAGCCGTGAAAAGCAGCTAAACCCCATTATAAAAATAAATTACTTTTAAAAACCCATGAAACAAAGACAGGGAAAGAGAGAGAAATTCTTACACAATTTGTTCAGGGGCTGTGATGCAACCTGGACTGACCATATCTAGACCCACAGCTGGATGAGACATAAGGGTGGACACTCTTGGGGCTGAGAGGTTTGGTGAGGTTGGGTGAGCAAACGCAGACCCTTTAAAGTAATACTGCGTGCTACCCATCGCATGGGTCCCAAATCTCCAGGTTCAAGGGCAACTTCCTACATCGAAAACATGCATGAGAAACCCAGAAGATGGTACACCGTGTGATGGGGAAAGGTTTCTAAAACGCACCTCATTTCTCATCTCCTTGTGCTCGGGTTCGCCATTCCAGCCACTTTACTAGCAATCTCCCTACTTGGATCCTCAGCACCTTTAACCTCCTGTTCCGTACAGGTTGCAATTTGTCCTGAGGATGAACGGGAAGACGGGGAACCAATGAGAGACTAGCTCTTGGTGTTGGGACAGGCACAGGTCACTCTATTTTCCCATCAGGAAGAAGAATTAACCACAGGCTCAGCCTGACCCCCGGAACCAGAACAGGGCCTGAAGCCATCCTGCGCTTTTGCGGCCCGCTCCCAAAAAAGCGACTTGTAAAATGGAGCTTCAGGGCACTGCAATTCACAAACCTGCAGAGTTATAAATGATAACTCTCGT
Organism: Balaenoptera physalus; assembly: GCF_965194825.1. NCBI lineage: Eukaryota > Metazoa > Chordata > Mammalia > Artiodactyla > Balaenopteridae > Balaenoptera > Balaenoptera physalus. The sequence goes on along the minus strand of NW_028126067.1, from coordinate 310,269 downwards.
CCACAAATATATTGAGGGAAGGCAAAGAAGAGGATTTGAAATCAAGGCAGAATTGCAGGAAACAGATTTCAGGAGGTAGATTCGAATCGCCTTTAAAGCACATGAAAAGCGGCAAAACGTTGACAATGATGCCCTTGGCCAAAAAGGGCGTATGCGTTTTTTCCTGAATATATTCAGGAAAAAACGCATACGCCCTTTTTGGCCAACCAAGCAACCTGGAAAGGCAAATCAGCGCTACAAAGAAGTCTCGCTTCCCATCGGTCAAAAGGGCCATGCTGAAAAAAGTGTCAAAACCAGAAATGCAGGACAGGCCATGGAGAAATGGGAGCCTTGCTACACTGATGGGCGGGATGTAAATTGCCAACAGCCACTCTGGAGAAGTGTACGGTGTGTCCTGAAACATCTAAAAAACACAGCTTAGAGAGCATAGGGCACTTCCACGCATGGGGGGATAAAGTGGGAAAATTGAAAATCAGCAAGACACAAGCACCCCAAAGTTTAGGGCTGCTCTGTTGACAAGGACCTCCACTTCATTCCACCTTAAATATCCCAGGAAAGCGAAAAATGGATAAAAAAGTTGTGGTCCTTATGTACAATGGAATATCACTCAGCCATGAAATCAATGTCATAAGGCTAGTAGCAGCATGATGAGTGGATTTAGGTAAGACGATTCTAAGTGAAATAAGTCACACAGAAAAGGACACTTCTCATAAGGTGTCACTTATAGAGGGAATGTAAAAACCGTTACACTTGAACTGAATTACAAAACAGAACACAGTCACACATGCAGAAAACACACTATGGCTGCTTAACGGGAAAGGTGAGGTGGGGTGATACATAAAACAAGAGCTTCAAATTAGCTCAGATACCGTTCCATAAACCCAATATGTAATAGACAAGACCTACTCCTTGCTCAGAGAACTGGACTCAACACGCCCGATTCACCGCACAAGAATATATCTGACTAGTAATAATCTTAAAACCTATGTATTGATATCTCTCTGTTAGTGTGTCAAGTGGGTGTAAGGCGGCATAAGCACAGCCGTGAAAAGCAGCTAAACCCCATTATAAAAATAAATTACTTTTAAAAACCCATGAAACAAAGACAGGGAAAGAGAGAGAAATTCTTACACAATTCGTTCAGGGGCTGTGATGCAACCTGGACTGACCATATCTAGACCCACAGCTGGATGAGACATAAGGGTGGACACTCTTGGGGCTGAGAGGTTTGGTGAGGTTGGGTGAGCAAACGCAGACCCTTTAAAGTAATACTGCGTGCTACCCATCGCATGGGTCCCAAATCTCCAGGTTCAAGGGCAACTTCCTACATCGAAAACATGCATGAGAAACCCAGAAGATGGTACACCGTGTGATGGGGAAAGGTTTCTAAAACGCACCTCATTTCTCATCTCCTTGTGCTCGGGTTCGCCATTCCAGCCACTTTACTAGCAATCTCCCTACTTGGATCCTCAGCACCTTTAACCTCCTGTTCCGTACAGGTTGCAATTTGTCCTGAGGATGAACGGGAAGACGGGGAACCAATGAGAGACTAGCTCTTGTTGTTGGGACAGGCACAGGTCACTCTATTTTCCCATCAGGAAGAAGAATTAACCACAGGCTCAGCCTGACCCCTGGAACCAGAACAGGGCCTGAAGCCATCCTGCGCTTTTGCGGCCAGCTCCCAAAAAAGCGACTTGTAAAATGGAGCTTCAGGGCACTGCAATTCACAAACCTGCAGAGTTATAAATGATAACTCTCGTCCACAAATATATTGAGGGAAGACAAAGAAGAGGATTTGAAATCAAGGCAGAATTGCAGGAAACAGATTTCAGGAGGGAGATTCGAATCGCCTTTAAAGCACATGAAAAGCGGCAAAACGTTGACAATGATGCCCTTGGCCAAAAAGGGCGTATGCGTTTTTTCCTGAATATATTCAGGAAAAAACGCATACGCCCTTTTTGGCCAACCAAGCAACCTGGAAAGGCAAATCAGCGCTACAAAGAAGTCTCGCTTCCCATCGGTCAAAAGGGCCATGCTGAAAAAAGTGTCAAAACCAGAAATGCAGGACAGGCCATGGAGAAATGGGAGCCTTGCTACACTGATGGGCGGGATGTAAATTGCCAACAGCCACTCTGGAGAAGTGTACGGTGTGTCCTGAAACATCTAAAAAACACAGCTTAGAGAGCATAGGGCACTTCCACGCATGGGGGGATAAAGTGGGAAAATTGAAAATCAGCAAGACACAAGCACCCCAAAGTTTAGGGCTGCTCTGTTGACAAGGACCTCCACTTCATTCCACCTTCAATATCCCAGGAAAGCGAAAAATGGATAAAAAAGTTGTGGTCCTTATGTACAATGGAATATCACTCAGCCATGAAATCAATGTCATAAGGCTAGTAGCAGCATGATGAGTGGATTTAGGTAAGACGATTCTAAGTGAAATAAGTCACACAGAAAAGGACACTACTCATAAGGTGTCACTTATAGAGGGAATGTAAAAACCGTTACACTTGAACTGAATTACAAAACAGAACAGAGTCACACATGCAGAAAACACACTATGGCTGCTTAACGGGAAAGGTGAGGTGGGGTGATACATAAAACAAGAGCTTCAAATTATCTCAGATACCGTTCCATAAACCCAATATGTAATAGACAAGACCTACTCCTTGCTCAGAGAACTGGACTCAACACGCCCGATTCACCGCACAAGAATATATCTGACTAGTAATAATCTTAAAACCTATGTATTGATATCTCTCTGTTAGTGTGTCAAGTGGGTGTAAGGCGGCATAAGCACAGCCGTGAAAAGCAGCTAAACCCCATTATAAAAATAAATTACTTTTAAAAACCCATGAAACAAAGACAGGGAAAGAGAGAGAAATTCTTACACAATTTGTTCAGGGGCTGTGATGCAACCTGGACTGACCATATCTAGACCCACAGCTGGATGAGACATAAGGGTGGACACTCTTGGGGCTGAGAGGTTTGGTGAGGTTGGGTGAGCAAACGCAGACCCTTTAAAGTAATACTGCGTGCTACCCATCGCATGGGTCCCAAATCTCCAGGTTCAAGGGCAACTTCCTACATCGAAAACATGCATGAGAAACCCAGAAGATGGTACACCGTGTGATGGTGAAAGGTTTCTAAAACGCACCTCATTTCTCATCTCCTTGTGCTCGGGTTCGCCATTCCAGCCACTTTACTAGCAATCTCCCTACTTGGAGCCTCAGCACCTTTAACCTCCTGTTCCGTACAGGTTGCAATTTGTCCTGAGGATGAACGGGAAGACGGGGAACCAATGAGAGACTAGCTCTTGGTGTTGGGACAGGCACAGGTCACTCTATTTTCCCATCAGAAAGAAGAATTAACCACAGGCTCAGCCTGACCCCCGGAACCAGAACAGGGCCTGAAGCCATCCTGCGCTTTTGCGGCCAGCTCCCAAAAAAGCGACTTGTAAAATGGAGCTTCAGGGCACTGCAATTCACAAACCTGCAGAGTTATAAATGATAACTCTCGTCCACAAATATATTGAGGGAAGGCAAAGAAGAGGATTTGAAATCAAGGCAGAATTGCAGGAAACAGATTTCAGGAGGTAGATTCGAATCGCCTTTAAAGCACATGAAAAGCGGCAAAACGTTGACAATGATGCCCTTGGCCAAAAAGGGCGTATGCGTTTTTTCCTGAATATATTCAGGAAAAAACGCATACGCCCTTTTTGGCCAACCAAGCAACCTGGAAAGGCAAATCAGCGCTACAAAGAAGTCTCGCTTCCCATCGGTCAAAAGGGCCATGCTGAAAAAAGTGTCAAAACCAGAAATGCAGGACAGGCCATGGAGAAATGGGAGCCTTGCTACACTGATGGGCGGGATGTAAATTGCCAACAGCCACTCTGGAGAAGTGTACGGTGTGTCCTGAAACATCTAAAAAACACAGCTTAGAGAGCATAGGGCACTTCCACGCATGGGGGGATAAAGTGGGAAAATTGAAAATCAGCAAGACACAAGCACCCCAAAGTTTAGGGCTGCTCTGTTGACAAGGACCTCCACTTCATTCCACCTTAAATATCCCAGGAAAGCGAAAAATGGATAAAAAAGTTGTGGTCCTTATGTACAATGGAATAACACTCAGCCATGAAATCAATGTCATAAGGCTAGTAGCAGCATGATGAGTGGATTTAGGTAAGACGATTCTAAGTGAAATAAGTCACACAGAAAAGGACACTTCTCATAAGGTGTCACTTATAGAGGGAATGTAAAAACCGTTACACTTGAACTGAATTACAAAACAGAACACAGTCACACATGCAGAAAACACACTATGGCTGCTTAACGGGAAAGGTGAGGTGGGGTGATACATAAAACAAGAGCTTCAAATTAGCTCAGATACCGTTCCATAAACCCAATATGTAATAGACAAGACCTACTCCTTGCTCAGAGAACTGGACTCAACACGCCCGATTCACCGCACAAGAATATATCTGACTAGTAATAATCTTAAAACCTATGTATTGATATCTCTCTGTTAGTGTGTCAAGTGGGTGTAAGGCGGCATAAGCACAGCCGTGAAAAGCAGCTAAACCCCATTATAAAAATAAATTACTTTTAAAAACCCATGAAACAAAGACAGGGAAAGAGAGAGAAATTCTTACACAATTTGTTCAGGGGCTGTGATGCAACCTGGACTGACCATATCTAGACCCACAGCTGGATGAGACATAAGGGTGGACACTCTTGGGGCTGAGAGGTTTGGTGAGGTTGGGTGAGCAAACGCAGACCCTTTAAAGTAATACTGCGTGCTACCCATCGCATGGGTCCCAAATCTCCAGGTTCAAGGGCAACTTCCTACATCGAAAACATGCATGAGAAACCCAGAAGATGGTACACCGTGTGATGGGGAAAGGTTTCTAAAACGCACCTCATTTCTCATCTCCTTGTGCTCGGGTTCGCCATTCCAGCCACTTTACTAGCAATCTCCCTACTTGGATCCTCAGCACCTTTAACCTCCTGTTCCGTACAGGTTGCAATTTGTCCTGAGGATGAACGGGAAGACGGGGAACCAATGAGAGACTAGCTCTTGGTGTTGGGACAGGCACAGGTCACTCTATTTTCCCATCAGGAAGAAGAATTAACCACAGGCTCAGCCTGACCCCCGGAACCAGAACAGGGCCTGAAGCCATCCTGCGCTTTTGCGGCCCGCTCCCAAAAAAGCGACTTGTAAAATGGAGCTTCAGGGCACTGCAATTCACAAACCTGCAGAGTTATAAATGATAACTCTCGTCCACAAATATATTGAGGGAAGGCAAAGAAGAGGATTTGAAATCAAGGCAGAATTGCAGGAAACAGATTTCAGGAGGTAGATTCGAATCGCCTTTAAAGCACATGAAAAGCGGCAAAACGTTGACAATGATGCCCTTGGCCAAAAAGGGCGTATGCGTTTTTTCCTGAATATATTCAGGAAAAAACGCATACGCCCTTTTTGGCCAACCAAGCAACCTGGAAAGGCAAATCAGCGCTACAAAGAAGTCTCGCTTCCCATCGGTCAAAAGGGCCATGCTGAAAAAAGTGTCAAAACCAGAAATGCAGGACAGGCCATGGAGAAATGGGAGCCTTGCTACACTGATGGGCGGGATGTAAATTGCCAACAGCCACTCTGGAGAAGTGTACGGTGTGTCCTGAAACATCTAAAAAACACAGCTTAGAGAGCATAGGGCACTTCCACGCATGGGGGGATAAAGTGGGAAAATTGAAAATCAGCAAGACACAAGCACCCCAAAGTTTAGGGCTGCTCTGTTGACAAGGACCTCCACTTCATTCCACCTTAAATATCCCAGGAAAGCGAAAAATGGATAAAAAAGTTGTGGTCCTTATGTACAATGGAATATCACTCAGCCATGAAATCAATGTCATAAGGCTAGTAGCAGCATGATGAGTGGATTTAGGTAAGACGATTCTAAGTGAAATAAGTCACACAGAAAAGGACACTTCTCATAAGGTGTCACTTATAGAGGGAATGTAAAAACCGTTACACTTGAACTGAATTACAAAACAGAACACAGTCACACATGCAGAAAACACACTATGGCTGCTTAACGGGAAAGGTGAGGTGGGGTGATACATAAAACAAGAGCTTCAAATTAGCTCAGATACCGTTCCATAAACCCAATATGTAATAGACAAGACCTACTCCTTGCTCAGAGAACTGGACTCAACACGCCCGATTCACCGCACAAGAATATATCTGACTAGTAATAATCTTAAAACCTATGTATTGATATCTCTCTGTTAGTGTGTCAAGTGGGTGTAAGGCGGCATAAGCACAGCCGTGAAAAGCAGCTAAACCCCATTATAAAAATAAATTACTTTTAAAAACCCATGAAACAAAGACAGGGAAAGAGAGAGAAATTCTTACACAATTTGTTCAGGGGCTGTGATGCAACCTGGACTGACCATATCTAGACCCACAGCTGGATGAGACATAAGGGTGGACACTCTTGGGGCTGAGAGGTTTGGTGAGGTTGGGTGAGCAAACGCAGACCCTTTAAAGTAATACTGCGTGCTACCCATCGCATGGGTCCCAAATCTCCAGGTTCAAGGGCAACTTCCTACATCGAAAACATGCATGAGAAACCCAGAAGATGGTACACCGTGTGATGGGGAAAGGTTTCTAAAACGCACCTCATTTCTCATCTCCTTGTGCTCGGGTTCGCCATTCCAGCCACTTTACTAGCAATCTCCCTACTTGGATCCTCAGCACCTTTAACCTCCTGTTCCGTACAGGTTGCAATTTGTCCTGAGGATGAACGGGAAGACGGGGAACCAATGAGAGACTAGCTCTTGGTGTTGGGACAGGCACAGGTCACTCTATTTTCCCATCAGGAAGAAGAATTAACCACAGGCTCAGCCTGACCCCCGGAACCAGAACAGGGCCTGAAGCCATCCTGCGCTTTTGCGGCCAGCTCCCAAAAAAGCGACTTGTAAAATGGAGCTTCAGGGCACTGCAATTCACAAACCTGCAGAGTTATAAATGATAACTCTCGTCCACAAATATATTGAGGGAAGGCAAAGAAGAGGATTTGAAATCAAGGCAGAATTGCAGGAAACAGATTTCAGGAGGTAGATTCGAATCGCCTTTAAAGCACATGAAAAGCGGCAAAACGTTGACAATGATGCCCTTGGCCAAAAAGGGCGTATGCGTTTTTTCCTGAATATATTCAGGAAAAAACGCATACGCCCTTTTTGGCCAACCAAGCAACCTGGAAAGGCAAATCAGCGCTACAAAGAAGTCTCGCTTCCCATCGGTCAAAAGGGCCATGCTGAAAAAAGTGTCAAAACCAGAAATGCAGGACAGGCCATGGAGAAATGGGAGCCTTGCTACACTGATGGGCGAGATGTAAATTGCCAACAGCCACTCTGGAGAAGTGTACGGTGTGTCCTGAAACATCTAAAAAACACAGCTTAGAGAGCATAGGGCACTTCCACGCATGGGGGGATAAAGTGGGAAAATTGAAAATCAGCAAGACACAAGCACCCCAAAGTTTAGGGCTGCTCTGTTGACAAGGACCTCCACTTCATTCCACCTTAAATATCCCAGGAAAGCGAAAAATGGATAAAAAAGTTGTGGTCCTTATGTACAATGGAATATCACTCAGCCATGAAATCAATGTCATAAGGCTAGAAGCAGCATGATGAGTGGATTTAGGTAAGACGATTCTAAGTGAAATAAGTCACACAGAAAAGGACACTTCTCATAAGGTGTCACTTATAGAGGGAATGTAAAAACCGTTACACTTGAACTGAATTACAAAACAGAACACAGTCACACATGCAGAAAACACACTATGGCTGCTTAACGGGAAAGGTGAGGTGGGGTGATACATAAAACAAGAGCTTCAAATTAGCTCAGATACCGTTCCATAAACCCAATATGTAATAGACAAGACCTACTCCTTGCTCAGAGAACTGGACTCAACACGCCCGATTCACCGCACAAGAATATATCTGACTAGTAATAATCTTAAAACCTATGTATTGATATCTCTCTGTTAGTGTGTCAAGTGGGTGTAAGGCGGCATAAGCACAGCCGTGAAAAGCAGCTAAACCCCATTATAAAAATAAATTACTTTTAAAAACCCATGAAACAAAGACAGGGAAAGAGAGAGAAATTCTTACACAATTTGTTCAGGGGCTGTGATGCAACCTGGACTGACCATATCTAGACCCACAGCTGGATGAGACATAAGGGTGGACACTCTTGGGGCTGAGAGGTTTGGTGAGGTTGGGTGAGCAAACGCAGACCCTTTAAAGTAATACTGCGTGCTACCCATCGCATGGGTCCCAAATCTCCAGGTTCAAGGGCAACTTCCTACATCGAAAACATGCATGAGAAACCCAGAAGATGGTACACCGTGTGATGGGGAAAGGTTTCTAAAACGCACCTCATTTCTCATCTCCTTGTGCTCGGGTTCGCCATTCCAGCCACTTTACTAGCAATCTCCCTACTTGGATCCTCAGCACCTTTAACCTCCTGTTCCGTACAGGTTGCAATTTGTCCTGAGGATGAACGGGAAGACGGGGAACCAATGAGAGACTAGCTCTTGGTGTTGGGACAGGCACAGGTCACTCTATTTTCCCATCAGGAAGAAGAATTAACCACAGGCTCAGCCTGACCCCCGGAACCAGAACAGGGCCTGAAGCCATCCTGCGCTTTTGCGGCCAGCTCCCAAAAAAGCGACTTGTAAAATGGAGCTTCAGGGCACTGCAATTCACAAACCTGCAGAGTTATAAATGATAACTCTCGTCCACAAATATATTGAGGGAAGGCAAAGAAGAGGATTTGAAATCAAGGCAGAATTGCAGGAAACAGATTTCAGGAGGTAGATTCGAATCGCCTTTAAAGCACATGAAAAGCGGCAAAACGTTGACAATGATGCCCTTGGCCAAAAAGGGCGTATGCGTTTTTTCCTGAATATATTCAGGAAAAAACGCATACGCCCTTTTTGGCCAACCAAGCAACCTGGAAAGGCAAATCAGCGCTACAAAGAAGTCTCGCTTCCCATCGGTCAAAAGGGCCATGCTGAAAAAAGTGTCAAAACCAGAAATGCAGGACAGGCCATGGAGAAATGGGAGCCTTGCTACACTGATGGGCGGGATGTAAATTGCCAACAGCCACTCTGGAGAAGTGTACGGTGTGTCCTGAAACATCTAAAAAACACAGCTTAGAGAGCATAGGGCACTTCCACGCATGGGGGGATAAAGTGGGAAAATTGAAAATCAGCAAGACACAAGCACCCCAAAGTTTAGGGCTGCTCTGTTGACAAGGACCTCCACTTCATTCCACCTTAAATATCCCAGGAAAGCGAAAAATGGATAAAAAAGTTGTGGTCCTTATGTACAATGGAATATCACTCAGCCATGAAATCAATGTCATAAGGCTAGTAGCAGCATGATGAGTGGATTTAGGTAAGACGATTCTAAGTGAAATAAGTCACACAGAAAAGGACACTTCTCATAAGGTGTCACTTATAGAGGGAATGTAAAAACCGTTACACTTGAACTGAATTACAAAACAGAACAGAGTCACACATGCAGAAAACACACTATGGCTGCTTAACGGGAAAGGTGAGGTGGGGTGATACATAAAACAAGAGCTTCAAATTAGCTCAGATACCGTTCCATAAACCCAATATGTAATAGACAAGACCTACTCCTTGCTCAGAGAACTGGACTCAACACGCCCGATTCACCGCACAAGAATATATCTGACTAGTAATAATCTTAAAACCTATGTATTGATATCTCTCTGTTAGTGTGTCAAGTGGGTGTAAGGCGGCATAAGCACAGCCGTGAAAAGCAGCTAAACCCCATTATAAAAATAAATTACTTTTAAAAACCCATGAAACAAAGACAGGGAAAGAGAGAGAAATTCTTACACAATTTGTTCAGGGGCTGTGATGCAACCTGGACTGACCATATCTAGACCCACAGCTGGATGAGACATAAGGGTGGACACTCTTGGGGCTGAGAGGTTTGGTGAGGTTGGGTGAGCAAACGCAGACCCTTTAAAGTAATACTGCGTGCTACCCATCGCATGGGTCCCAAATCTCCAGGTTCAAGGGCAACTTCCTACATCGAAAACATGCATGAGAAACCCAGAAGATGGTACACCGTGTGATGGGGAAAGGTTTCTAAAACGCACCTCATTTCTCATCTCCTTGTGCTCGGGTTCGCCATTCCAGCCACTTTACTAGCAATCTCCCTACTTGGATCCTCAGCACCTTTAACCTCCTGTTCCGTACAGGTTGCAATTTGTCCTGAGGATGAACGGGAAGACGGGGAACCAATGAGAGACTAGCTCTTGGTGTTGGGACAGGCACAGGTCACTCTATTTTCCCATCAGGAAGAAGAATTAACCACAGGCTCAGCCTGACCCCCGGAACCAGAACAGGGCCTGAAGCCATCCTGCGCTTTTGCGGCCAGCTCCCAAAAAAGCGACTTGTAAAATGGAGCTTCAGGGCACTGCAATTCACAAACCTGCAGAGTTATAAATGATAACTCTCGTCCACAAATATATTGAGGGAAGGCAAAGAAGAGGATTTGAAATCAAGGCAGAATTGCAGGAAACAGATTTCAGGAGGTAGATTCGAATCGCCTTTAAAGCACATGAAAAGCGGCAAAACGTTGACAATGATGCCCTTGGCCAAAAAGGGCGTATGCGTTTTTTCCTGAATATATTCAGGAAAAAACGCATACGCCCTTTTTGGCCAACCAAGCAACCTGGAAAGGCAAATCAGCGCTACAAAGAAGTCTCGCTTCCCATCGGTCAAAAGGGCCATGCTGAAAAAAGTGTCAAAACCAGAAATGCAGGACAGGCCATGGAGAAATGGGAGCCTTGCTACACTGATGGGCGGGATGTAAATTGCCAAGAGCCACTCTGGAGAAGTGTACGGTGTGTCCTGAAACATCTAAAAAACACAGCTTAGAGAGCATAGGGCACTTCCACGCATGGGGGGATAAAGTGGGAAAATTGAAAATCAGCAAGACACAAGCACCCCAAAGTTTAGGGCTGCTCTGTTGACAAGGACCTCCACTTCATTCCACCTTAAATATCCCAGGAAAGCGAAAAATGGATAAAAAAGTTGTGGTCCTTATGTACAATGGAATATCACTCAGCCATGAAATCAATGTCATAAGGCTAGAAGCAGCATGATGAGTGGATTTAGGTAAGACGATTCTAAGTGAAATAAGTCACACAGAAAAGGACACTTCTCATAAGGTGTCACTTATAGAGGGAATGTAAAAACCGTTACACTTGAACTGAATTACAAAACAGAACACAGTCACACATGCAGAAAACACACTATGGCTGCTTAACGGGAAAGGTGAGGTGGGGTGATACATAAAACAAGAGCTTCAAATTAGCTCAGATACCGTTCCATAAACCCAATATGTAATAGACAAGACCTACTCCTTGCTCAGAGAACTGGACTCAACACGCCCGATTCACCGCACAAGAATATATCTGACTAGTAATAATCTTAAAACCTATGTATTGATATCTCTCTGTTAGTGTGTCAAGTGGGTGTAAGGCGGCATAAGCACAGCCGTGAAAAGCAGCTAAACCCCATTATAAAAATAAATTACTTTTAAAAACCCATGAAACAAAGACAGGGAAAGAGAGAGAAATTCTTACACAATTTGTTCAGGGGCTGTGATGCAACCTGGACTGACCATATCTAGACCCACAGCTGGATGAGACATAAGGGTGGACACTCTTGGGGCTGAGAGGTTTGGTGAGGTTGGGTGAGCAAACGCAGACCCTTTAAAGTAATACTGCGTGCTACCCATCGCATGGGTCCCAAATCTCCAGGTTCAAGGGCAACTTCCTACATCGAAAACATGCATGAGAAACCCAGAAGATGGTACACCGTGTGATGGGGAAAGGTTTCTAAAACGCACCTCATTTCTCATCTCCTTGTGCTCGGGTTCGCCATTCCAGCCACTTTACTAGCAATCTCCCTACTTGGATCCTCAGCACCTTTAACCTCCTGTTCCGTACAGGTTGCAATTTGTCCTGAGGATGAACGGGAAGACGGGGAACCAATGAGAGACTAGCTCTTGGTGTTGGGACAGGCACAGGTCACTCTATTTTCCCATCAGGAAGAAGAATTAACCACAGGCTCAGCCTGACCCCCGGAACCAGAACAGGGCCTGAAGCCATCCTGCGCTTTTGCGGCCAGCTCCCAAAAAAGCGACTTGTAAAATGGAGCTTCAGGGCACTGCAATTCACAAACCTGCAGAGTTATAAATGATAACTCTCGTCCACAAATATATTGAGGGAAGGCAAAGAAGAGGATTTGAAATCAAGGCAGAATTGCAGGAAACAGATTTCAGGAGGTAGATTCGAATCGCCTTTAAAGCACATGAAAAGCGGCAAAACGTTGACAATGATGCCCTTGGCCAAAAAGGGCGTATGCGTTTTTTCCTGAATATATTCAGGAAAAAACGCATACGCCCTTTTTGGCCAACCAAGCAACCTGGAAAGGCAAATCAGCGCTACAAAGAAGTCTCGCTTCCCATCGGTCAAAAGGGCCATGCTGAAAAAAGTGTCAAAACCAGAAATGCAGGACAGGCCATGGAGAAATGGGAGCCTTGCTACACTGATGGGCGGGATGTAAATTGCCAACAGCCACTCTGGAGAAGTGTACGGTGTGTCCTGAAACATCTAAAAAACACAGCTTAGAGAGCATAGGGCACTTCCACGCATGGGGGGATAAAGTGGGAAAATTGAAAATCAGCAAGACACAAGCACCCCAAAGTTTAGGGCTGCTCTGTTGACAAGGACCTCCACTTCATTCCACCTTAAATATCCCAGGAAAGCGAAAAATGGATAAAAAAGTTGTGGTCCTTATGTACAATGGAATATCACTCAGCCATGAAATCAATGTCATAAGGCTAGTAGCAGCATGATGAGTGGATTTAGGTAAGACGATTCTAAGTGAAATAAGTCACACAGAAAAGGACACTTCTCATAAGGTGTCACTTATAGAGGGAATGTAAAAACCGTTACACTTGAACTGAATTACAAAACAGAACACAGTCACACATGCAGAAAACACACTATGGCTGCTTAACGGGAAAGGTGAGGTGGGGTGATACATAAAACAAGAGCTTCAAATTAGCTCAGATACCGTTCCATAAACCCAATATGTAATAGACAAGACCTACTCCTTGCTCAGAGAACTGGACTCAACACGCCCGATTCACCGCACAAGAATATATCTGACTAGTAATAATCTTAAAACCTATGTATTGATATCTCTCTGTTAGTGTGTCAAGTGGGTGTAAGGCGGCATAAGCACAGCCGTGAAAAGCAGCTAAACCCCATTATAAAAATAAATTACTTTTAAAAACCCATGAAACAAAGACAGGGAAAGAGAGAGAAATTCTTACACAATTCGTTCAGGGGCTGTGATGCAACCTGGACTGACCATATCTAGACCCACAGCTGGATGAGACATAAGGGTGGACACTCTTGGGGCTGAGAGGTTTGGTGAGGTTGGGTGAGCAAACGCAGACCCTTTAAAGTAATACTGCGTGCTACCCATCGCATGGGTCCCAAATCTCCAGGTTCAAGGGCAACTTCCTACATCGAAAAAATGCATGAGAAACCCAGAAGATGGTACACCGTGTGATGGGGAAAGGTTTCTAAAACGCACCTCATTTCTCATCTCCTTGTGCTCGGGTTCGCCATTCCAGCCACTTTACTAGCAATCTCCCTACTTGGATCCTCAGCACCTTTAACCTCCTGTTCCGTACAGGTTGCAATTTGTCCTGAGGATGAACGGGAAGACGGGGAACCAATGAGAGACTAGCTCTTGGTGTTGGGACAGGCACAGGTCACTCTATTTTCCCATCAGGAAGAAGAATTAACCACAGGCTCAGCCTGACCCCCGGAACCAGAACAGGGCCTGAAGCCATCCTGCGCTTTTGCGGCCAGCTCCCAAAAAAGCGACTTGTAAAATGGAGCTTCAGGGCACTGCAATTCACAAACCTGCAGAGTTATAAATGATAACTCTCGTCCACAAATATATTGAGGGAAGGCAAAGAAGAGGATTTGAAATCAAGGCAGAATTGCAGGAAACAGATTTCAGGAGGTAGATTCGAATCGCCTTTAAAGCACATGAAAAGCGGCAAAACGTTGACAATGATGCCCTTGGCCAAAAAGGGCGTATGCGTTTTTTCCTGAATATATTCAGGAAAAAACGCATACGCCCTTTTTGGCCAACCAAGCAACCTGGAAAGGCAAATCAGCGCTACAAAGAAGTCTCGCTTCCCATCGGTCAAAAGGGCCATGCTGAAAAAAGTGTCAAAACCAGAAATGCAGGACAGGCCATGGAGAAATGGGAGCCTTGCTACACTGATGGGCGGGATGTAAATTGCCAACAGCCACTCTGGAGAAGTGTACGGTGTGTCCTGAAACATCTAAAAAACACAGCTTAGAGAGCATAGGGCACTTCCACGCATGGGGGGATAAAGTGGGAAAATTGAAAATCAGCAAGACACAAGCACCCCAAAGTTTAGGGCTGCTCTGTTGACAAGGACCTCCACTTCATTCCACCTTAAATATCCCAGGAAAGCGAAAAATGGATAAAAAAGTTGTGGTCCTTATGTACAATGGAATATCACTCAGCCATGAAATCAATGTCATAAGGCTAGAAGCAGCATGATGAGTGGATTTAGGTAAGACGATTCTAAGTGAAATAAGTCACACAGAAAAGGACACTTCTCATAAGGTGTCACTTATAGAGGGAATGTAAAAACCGTTACACTTGAACTGAATTACAAAACAGAACACAGTCACACATGCAGAAAACACACTATGGCTGCTTAACGGGAAAGGTGAGGTGGGGTGATACATAAAACAAGAGCTTCAAATTAGCTCAGATACCGTTCCATAAACCCAATATGTAATAGACAAGACCTACTCCTTGCTCAGAGAACTGGACTCAACACGCCCGATTCACCGCACAAGAATATATCTGACTAGTAATAATCTTAAAACCTATGTATTGATATCTCTCTGTTAGTGTGTCAAGTGGGTGTAAGGCGGCATAAGCACAGCCGTGAAAAGCAGCTAAACCCCATTATAAAAATAAATTACTTTTAAAAACCCATGAAACAAAGACAGGGAAAGAGAGAGAAATTCTTACACAATTTGTTCAGGGGCTGTGATGCAACCTGGACTGACCATATCTAGACCCACAGCTGGATGAGACATAAGGGTGGACACTCTTGGGGCTGAGAGGTTTGGTGAGGTTGGGTGAGCAAACGCAGACCCTTTAAAGTAATACTGCGTGCTACCCATCGCATGGGTCCCAAATCTCCAGGTTCAAGGGCAACTTCCTACATCGAAAACATGCATGAGAAACCCAGAAGATGGTACACCGTGTGATGGGGAAAGGTTTCTAAAACGCACCTCATTTCTCATCTCCTTGTGCTCGGGTTCGCCATTCCAGCCACTTTACTAGCAATCTCCCTACTTGGATCCTCAGCACCTTTAACCTCCTGTTCCGTACAGGTTGCAATTTGTCCTGAGGATGAACGGGAAGACGGGGAACCAATGAGAGACTAGCTCTTGGTGTTGGGACAGGCACAGGTCACTCTATTTTCCCATCAGGAAGAAGAATTAACCACAGGCTCAGCCTGCCCCCCGGAACCAGAACAGGGCCTGAAGCCATCCTGCGCTTTTGCGGCCAGCTCCCAAAAAAGCGACTTGTAAAATGGAGCTTCAGGGCACTGCAATTCACAAACCTGCAGAGTTATAAATGATAACTCTCGTCCACAAATATATTGAGGGAAGGCAAAGAAGAGGATTTGAAATCAAGGCAGAATTGCAGGAAACAGATTTCAGGAGGTAGATTCGAATCGCCTTTAAAGCACATGAAAAGCGGCAAAACGTTGACAATGATGCCCTTGGCCAAAAAGGGCGTATGCGTTTTTTCCTGAATATATTCAGGAAAAAACGCATACGCCCTTTTTGGCCAACCAAGCAACCTGGAAAGGCAAATCAGCGCTACAAAGAAGTCTCGCTTCCCATCGGTCAAAAGGGCCATGCTGAAAAAAGTGTCAAAACCAGAAATGCAGGACAGGCCATGGAGAAATGGGAGCCTTGCTACACTGATGGGCGGGATGTAAATTGCCAACAGCCACTCTGGAGAAGTGTACGGTGTGTCCTGAAACATCTAAAAAACACAGCTTAGAGAGCATAGGGCACTTCCACGCATGGGGGGATAAAGTGGGAAAATTGAAAATCAGCAAGACACAAGCACCCCAAAGTTTAGGGCTGCTCTGTTGACAAGGACCTCCACTTCATTCCACCTTAAATATCCCAGGAAAGCGAAAAATGGATAAAAAAGTTGTGGTCCTTATGTACAATGGAATATCACTCAGCCATGAAATCAATGTCATAAGGCTAGTAGCAGCATGATGAGTGGATTTAGGTAAGACGATTCTAAGTGAAATAAGTCACACAGAAAAGGACACTTCTCATAAGGTGTCACTTATAGAGGGAATGTAAAAACCGTTACACTTGAACTGAATTACAAAACAGAACAGAGTCACACATGCAGAAAACACACTATGGCTGCTTAACGGGAAAGGTGAGGTGGGGTGATACATAAAACAAGAGCTTCAAATTATCTCAGATACCGTTCCATAAACCCAATATGTAATAGACAAGACCTACTCCTTGCTCAGAGAACTGGACTCAACACGCCCGATTCACCGCACAAGAATATATCTGACTAGTAATAATCTTAAAACCTATGTATTGATATCTCTCTGTTAGTGTGTCAAGTGGGTGTAAGGCGGCATAAGCACAGCCGTGAAAAGCAGCTAAACCCCATTATAAAAATAAATTACTTTTAAAAACCCATGAAACAAAGACAGGGAAAGAGAGAGAAATTCTTACACAATTTGTTCAGGGGCTGTGATGCAACCTGGACTGACCATATCTAGACCCACAGCTGGATGAGACATAAGGGTGGACACTCTTGGGGCTGAGAGGTTTGGTGAGGTTGGGTGAGCAAACGCAGACCCTTTAAAGTAATACTGCGTGCTACCCATCGCATGGGTCCCAAATCTCCAGGTTCAAGGGCAACTTCCTACATCGAAAAAAAGCATGAGAAACCCAGAAGATGGTACACCGTGTGATGGGGAAAGGTTTCTAAAACGCACCTCATTTCTCATCTCCTTGTGCTCGGGTTCGCCATTCCAGCCACTTTACTAGCAATCTCCCTACTTGGAGCCTCAGCACCTTTAACCTCCTGTTCCGTACAGGTTGCAATTTGTCCTGAGGATGAACGGGAAGACGGGGAACCAATGAGAGACTAGCTCTTGGTGTTGGGACAGGCACAGGTCACTCTATTTTCCCATCAGGAAGAAGAATTAACCACAGGCTCAGCCTGACCCCCGGAACCAGAACAGGGCCTGAAGCCATCCTGCGCTTTTGCGGCCAGCTCCCAAAAAAGCGACTTGTAAAATGGAGCTTCAGGGCACTGCAATTCACAAACCTGCAGAGTTATAAATGATAACTCTCGTCCACAAATATATTGAGGGAAGGCAAAGAAGAGGATTTGAAATCAAGGCAGAATTGCAGGAAACAGATTTCAGGAGGGAGATTCGAATCGCCTTTAAAGCACATGAAAAGCGGCAAAACGTTGACAATGATGCCCTTGGCCAAAAAGGGCGTATGCGTTTTTTCCTGAATATATTCAGGAAAAAACGCATACGCCCTTTTTGGCCAACCAAGCAACCTGGAAAGGCAAATCAGCGCTACAAAGAAGTCTCGCTTCCCATCGGTCAAAAGGGCCATGCTGAAAAAAGTGTCAAAACCAGAAATGCAGGACAGGCCATGGAGAAATGGGAGCCTTGCTACACTGATGGGCGGGATGTAAATTGCCAACAGCCACTCTGGAGAAGTGTACGGTGTGTCCTGAAACATCTAAAAAACACAGCTTAGAGAGCATAGGGCACTTCCACGCATGGGGGGATAAAGTGGGAAAATTGAAAATCAGCAAGACACAAGCACCCCAAAGTTTAGGGCTGCTCTGTTGACAAGGACCTCCACTTCATTCCACCTTAAATATCCCAGGAAAGCGAAAAATGGATAAAAAAGTTGTGGTCCTTATGTACAATGGAATATCACTCAGCCATGAAATCAATGTCATAAGGCTAGAAGCAGCATGATGAGTGGATTTAGGTAAGACGATTCTAAGTGAAATAAGTCACACAGAAAAGGACACTTCTCATAAGGTGTCACTTATAGAGGGAATGTAAAAACCGTTACACTTGAACTGAATTACAAAACAGAACACAGTCACACATGCAGAAAACACACTATGGCTGCTTAACGGGAAAGGTGAGGTGGGGTGATACATAAAACAAGAGCTTCAAATTAGCTCAGATACCGTTCCATAAACCCAATATGTAATAGACAAGACCTACTCCTTGCTCAGAGAACTGGACTCAACACGCCCGATTCACCGCACAAGAATATATCTGACTAGTAATAATCTTAAAACCTATGTATTGATATCTCTCTGTTAGTGTGTCAAGTGGGTGTAAGGCGGCATAAGCACAGCCGTGAAAAGCAGCTAAACCCCATTATAAAAATAAATTACTTTTAAAAACCCATGAAACAAAGACAGGGAAAGAGAGAGAAATTCTTACACAATTTGTTCAGGGGCTGTGATGCAACCTGGACTGACCATATCTAGACCCACAGCTGGATGAGACATAAGGGTGGACACTCTTGGGGCTGAGAGGTTTGGTGAGGTTGGGTGAGCAAACGCAGACCCTTTAAAGTAATACTGCGTGCTACCCATCGCATGGGTCCCAAATCTCCAGGTTCAAGGGCAACTTCCTACATCGAAAACATGCATGAGAAACCCAGAAGATGGTACACCGTGTGATGGGGAAAGGTTTCTAAAACGCACCTCATTTCTCATCTCCTTGTGCTCGGGTTCGCCATTCCAGCCACTTTACTAGCAATCTCCCTACTTGGATCCTCAGCACCTTTAACCTCCTGTTCCGTACAGGTTGCAATTTGTCCTGAGGATGAACGGGAAGACGGGGAACCAATGAGAGACTAGCTCTTGGTGTTGGGACAGGCACAGGTCACTCTATTTTCCCATCAGGAAGAAGAATTAACCACAGGCTCAGCCTGACCCCCGGAACCAGAACAGGGCCTGAAGCCATCCTGCGCTTTTGCGGCCAGCTCCCAAAAAAGCGACTTGTAAAATGGAGCTTCAGGGCACTGCAATTCACAAACCTGCAGAGTTATAAATGATAACTCTCGTCCACAAATATATTGAGGGAAGGCAAAGAAGAGGATTTGAAATCAAGGCAGAATTGCAGGAAACAGATTTCAGGAGGTAGATTCGAATCGCCTTTAAAGCACATGAAAAGCGGCAAAACGTTGACAATGATGCCCTTGGCCAAAAAGGGCGTATGCGTTTTTTCCTGAATATATTCAGGAAAAAACGCATACGCCCTTTTTGGCCAACCAAGCAACCTGGAAAGGCAAATCAGCGCTACAAAGAAGTCTCGCTTCCCATCGGTCAAAAGGGCCATGCTGAAAAAAGTGTCAAAACCAGAAATGCAGGACAGGCCATGGAGAAATGGGAGCCTTGCTACACTGATGGGCGGGATGTAAATTGCCAACAGCCACTCTGGAGAAGTGTACGGTGTGTCCTGAAACATCTAAAAAACACAGCTTAGAGAGCATAGGGCACTTCCACGCATGGGGGGATAAAGTGGGAAAATTGAAAATCAGCAAGACACAAGCACCCCAAAGTTTAGGGCTGCTCTGTTGACAAGGACCTCCACTTCATTCCACCTTAAATATCCCAGGAAAGCGAAAAATGGATAAAAAAGTTGTGGTCCTTATGTACAATGGAATATCACTCAGCCATGAAATCAATGTCATAAGGCTAGTAGCAGCATGATGAGTGGATTTAGGTAAGACGATTCTAAGTGAAATAAGTCACACAGAAAAGGACACTTCTCATAAGGTGTCACTTATAGAGGGAATGTAAAAACCGTTACACTTGAACTGAATTACAAAACAGAACACAGTCACACATGCAGAAAACACACTATGGCTGCTTAACGGGAAAGGTGAGGTGGGGTGATACATAAAACAAGAGCTTCAAATTAGCTCAGATACCGTTCCATAAACCCAATATGTAATAGACAAGACCTACTCCTTGCTCAGAGAACTGGACTCAACACGCCCGATTCACCGCACAAGAATATATCTGACTAGTAATAATCTTAAAACCTATGTATTGATATCTCTCTGTTAGTGTGTCAAGTGGGTGTAAGGCGGCATAAGCACAGCCGTGAAAAGCAGCTAAACCCCATTATAAAAATAAATTACTTT
This sequence comes from Balaenoptera physalus, assembly GCF_965194825.1. Taxonomy (NCBI): domain Eukaryota; kingdom Metazoa; phylum Chordata; class Mammalia; order Artiodactyla; family Balaenopteridae; genus Balaenoptera; species Balaenoptera physalus. The sequence continues at coordinate 289,824 of NW_028126067.1, read as the reverse complement.
TAAAAACCCATGAAACAAAGACAGGGAAAGAGAGAGAAATTCTTACACAATTTGTTCAGGGGCTGTGATGCAACCTGGACTGACCATATCTAGACCCACAGCTGGATGAGACATAAGGGTGGACACTCTTGGGGCTGAGAGGTTTGGTGAGGTTGGGTGAGCAAACGCAGACCCTTTAAAGTAATACTGCGTGCTACCCATCGCATGGGTCCCAAATCTCCAGGTTCAAGGGCAACTTCCTACATCGAAAACATGCATGAGAAACCCAGAAGATGGTACACCGTGTGATGGGGAAAGGTTTCTAAAACGCACCTCATTTCTCATCTCCTTGTGCTCGGGTTCGCCATTCCAGCCACTTTACTAGCAATCTCCCTACTTGGATCCTCAGCACCTTTAACCTCCTGTTCCGTACAGGTTGCAATTTGTCCTGAGGATGAACGGGAAGACGGGGAACCAATGAGAGACTAGCTCTTGGTGTTGGGACAGGCACAGGTCACTCTATTTTCCCATCAGGAAGAAGAATTAACCACAGGCTCAGCCTGACCCCCGGAACCAGAACAGGGCCTGAAGCCATCCTGCGCTTTTGCGGCCAGCTCCCAAAAAAGCGACTTGTAAAATGGAGCTTCAGGGCACTGCAATTCACAAACCTGCAGAGTTATAAATGATAACTCTCGTCCACAAATATATTGAGGGAAGGCAAAGAAGAGGATTTGAAATCAAGGCAGAATTGCAGGAAACAGATTTCAGGAGGTAGATTCGAATCGCCTTTAAAGCACATGAAAAGCGGCAAAACGTTGACAATGATGCCCTTGGCCAAAAAGGGCGTATGCGTTTTTTCCTGAATATATTCAGGAAAAAACGCATACGCCCTTTTTGGCCAACCAAGCAACCTGGAAAGGCAAATCAGCGCTACAAAGAAGTCTCGCTTCCCATCGGTCAAAAGGGCCATGCTGAAAAAAGTGTCAAAACCAGAAATGCAGGACAGGCCATGGAGAAATGGGAGCCTTGCTACACTGATGGGCGGGATGTAAATTGCCAACAGCCACTCTGGAGAAGTGTACGGTGTGTCCTGAAACATCTAAAAAACACAGCTTAGAGAGCATAGGGCACTTCCACGCATGGGGGGATAAAGTGGGAAAATTGAAAATCAGCAAGACACAAGCACCCCAAAGTTTAGGGCTGCTCTGTTGACAAGGACCTCCACTTCATTCCACCTTAAATATCCCAGGAAAGCGAAAAATGGATCAAAAAGTTGTCGTCCTTATGTACAATGGAATATCACTCAGCCATGAAATCAATGTCATAAGGCTAGTAGCAGCATGATGAGTGGATTTAGGTAAGACGATTCTAAGTGAAATAAGTCACACAGAAAAGGACACTTCTCATAAGGTGTCACTTATAGAGGGAATGTAAAAACCGTTACACTTGAACTGAATTACAAAACAGAACAGAGTCACACATGCAGAAAACACACTATGGCTGCTTAACGGGAAAGGTGAGGTGGGGTGATACATAAAACAAGAGCTTCAAATTAGCTCAGATACCGTTCCATCAACCCAATATGTAATAGACAAGACCTACTCCTTGCTCAGAGAACTGGACTCAACACGCCCGATTCACCGCACAAGAATATATCTGACTAGTAATAATCTTAAAACCTATGTATTGATATCTCTCTGTTAGTGTGTCAAGTGGGTGTAAGGCGGCATAAGCACAGCCGTGAAAAGCAGCTAAACCCCATTATAAAAATAAATTACTTTTAAAAACCCATGAAACAAAGACAGGGAAAGAGAGAGAAATTCTTACACAATTTGTTCAGGGGCTGTGATGCAACCTGGACTGACCATATCTAGACCCACAGCTGGATGAGACATAAGGGTGGACACTCTTGGGGCTGAGAGGTTTGGTGAGGTTGGGTGAGCAAACGCAGACCCTTTAAAGTAATACTGCGTGCTACCCATCGCATGGGTCCCAAATCTCCAGGTTCAAGGGCAACTTCCTACATCGAAAACATGCATGAGAAACCCAGAAGATGGTACACCGTGTGATGGGGAAAGGTTTCTAAAACGCACCTCATTTCTCATCTCCTTGTGCTCGGGTTCGCCATTCCAGCCACTTTACTAGCAATCTCCCTACTTGGAGCCTCAGCACCTTTAACCTCCTGTTCCGTACAGGTTGCAATTTGTCCTGAGGATGAACGGGAAGACGGGAAACCAATGAGAGACTAGCTCTTGGTGTTGGGACAGGCACAGGTCACTCTATTTTCCCATCAGGAAGAAGAATTAACCACAGGCTCAGCCTGCCCCCCGGAACCAGAACAGGGCCTGAAGCCATCCTGCGCTTTTGCGGCCAGCTCCCAAAAAAGCGACTTGTAAAATGGAGCTTCAGGGCACTGCAATTCACAAACCTGCAGAGTTATAAATGATAACTCTCGTCCACAAATATATTGAGGGAAGGCAAAGAAGAGGATTTGAAATCAAGGCAGAATTGCAGGAAACAGATTTCAGGAGGGAGATTCGAATCGCCTTTAAAGCACATGAAAAGCGGCAAAACGTTGACAATGATGCCCTTGGCCAAAAAGGGCGTATGCGTTTTTTCCTGAATATATTCAGGAAAAAACGCATACGCCCTTTTTGGCCAACCAAGCAACCTGGAAAGGCAAATCAGCGCTACAAAGAAGTCTCGCTTCCCATCGGTCAAAAGGGCCATGCTGAAAAAAGTGTCAAAACCAGAAATGCAGGACAGGCCAAGGAGAAATGGGAGCCTTGCTACACTGATGGGCGGGATGTAAATTGCCAACAGCCACTCTGGAGAAGTGTACGGTGTGTCCTGAAACATCTAAAAAACACAGCTTAGAGAGCATAGGGCACTTCCACGCATGGGGGGATAAAGTGGGAAAATTGAAAATCAGCAAGACACAAGCACCCCAAAGTTTAGGGCTGCTCTGTTGACAATGACCTCCACTTCATTCCACCTTAAATATCCCAGGAAAGCGAAAAATGGATAAAAAAGTTGTGGTCCTTATGTACAATGGAATATCACTCAGCCATGAAATCAATGTCATAAGGCTAGTAGCAGCATGATGAGTGGATTTAGGTAAGACGATTCTAAGTGAAATAAGTCACACAGAAAAGGACACTTCTCATAAGGTGTCACTTATAGAGGGAATGTAAAAACCGTTACACTTGAACTGAATTACAAAACAGAACAGAGTCACACATGCAGAAAACACACTATGGCTGCTTAACGGGAAAGGTGAGGTGGGGTGATACATAAAACAAGAGCTTCAAATTAGCTCAGATACCGTTCCATAAACCCAATATGTAATAGACAAGACCTACTCCTTGCTCAGAGAACTGGACTCAACACGCCCGATTCACCGCAAAAGAATATATCTGACTAGTAATAATCTTAAAACCTATGTATTGATATCTCTCTGTTAGTGTGTCAAGTGGGTGTAAGGCGGCATAAGCACAGCCGTGAAAAGCAGCTAAACCCCATTATAAAAATAAATTACTTTTAAAAACCCATGAAACAAAGACAGGGAAAGAGAGAGAAATTCTTACACAATTTGTTCAGGGGCTGTGATGCAACCTGGACTGACCATATCTAGACCCACAGCTGGATGAGACATAAGGGTGGACACTCTTGGGGCTGAGAGGTTTGGTGAGGTTGGGTGAGCAAACGCAGACCCTTTAAAGTAATACTGCGTGCTACCCATCGCATGGGTCCCAAATCTCCAGGTTCAAGGGCAACTTCCTACATCGAAAACATGCATGAGAAACCCAGAAGATGGTACACCGTGTGATGGGGAAAGGTTTCTAAAACGCACCTCATTTCTCATCTCCTTGTGCTCGGGTTCGCCATTCCAGCCACTTTACTAGCAATCTCCCTACTTGGAGCCTCAGCACCTTTAACCTCCTGTTCCGTACAGGTTGCAATTTGTCCTGAGGATGAACGGGAAGACGGGGAACCAATGAGAGACTAGCTCTTGGTGTTGGGACAGGCACAGGTCACTCTATTTTCCCATCAGGAAGAAGAATTAACCACAGGCTCAGCCTGACCCCCGGAACCAGAACAGGGCCTGAAGCCATCCTGCGCTTTTGCGGCCAGCTCCCAAAAAAGCGACTTGTAAAATGGAGCTTCAGGGCACTGCAATTCACAAACCTGCAGAGTTATAAATGATAACTCTCGTCCACAAATATATTGAGGGAAGGCAAAGAAGAGGATTTGAAATCAAGGCAGAATTGCAGGAAACAGATTTCAGGAGGTAGATTCGAATCGCCTTTAAAGCACATGAAAAGCGGCAAAACGTTGACAATGATGCCCTTGGCCAAAAAGGGCGTATGCGTTTTTTCCTGAATATATTCAGGAAAAAACGCATACGCCCTTTTTGGCCAACCAAGCAACCTGGAAAGGCAAATCAGCGCTACAAAGAAGTCTCACTTCCCATCGGTCAAAAGGGCCATGCTGAAAAAAGTGTCAAAACCAGAAATGCAGGACAGGCCATGGAGAAATGGGAGCCTTGCTACACTGATGGGCGGGATGTAAATTGCCAACAGCCACTCTGGAGAAGTGTACGGTGTGTCCTGAAACATCTAAAAAACACAGCTTAGAGAGCATAGGGCACTTCCACGCATGGGGGGATAAAGTGGGAAAATTGAAAATCAGCAAGACACAAGCACCCCGAAGTTTAGGGCTGCTCTGTTGACAAGGACCTCCACTTCATTCCACCTTAAATATCCCAGGAAAGCGAAAAATGGATAAAAAAGTTGTGGTCCTTATGTACAATGGAATATCACTCAGCCATGAAATCAATGTCATAAGGCTAGTAGCAGCATGATGAGTGGATTTAGGTAAGACGATTCTAAGTGAAATAAGTCACACAGAAAAGGACACTTCTCATAAGGTGTCACTTATAGAGGGAATGTAAAAACCGTTACACTTGAACTGAATTACAAAACAGAACAGAGTCACACATGCAGAAAACACACTATGGCTGCTTAACGGGAAAGGTGAGGTGGGGTGATACATAAAACAAGAGCTTCAAATTAGCTCAGATACCGTTCCATCAACCCAATATGTAATAGACAAGACCTACTCCTTGCTCAGAGAACTGGACTCAACACGCCCGATTCACCGCACAAGAATATATCTGACTAGTAATAATCTTAAAACCTATGTATTGATATCTCTCTGTTAGTGTGTCAAGTGGGTGTAAGGCGGCATAAGCACAGCCGTGAAAAGCAGCTAAACCCCATTATAAAAATAAATTACTTTTAAAAACCCATGAAACAAAGACAGGGAAAGAGGGAGAAATTCTTACACAATTCGTTCAGGAGCTGTGATGCAACCTGGACTGACCATATCTAGACCCACAGCTGGATGAGACATAAGGGTGGACACTCTTGGGGCTGAGAGGTTTGGTGAGGTTGGGTGAGCAAACGCAGACCCTTTCAAGTAATACTGCGTGCTACCCATCGCATGGGTCCCAAATCTCCAGGTTCAAGGGCAACTTCCTACATCGAAAACATGCATGAGAAACCCAGAAGATGGTACACCGTGTGATGGGGAAAGGTTTCTAAAACGCACCTCATTTCTCATCTCCTTGTGCTCGGGTTCGCCATTCCAGCCACTTTACTAGCAATCTCCCTACTTGGAGCCTCAGCACCTTTAACCTCCTGTTCCGTACAGGTTGCAATTTGTCCTGAGGATGAACGGGAAGACGGGGAACCAATGAGAGACTAGCTCTTGGTGTTGGGACAGGCACAGGTCACTCTATTTTCCCATCAGGAAGAAGAATTAACCACAGGCTCAGCCTGACCCCCGGAACCAGAACAGGGCCTGAAGCCATCCTGCGCTTTTGCGGCCAGCTCCCAAAAAAGCGACTTGTAAAATGGAGCTTCAGGGCACTGCAATTCACAAACCTGCAGAGTTATAAATGATAACTCTCGTCCACAAATATATTGAGGGAAGGCAAAGAAGAGGATTTGAAATCAAGGCAGAATTGCAGGAAACAGATTTCAGGAGGTAGATTCGAATCGCCTTTAAAGCACATGAAAAGCGGCAAAACGTTGACAATGATGCCCTTGGCCAAAAAGGGCGTATGCGTTTTTTCCTGAATATATTCAGGAAAAAACGCATACGCCCTTTTTGGCCAACCAAGCAACCTGGAAAGGCAAATCAGCGCTACAAAGAAGTCTCGCTTCCCATCGGTCAAAAGGGCCATGCTGAAAAAAGTGTCAAAACCAGAAATGCAGGACAGGCCATGGAGAAATGGGAGCCTTGCTACACTGATGGGCGGGATGTAAATCGCCAACAGCCACTCTGGAGAAGTGTACGGTGTGTCCTGAAACATCTAAAAAACACAGCTTAGAGAGCATAGGGCACTTCCACGCATGGGGGGATAAAGTGGGAAAATTGAAAATCAGCAAGACACAAGCACCCCAAAGTTTAGGGCTGCTCTGTTGACAAGGACCTCCACTTCATTCCACCTTAAATATCCCAGGAAAGCGAAAAATGGATAAAAAAGTTGTGGTCCTTATGTACAATGGAATATCACTCAGCCATGAAATCAATGTCATAAGGCTAGTAGCAGCATGATGAGTGGATTTAGGTAAGACGATTCTAAGTGAAATAAGTCACACAGAAAAGGACACTTCTCATAAGGTGTCACTTATAGAGGGAATGTAAAAACCGTTACACTTGAACTGAATTACAAAACAGAACAGAGTCACACATGCAGAAAACACACTATGGCTGCTTAACGGGAAAGGTGAGGTGGGGTGATACATAAAACAAGAGCTTCAAATTAGCTCAGATACCGTTCCATCAACCCAATATGTAATAGACAAGACCTACTCCTTGCTCAGAGAACTGGACTCAACACGCCCGATTCACCGCACAAGAATATATTTGACTAGTAATAATCTTAAAACCTATGTATTGATATCTCTCTGTTAGTGTGTCAAGTGGGTGTAAGGCGGCATAAGCACAGCCGTGAAAAGCAGCTAAACCCCATTATAAAAATAAATTACTTTTAAAAACCCATGAAACAAAGACAGGGAAAGAGAGAGAAATTCTTACACAATTTGTTCAGGGGCTGTGATGCAACCTGGACTGACCATATCTAGACCCACAGCTGGATGAGACATAAGGGTGGACACTCTTGGGGCTGAGAGGTTTGGTGAGGTTGGGTGAGCAAACGCAGACCCTTTAAAGTAATACTGCGTGCTACCCATCGCATGGGTCCCAAATCTCCAGGTTCAAGGGCAACTTCCTACATCGAAAACATGCATGAGAAACCCAGAAGATGGTACACCGTGTGATGGGGAAAGGTTTCTAAAACGCACCTCATTTCTCATCTCCTTGTGCTCGGGTTCGCCATTCCAGCCACTTTACTAGCAATCTCCCTACTTGGATCCTCAGCACCTTTAACCTCCTGTTCCGTACAGGTTGCAATTTGTCCTGAGGATGAACGGGAAGACGGGGAACCAATGAGAGACTAGCTCTTGGTGTTGGGACAGGCACAGGTCACTCTATTTTCCCATCAGGAAGAAGAATTAACCACAGGCTCAGCCTGACCCCCGGAACCAGAACAGGGCCTGAAGCCATCCTGCGCTTTTGCGGCCAGCTCCCAAAAAAGCGACTTGTAAAATGGAGCTTCAGGGCACTGCAATTCACAAACCTGCAGAGTTATAAATGATAACTCTCGTCCACAAATATATTGAGGGAAGGCAAAGAAGAGGATTTGAAATCAAGGCAGAATTGCAGGAAACAGATTTCAGGAGGTAGATTCGAATCGCCTTTAAAGCACATGAAAAGCGGCAAAACGTTGACAATGATGCCCTTGGCCAAAAAGGGCGTATGCGTTTTTTCCTGAATATATTCAGGAAAAAACGCATACGCCCTTTTTGGCCAACCAAGCAACCTGGAAAGGCAAATCAGCGCTACAAAGAAGTCTCGCTTCCCATCGGTCAAAAGGGCCATGCTGAAAAAAGTGTCAAAACCAGAAATGCAGGACAGGCCATGGAGAAATGGGAGCCTTGCTACACTGATGGGCGGGATGTAAATTGCCAACAGCCACTCTGGAGAAGTGTACGGTGTGTCCTGAAACATCTAAAAAACACAGCTTAGAGAGCATAGGGCACTTCCACGCATGGAGGGATAAAGTGGGAAAATTGAAAATCAGCAAGACACAAGCACCCCAAAGTTTAGGGCTGCTCTGTTGACAAGGACCTCCACTTCATTCCACCTTAAATATCCCAGGAAAGCGAAAAATGGATAAAAAAGTTGTGGTCCTTATGTACAATGGAATATCACTCAGCCATGAAATCAATGTCATAAGGCTAGTAGCAGCATGATGAGTGGATTTAGGTAAGACGATTCTAAGTGAAATAAGTCACACAGAAAAGGACACTTCTCATAAGGTGTCACTTATAGAGGGAATGTAAAAACCGTTACACTTGAACTGAATTACAAAACAGAACAGAGTCACACATGCAGAAAACACACTATGGCTGCTTAACGGGAAAGGTGAGGTGGGGTGATACATAAAACAAGAGCTTCAAATTAGCTCAGATACCGTTCCATAAACCCAATATGTAATAGACAAGACCTACTCCTTGCTCAGAGAACTGGACTCAACACGCCCGATTCACCGCACAAGAATATATCTGACTAGTAATAATCCTAAAACCTATGTATTGATATCTCTCTGTTAGTGTGTCAAGTGGGTGTAAAGCGGCATAAACACAGCCGTGAAAAGCAGCTAAACCCCATTATAAAAATAAATTACTTTTAAAAACCCATGAAACAAAGACAGGGAAAGAGGGAGAAATTCTTACACAATTCGTTCAGGAGCTGTGATGCAACATGGACTGACCATATCTAGACCCACAGCTGGATGAGACATAAGGGTGGACACTCTTGGGGCTGAGAGGTTTGGTGAGGTTGGGTGAGCAAACGCAGACCCTTTCAAGTAATACTGCGTGCTACCCATCGCATGGGTCCCAAATCTCCAGGTTCAAGGGCAACTTCCTACATCGAAAACATGCATGAGAAACCCAGAAGATGGTACACCGTGTGATGGGGAAAGGTTTCTAAAACGCACCTCATTTCTCATCTCCTTGTGCTCGGGTTCGCCATTCCAGCCACTTTACTAGCAATCTCCCTACTTGGAGCCTCAGCACCTTTAACCTCCTGTTCCGTACAGGTTGCAATTTGTCCTGAGGATGAACGGGAAGACGGGGAACCAATGAGAGACTAGCTCTTGGTGTTGGGACAGGCACAGGTCACTCTATTTTCCCATCAGGAAGAAGAATTAACCACAGGCTCAGCCTGCCCCCCGGAACCAGAACAGGGCCTGAAGCCATCCTGCGCTTTTGCGGCCAGCTCCCAAAAAAGCGACTTGTAAAATGGAGCTTCAGGGCACTGCAATTCACAAACCTGCAGAGTTATAAATGATAACTCTCGTCCACAAATATATTGAGGGAAGGCAAAGAAGAGGATTTGAAATCAAGGCAGAATTGCAGGAAACAGATTTCAGGAGGTAGATTCGAATCGCCTTTAAAGCACATGAAAAGCGGCAAAACGTTGACAATGATGCCCTTGACCAAAAAGGGCGTATGCGTTTTTTCCTGAATATATTCAGGAAAAAACGCATACGCCCTTTTTGGCCAACCAAGCAACCTGGAAAGGCAAATCAGCGCTACAAAGAAGTCTCGCTTCCCATCGGTCAAAAGGGCCATGCTGAAAAAAGTGTCAAAACCAGAAATGCAGGACAGGCCATGGAGAAATGGGAGCCTTGCTACACTGATGGGCGGGATGTAAATTGCCAACAGCCACTCTGGAGAAGTGTACGGTGTGTCCTGAAACATCTAAAAAACACAGCTTAGAGAGCATAGGGCACTTCCACGCATGGGGGGATAAAGTGGGAAAATTGAAAATCAGCAAGACACAAGCACCCCAAAGTTTAGGGCTGCTCTGTTGACAAGGACCTCCACTTCATTCCACCTTAAATATCCCAGGAAAGCGAAAAATGGATAAAAAAGTTGTGGTCCTTATGTACAATGGAATATCACTCAGCCATGAAATCAATGTCATAAGGCTAGTAGCAGCATGATGAGTGGATTTAGGTAAGACGATTCTAAGTGAAATAAGTCACACAGAAAAGGACACTTCTCATAAGGTGTCACTTATAGAGGGAATGTAAAAACCGTTACACTTGAACTGAATTACAAAACAGAACAGAGTCACACATGCAGAAAACACACTATGGCTGCTTAACGGGAAAGGTGAGGTGGGGTGATACATAAAACAAGAGCTTCAAATTAGCTCAGATACCGTTCCATAAACCCAATATGTAATAGACAAGACCTACTCCTTGCTCAGAGAACTGGACTCAACACGCCCGATTCACCGCACAAGAATATATCTGACTAGTAATAATCTTAAAACCTATGTATTGATATCTCTCTCTTAGTGTGTCAAGTGGGTGTAAGGCGGCATAAACACAGCCGTGAAAAGCAGCTAAACCCCATTATAAAAATAAATTACTTTTAAAAACCCATGAAACAAAGACAGGGAAAGAGAGAGAAATTCTTACACAATTCGTTCAGGGGCTGTGATGCAACCTGGACTGACCATATCTAGACCCACAGCTGGATGAGACATAAGGGTGGACACTCTTGGGGCTTAGAGGTTTGGTGAGGTTGGGTGAGCAAACACAGACCCTTTAAAGTAATACTGCGTGCTACCCATCGCATGGGTCCCAAATCTCCAGGTTCAAGGGCAACTTCCTACATCGAAAACATGCATGAGAAACCCAGAAGATGGTACACCGTGTGATGGGGAAAGGTTTCTAAAACGCACCTCATTTCTCATCTCCTCGTGCTCGGGTTCGCCATTCCAGCCACTTTACTAGCAATCTCCCTACTTGGAGCCTCAGCACCTTTAACCTCCTGTTCCGTACAGGTTGCAATTTGTCCTGAGGTTGAACGGGAAGACGGGAAACCAATGAGAGACTAGCTCTTGGTGTTGGGACAGGCACAGGTCACTCTATTTTCACATCAGGAAGAAGAATTAACCACAGGCTCAGCCTGCCCCCGGAACCAGAACAGGGCCTGAAGCCATCCTGCGCTTTTGCGGCCAGCTCCCAAAAAAGCGACTTGTAAAATGGAGCTTCAGGGCACTGCAATTCACACCTACAGAGTTATAAATGATAACTCTCGTCCACAAATATATTGAGGGAAGGCAAAGAAGAGGATTTGAAATCAAGGCATAATTGCAGGAAACAGATTTCAGGAGGTAGATTCGAATCGCCTTTAAAGCACATGAAAAGCACAAAACGTTGACAATGATGCCCCTGGCCAAAAAGGTCGTATGCGTTTTTTCCTGAATATATTCAGGAAAAAACGCATACGCCCTTTTTGGCCAACCAAGCAACCTGGAAAGGCAAATCAGCGCTACAAAGAAGTCTCGCTTCCCATCGGTCAAAAGGGCCATGCTGAAAAAAGTGTCAAAACCAGAAATGCAGGACAGGCCATGGAGAAATGGGAGCCTTGCTACACTGATGGGCGGGATGTAAATTGCCAACAGCCACTCTGGAGAAGTGTACGGTGTGTCCTGAAACATCTAAAAAACACAGCTTAGAGAGCATAGGGCACTTCCACGCATGGGGGGATAAAGTGGGAAAATTGAAAATCAGCAAGACACAAGCACCCCAAAGTTTAGGGCTGCTCTGTTGACAAGGACCTCCACTTCATTCCACCTTAAATATCCCAGGAAAGCGAAAAATGGATAAAAAAGTTGTGGTCCTTATGTACAATGGAATATCACTCAGCCATGAAATCAATGTCATAAGGCTAGTAGCAGCATGATGAGTGGATTTAGGTAAGACGATTCTAAGTGAAATAAGTCACACAGAAAAGGACACTTCTCATAAGGTGTCACTTATAGAGGGAATGTAAAAACCGTTACACTTGAACTGAATTACAAAACAGAACAGAGTCACACATGCAGAAAACACACTATGGCTGCTTAACGGGAAAGGTGAGGTGGGGTGATACATAAAACAAGAGCTTCAAATTAGCTCAGATACCGTTCCATAAACCCAATATGTAATAGACAAGACCTACTCCTTGCTCAGAGAACTGGACTCAACACGCCCGATTCACCGCACAAGAATATATCTGACTAGTAATAATCTTAAAACCTATGTATTGATATCTCTCTCTTAGTGTGTCAAGTGGGTGTAAGGCGGCATAAACACAGCCGTGAAAAGCAGCTAAACCCCATTATAAAAATAAATTACTTTTAAAAACCCATGAAACAAAGACAGGGAAAGAGAGAGAAATTCTTACACAATTCGTTCAGGGGCTGTGATGCAACCTGGACTGACCATATCTAGACCCACAGCTGGATGAGACATAAGGGTGGACACTCTTGGGGCTTAGAGGTTTGGTGAGGTTGGGTGAGCAAACACAGACCCTTTAAAGTAATACTGCGTGCTACCCATCGCATGGGTCCCAAATCTCCAGGTTCAAGGGCAACTTCCTACATCGAAAACATGCATGAGAAACCCAGAAGATGGTACACCGTGTGATGGGGAAAGGTTTCTAAAACGCACCTCATTTCTCATCTCCTCGTGCTCGGGTTCGCCATTCCAGCCACTTTACTAGCAATCTCCCTACTTGGAGCCTCAGCACCTTTAACCTCCTGTTCCGTACAGGTTGCAATTTGTCCTGAGGTTGAACGGGAAGACGGGAAACCAATGAGAGACTAGCTCTTGGTGTTGGGACAGGCACAGGTCACTCTATTTTCACATCAGGAAGAAGAATTAACCACAGGCTCAGCCTGCCCCCGGAACCAGAACAGGGCCTGAAGCCATCCTGCGCTTTTGCGGCCAGCTCCCAAAAAAGCGACTTGTAAAATGGAGCTTCAGGGCACTGCAATTCACACCTACAGAGTTATAAATGATAACTCTCGTCCACAAATATATTGAGGGAAGGCAAAGAAGAGGATTTGAAATCAAGGCAGAATTGCAGGAAACAGATTTCAGGAGGTAGATTCGAATCGCCTTTAAAGCACATGAAAAGCACAAAACGTTGACAATGATGCCCCTGGCCAAAAAGGGCGTATGCGTTTTTTCCTGAATATATTCAGGAAAAAACGCATACGCCCTTTTTGGCCAACCAAGCAACCTGGAAAGGCAAATCAGCGCTACAAAGAAGTCTCGCTTCCCATCGGTCAAAAGGGCCATGCTGAAAAAAGTGTCAAAACCAGAAATGCAGGACAGGCCATGGAGAAATGGGAGCCTTGCTACACTGATGGGCGGGATGTAAATTGCCAACAGCCACTCTGGAGAAGTGTACGGTGTGTCCTGAAACATCTAAAAAACACAGCTTAGAGAGCATAGGGCACTTCCACGCATGGGGGGATAAAGTGGGAAAATTGAAAATCAGCAAGACACAAGCACCCCAAAGTTTAGGGCTGCTCTGTTGACAAGGACCTCCACTTCATTCCACCTTAAATATCCCAGGAAAGCGAAAAATGGATAAAAAAGTTGTGGTCCTTATGTACAATGGAATATCACTCAGCCATGAAATCAATGTCATAAGGCTAGTAGCAGCATGATGAGTGGATTTAGGTAAGACGATTCTAAGTGAAATAAGTCACACAGAAAAGGACACTTCTCATAAGGTGTCACTTATAGAGGGAATGTAAAAACCGTTACACTTGAACTGAATTACAAAACAGAACAGAGTCACACATGCAGAAAACACACTATGGCTGCTTAACGGGAAAGGTGAGGTGGGGTGATACATAAAACAAGAGCTTCAAATTAGCTCAGATACCGTTCCATAAACCCAATATGTAATAGACAAGACCTACTCCTTGCTCAGAGAACTGGACTCAACACGCCCGATTCACCGCACAAGAATATATCTGACTAGTAATAATCTTAAAACCTATGTATTGATATCTCTCTGTTAGTGTGTCAAGTGGGTGTAAGGCGGCATAAACACAGCCGTGAAAAGCAGCTAAACCCCATTATAAAAATAAATTACTTTTAAAAACCCATGAAACAAAGACAGGGAAAGAGAGAGAAATTCTTACACAATTTGTTCAGGGGCTGTGATGCAACCTGGACTGACCATATCTAGACCCACAGCTGGATGAGACATAAGGGTGGACACTCTTGGGGCTGAGAGGTTTGGTGAGGTTGGGTGAGCAAACGCAGACCCTTTCAAGTAATACTGCGTGCTACCCATCGCATGGGTCCCAAATCTCCAGGTTCAAGGGCATCTTCCTACATCGAAAACATGCATGAGAAACCCAGAAGATGGTACACCGTGTGATGGGGAAAGGTTTCTAAAACGCACCTCATTTCTCATCTCCTTGTGCTCGGGTTCGCCATTCCAGCCACTTTACCAGCAATCTCCCTTCTTGGAGCATCAGCACCTTTAACCTCCTGTTCCGAACAGGTTGCAATTTGTCCTGAGGATGAACGGGAAGACAGGGAACCAATGAGAGACTAGCTCTTGGTGTTGGGACAGGCACAGGTCACTCTATTTTCCCATCAGGAAGAAGAATTAACCACAGGCTCAGCCTGCCCCCCGGAACCAGAACAGGGCCTGAAGCCATCCTGCGCTTTTGCGGCCAGCTCCCAAAAAAGCGACTTGTAAAATGGAGCTTCAGGGCACTGCAATTCACAAACCTGCAGAGTTAAAAATGATAACTCTCGTCCACAAATATATTGAGGGAAGGCAAAGAAGAGGATTTGAAATCAAGTCAGAATTGCAGGAAACTGATTTCAGGAGGTAGATTCGAATCGCCTTTAAAGCACATGAAAAGCGGCAAAACGTTGACAATGATGCCCTTGGCCAAAAAGGGCGTATGCCTTTTTTCCTGAATATATTCAGGAAAAAACGCATACGCCCTTTTTGGCCAACCAAGCAACCTGGAAAGGCAAATCAGCGCTAAAAAGAAGTCTCGCTTCCCATCGGTCAAAAGGGCCATGCTGAAAAAAGTGTCAAAACCAGAAATGCAGGACAGGCCATGGAGAAATGGGAGCCTTGCTACACTGATGGGCGGGATGTAAATTGCCAACAGCCACTCTGGAGAAGTGTACGGTGTGTCCTGAAACATCTAAAAAACACAGCTTAGAGAGCATAGGGCACTTCCACGCATGGGGGGATAAAGTGGGAAAATTGAAAATCAGCAAGACACAAGCACCCCAAAGTTTAGGGCTGCTCTGTTGACAAGGACCTCCACTTCATTCCACCTTAAATATCCCAGGAAAGCGAAAAATGGATAAAAAAGTTGTGGTCCTTATGTACAATGGAATATCACTCAGCCATGAAATCAATGTCATAAGGCTAGTAGCAGCATGATGAGTGGATTTAGGTAAGACGATTCTAAGTGAAATAAGTCACACAGAAAAGGACACTTCTCATAAGGTGTCACTTATAGAGGGAATGTAAAAACCGTTACACTTGAACTGAATTACAAAACAGAACAGAGTCACACATGCAGAAAACACACTATGGCTGCTTAACGGGAAAGGTGAGGTGGGGTGATACATAAAACAAGAGCTTCAAATTAGCTCAGATACCGTTCCATAAACCCAATATGTAATAGACAAGACCTACTCCTTGCTCAGAGAACTGGACTCAACATGCCCGATTCACCGCACAAGAATATATCTGACTAGTAATAATCTTAAAACCTATGTATTGATATCTCTCTGTTAGTGTGTCAAGTGGGTGTAAGGCGGCATAAACACAGCCGTGAAAAGCAGCTAAACCCCATTATAAAAATAAATTACTTTTAAAAACCCATGAAACAAAGACAGGGAAAGAGAGAGAAATTCTTACACAATTCATTCAGGGGCTGTGATGCAACCTGGACTGACCATATCTAGACCCACAGCTGGATGAGACATAAGGGTGGACACTCTTGGGGCTGAGAGGTTTGGTGAGGTTGGGTGAGCAAACGCAGACCCTTTAAAGTAATACTGCGTGCTACCCATCGCATGGGTCCCAAATCTCCAGGTTCAAGGACAACTTCCTACATCGAAAACATGCATGAGAAACCCAGAAGATGGTACACCGTGTGATGGGGAAAGGTTTCTAAAACGCACCTCATTTCTCATCTCCTTGTGCTCGGGTTCGCCATTCCAGCCACTTTACTAGCAATCTCCCTACTTGGAGCCTCAGCACCTTTAACCTCCTGTTCCGTACAGGTTGCAATTTGTCCTGAGGATGAACGGGAAGATGGGGAACCAATGAGAGACTAGCTCTTGGTGTTGGGACAGGCACAGGTCACTCTATTTTCCCATCAGGAAGAAGAATTAACCACAGGCTCAGCCTGACCCCCGGAACCAGAACAGGGCCTGAAGCCATCCTGCGCTTTTGCGGCCAGCTCCCAAAAAAGCGACTTGTAAAATGGAGCTTCAGGGCACTGCAATTCACAAACCTGCAGAGTTATAAATGATAACTCTCGTCCACAAATATATTGAGGGAAGGCAAAGAAGAGGATTTGAAATCAAGGCAGAATTGCAGGAAACAGATTTCAGGAGGTAGATCCGAATCGCCTTTAAAGCACATGAAAAGCGGCAAAACGTTGACAATGATGCCCTTGGCCAAAAAGGGCGTATGCGTTTTTTCCTGAATATATTCAGGAAAAAACGCATACGCCCTTTTTGGCCAACCAAGCAACCTGGAAAGGCAAATCAGCGCTACAAAGAAGTCTCGCTTCCCATCGGTCAAAAGGGCCATGCTGAAAAAAGTGTCAAAACCAGAAATGCAGGACAGGCCATGGAGAAATGGGAGCCTTGCTACACTGATGGGCGGGATGTAAATTGCCAACAGCCACTCTGGAGAAGTGTACGGTGTGTCCTGAAACATCTAAAAAACACAGCTTAGAGAGCATAGGGCACTTCCACGCATGGGGGGATAAAGTGGGAAAATTGAAAATCAGCAAGACACAAGCACCCCAAAGTTTAGGGCTGCTCTGTTGACAAGGACCTCCACTTCATTCCACCTTAAATATCCCAGGAAAGCGAAAAATGGATAAAAAAGTTGTGGTCCTTATGTACAATGGAATATCACTCAGCCATGAAATCAATGTCATAAGGCTAGTAGCAGCATGATGAGTGGATTTAGGTAAGACGATTCTAAGTGAAATAAGTCACACAGAAAAGGACACTTCTCATAAGGTGTCACTTATAGAGGGAATGTAAAAACCGTTACACTTGAACTGAATTACAAAACAGAACAGAGTCACACATGCGGAAAACACACTATGGCTGCTTAACGGGAAAGGTGAGGTGGGGTGATACATAAAACAAGAGCTTCAAATTAGCTCAGATACCGTTCCATAAACCCAATATGTAATAGACAAGACCTACTCCTTGCTCAGAGAACTGGACTCAACACGCCCGATTCACCGCACAAGAATATATCTGACTAGTAATAATCTTAAAACCTATGTATTGATATCTCTCTGTTAGTGTGTCAAGTGGGTGTAAGGCGGCATAAACACAGCCGTGAAAAGCAGCTAAACCCCATTATAAAAATAAATTAATTTTAAAAACCCATGAAACAAAGACAGGGAAAGAGAGAGAAATTCTTACACAATTCGTTCAGGGGCTGTGATGCAACCTGGACTGACCATATCTAGACCCACAGCTGGATGAGACATAAGGGTGGACACTCTTGGGGCTGAGAGGTTTGGTGAGGTTGGGTGAGCAAACGCAGACCCTTTAAAGTAATACTGCGTGCTACCCATCGCATGGGTCCCAAATCTCCAGGTTCAAGGGCAACTTCCTACATCGAAAACATGCATGAGAAACCCAGAAGATGGTACACCGTGTGATGGGGAAAGGTTTCTAAAACGCACCTCATTTCTCATCTCCTTGTGCTCGGGTTCGCCATTCCAGCCACTTTACGAGCAATCTCCCTACTTGGAGCCTCAGCACCTTTAACCTCCTGTTCCGTACAGGTTGCAATTTGTCCTGAGGATGAACGGGAAGATGGGGAACCAATGAGAGACTAGCTCTTGGTGTTGGGACAGGCACAGGTCACTCTATTTTCCCATCAGGAAGAAGAATTAACGACAGGCTCAGCCTGATCCCCGGAACCAGAACAGGGCCTGAAGCCATCCTGCGCTTTTGCGGCCAGCTCCCAAAAAAGCGACTTGTAAAATGGAGCTTCAGGGCACTGCAATTCACAAACCTGCAGAGTTATAAATGATAACTCTCGTCCACAAATATATTGAGGGAAGGCAAAGAAGAGGATTTGAAATCAAGGCAGAATTGCAGGAAACAGATTTCAGGAGGTAGATTCGAATCGCCTTTAAAGCACATGAAAAGCGGCAAAACGTTGACAATGATGCCCTTGGCCAAAAAGGGCGTATGCGTTTTTTCCTGAATATATTCAGGAAAAAACGCATACGCCCTTTTTGGCCAACCAAGCAACCTGGAAAGGCAAATCAGCGCTACAAAGAAGTCTCGCTTCCCATCGGTCAAAAGGGCCATGCTGAAAAAAGTGTCAAAACCAGAAATGCAGGACAGGCCATGGAGAAATGGGAGCCTTGCTACACTGATGGGCGGGATGTAAATTGCCAACAGCCACTCTGGAGAAGTGTACGGTGTGTCCTGAAACATCTAAAAAACACAGCTTAGAGAGCATAGGGCACTTCCACGCATGGGGGGATAAAGTGGGAAAATTGAAAATCAGCAAGACACAAGCACCCCAAAGTTTAGGGCTGCTCTGTTGACAAGGACCTCCACTTCATTCCACCTTAAATATCCCAGGAAAGCGAAAAATGGATAAAAAAGTTGTGGTCCTTATGTACAATGGAATATCACTCAGCCATGAAATCAATGTCATAAGGCTAGTAGCAGCATGATGAGTGGATTTAGGTAAGACGATTCTAAGTGAAATAAGTCACACAGAAAAGGACACTTCTCATAAGGTGTCACTTATAGAGGGAATGTAAAAACCGTTACACTTGAACTGAATTACAAAACAGAACAGAGTCACACATGCAGAAAACACACTATGGCTGCTTAACGGGAAAGGTGAGGTGGGGTGATACATAAAACAAGAGCTTCAAATTAGCTCAGATACCGTTCCATAAACCCAATATGTAATAGACAAGACCTACTCCTTGCTCAGAGAACTGGACTCAACACGCCCGATTCACCGCACAAGAATATATCTGACTAGTAATAATCTTAAAACCTATGTATTGATATCTCTCTCTTAGTGTGTCAAGTGGGTGTAAGGCGGCATAAACACAGCCGTGAAAAGCAGCTAAACCCCATTATAAAAATAAATTACTTTTAAAAACCCATGAAACAAAGACAGGGAAAGAGAGAGAAATTCTTACACAATTCGTTCAGGGGCTGTGATGCAACCTGGACTGACCATATCTAGACCCACAGCTGGATGAGACATAAGGGTGGACACTCTTGGGGCTTAGAGGTTTGGTGAGGTTGGGTGAGCAAACACAGACCCTTTAAAGTAATACTGCGTGCTACCCATCGCATGGGTCCCAAATCTCCAGGTTCAAGGGCAACTTCCTACATCGAAAACATGCATGAGAAACCCAGAAGATGGTACACCGTGTGATGGGGAAAGGTTTCTAAAACGCACCTCATTTCTCATCTCCTCGTGCTCGGGTTCGCCATTCCAGCCACTTTACTAGCAATCTCCCTACTTGGAGCCTCAGCACCTTTAACCTCCTGTTCCGTACAGGTTGCAATTTGTCCTGAGGTTGAACGGGAAGACGGGAAACCAATGAGAGACTAGCTCTTGGTGTTGGGACAGGCACAGGTCACTCTATTTTCACATCAGGAAGAAGAATTAACCACAGGCTCAGCCTGCCCCCGGAACCAGAACAGGGCCTGAAGCCATCCTGCGCTTTTGCGGCCAGCTCCCAAAAAAGCGACTTGTAAAATGGAGCTTCAGGGCACTGCAATTCACACCTACAGAGTTATAAATGATAACTCTCGTCCACAAATATATTGAGGGAAGGCAAAGAAGAGGATTTGAAATCAAGGCATAATTGCAGGAAACAGATTTCAGGAGGTAGATTCGAATCGCCTTTAAAGCACATGAAAAGCACAAAACGTTGACAATGATGCCCCTGGCCAAAAAGGTCGTATGCGTTTTTTCCTGAATATATTCAGGAAAAAACGCATACGCCCTTTTTGGCCAACCAAGCAACCTGGAAAGGCAAATCAGCGCTACAAAGAAGTCTCGCTTCCCATCGGTCAAAAGGGCCATGCTGAAAAAAGTGTCAAAACCAGAAATGCAGGACAGGCCATGGAGAAATGGGAGCCTTGCTACACTGATGGGCGGGATGTAAATTGCCAACAGCCACTCTGGAGAAGTGTACGGTGTGTCCTGAAACATCTAAAAAACACAGCTTAGAGAGCATAGGGCACTTCCACGCATGGGGGGATAAAGTGGGAAAATTGAAAATCAGCAAGACACAAGCACCCCAAAGTTTAGGGCTGCTCTGTTGACAAGGACCTCCACTTCATTCCACCTTAAATATCCCAGGAAAGCGAAAAATGGATAAAAAAGTTGTGGTCCTTATGTACAATGGAATATCACTCAGCCATGAAATCAATGTCATAAGGCTAGTAGCAGCATGATGAGTGGATTTAGGTAAGACGATTCTAAGTGAAATAAGTCACACAGAAAAGGACACTTCTCATAAGGTGTCACTTATAGAGGGAATGTAAAAACCGTTACACTTGAACTGAATTACAAAACAGAACAGAGTCACACATGCAGAAAACACACTATGGCTGCTTAACGGGAAAGGTGAGGTGGGGTGATACATAAAACAAGAGCTTCAAATTAGCTCAGATACCGTTCCATAAACCCAATATGTAATAGACAAGACCTACTCCTTGCTCAGAGAACTGGACTCAACACGCCCGATTCACCGCACAAGAATATATCTGACTAGTAATAATCTTAAAACCTATGTATTGATATCTCTCTGTTAGTGTGTCAAGTGGGTGTAAGGCGGCATAAACACAGCCGTGAAAAGCAGCTAAACCCCATTATAAAAATAAATTACTTTTAAAAACCCATGAAACAAAGACAGGGAAAGAGAGAGAAATTCTTACACAATTTGTTCAGGGGCTGTGATGCAACCTGGACTGACCATATCTAGACCCACAGCTGGATGAGACATAAGGGTGGACACTCTTGGGGCTGAGAGGTTTGGTGAGGTTGGGTGAGCAAACGCAGACCCTTTCAATAATACTGCGTGCTACCCATCGCATGGGTCCCAAATCTCCAGGTTCAAGGGCATCTTCCTACATCGAAAACATGCATGAGAAACCCAGAAGATGGTACACCGTGTGATGGGGAAAGGTTTCTAAAACGCACCTCATTTCTCATCTCCTTGTGCTCGGGTTCGCCATTCCAGCCACTTTACCAGCAATCTCCCTTCTTGGAGCATCAGCACCTTTAACCTCCTGTTCCGAACAGGTTGCAATTTGTCCTGAGGATGAACGGGAAGACAGGGAACCAATGAGAGACTAGCTCTTGGTGTTGGGACAGGCACAGGTCACTCTATTTTCCCATCAGGAAGAAGAATTAACCACAGGCTCAGCCTGCCCCCCGGAACCAGAACAGGGCCTGAAGCCATCCTGCGCTTTTGCGGCCAGCTCCCAAAAAAGCGACTTGTAAAATGGAGCTTCAGGGCACTGCAATTCACAAACCTGCAGAGTTAAAAATGATAACTCTCGTCCACAAATATATTGAGGGAAGGCAAAGAAGAGGATTTGAAATCAAGTCAGAATTGCAGGAAACTGATTTCAGGAGGTAGATTCGAATCGCCTTTAAAGCACATGAAAAGCGGCAAAACGTTGACAATGATGCCCTTGGCCAAAAAGGGCGTATGCCTTTTTTCCTGAATATATTCAGGAAAAAACGCATACGCCCTTTTTGGCCAACCAAGCAACCTGGAAAGGCAAATCAGCGCTAAAAAGAAGTCTCGCTTCCCATCGGTCAAAAGGGCCATGCTGAAAAAAGTGTCAAAACCAGAAATGCAGGACAGGCCATGGAGAAATGGGAGCCTTGCTACACTGATGGGCGGGATGTAAATTGCCAACAGCCACTCTGGAGAAGTGTACGGTGTGTCCTGAAACATCTAAAAAACACAGCTTAGAGAGCATAGGGCACTTCCACGCATGGGGGGATAAAGTGGGAAAATTGAAAATCAGCAAGACACAAGCACCCCAAAGTTTAGGGCTGCTCTGTTGACAAGGACCTCCACTTCATTCCACCTTAAATATCCCAGGAAAGCGAAAAATGGATAAAAAAGTTGTGGTCCTTATGTACAATGGAATATCACTCAGCCATGAAATCAATGTCATAAGGCTAGTAGCAGCATGATGAGTGGATTTAGGTAAGACGATTCTAAGTGAAATAAGTCACACAGAAAAGGACACTTCTCATAAGGTGTCACTTATAGAGGGAATGTAAAAACCGTTACACTTGAACTGAATTACAAAACAGAACAGAGTCACACATGCAGAAAACACACTATGGCTGCTTAACGGGAAAGGTGAGGTGGGGTGATACATAAAACAAGAGCTTCAAATTAGCTCAGATACCGTTCCATAAACCCAATATGTAATAGACAAGACCTACTCCTTGCTCAGAGAACTGGACTCAACATGCCCGATTCACCGCACAAGAATATATCTGACTAGTAATAATCTTAAAACCTATGTATTGATATCTCTCTGTTAGTGTGTCAAGTGGGTGTAAGGCGGCATAAACACAGCCGTGAAAAGCAGCTAAACCCCATTATAAAAATAAATTACTTTTAAAAACCCATGAAACAAAGACAGGGAAAGAGAGAGAAATTCTTACACAATTCATTCAGGGGCTGTGATGCAACCTGGACTGACCATATCTAGACCCACAGCTGGATGAGACATAAGGGTGGACACTCTTGGGGCTGAGAGGTTTGGTGAGGTTGGGTGAGCAAACGCAGACCCTTTAAAGTAATACTGCGTGCTACCCATCGCATGGGTCCCAAATCTCCAGGTTCAAGGACAACTTCCTACATCGAAAACATGCATGAGAAACCCAGAAGATGGTACACCGTGTGATGGGGAAAGGTTTCTAAAACGCACCTCATTTCTCATCTCCTTGTGCTCGGGTTCGCCATTCCAGCCACTTTACTAGCAATCTCCCTACTTGGAGCCTCAGCACCTTTAACCTCCTGTTCCGTACAGGTTGCAATTTGTCCTGAGGATGAACGGGAAG
The DNA here is from genome assembly GCF_965194825.1 of Balaenoptera physalus. Lineage (NCBI taxonomy): Eukaryota > Metazoa > Chordata > Mammalia > Artiodactyla > Balaenopteridae > Balaenoptera > Balaenoptera physalus. The sequence goes on along the minus strand of NW_028126067.1, from coordinate 266,512 downwards.
ATGGGGAACCAATGAGAGACTAGCTCTTGGTGTTGGGACAGGCACAGGTCACTCTATTTTCCCATCAGGAAGAAGAATTAACCACAGGCTCAGCCTGACCCCCGGAACCAGAACAGGGCCTGAAGCCATCCTGCGCTTTTGCGGCCAGCTCCCAAAAAAGCGACTTGTAAAATGGAGCTTCAGGGCACTGCAATTCACAAACCTGCAGAGTTATAAATGATAACTCTCGTCCACAAATATATTGAGGGAAGGCAAAGAAGAGGATTTGAAATCAAGGCAGAATTGCAGGAAACAGATTTCAGGAGGTAGATCCGAATCGCCTTTAAAGCACATGAAAAGCGGCAAAACGTTGACAATGATGCCCTTGGCCAAAAAGGGCGTATGCGTTTTTTCCTGAATATATTCAGGAAAAAACGCATACGCCCTTTTTGGCCAACCAAGCAACCTGGAAAGGCAAATCAGCGCTACAAAGAAGTCTCGCTTCCCATCGGTCAAAAGGGCCATGCTGAAAAAAGTGTCAAAACCAGAAATGCAGGACAGGCCATGGAGAAATGGGAGCCTTGCTACACTGATGGGCGGGATGTAAATTGCCAACAGCCACTCTGGAGAAGTGTACGGTGTGTCCTGAAACATCTAAAAAACACAGCTTAGAGAGCATAGGGCACTTCCACGCATGGGGGGATAAAGTGGGAAAATTGAAAATCAGCAAGACACAAGCACCCCAAAGTTTAGGGCTGCTCTGTTGACAAGGACCTCCACTTCATTCCACCTTAAATATCCCAGGAAAGCGAAAAATGGATAAAAAAGTTGTGGTCCTTATGTACAATGGAATATCACTCAGCCATGAAATCAATGTCATAAGGCTAGTAGCAGCATGATGAGTGGATTTAGGTAAGACGATTCTAAGTGAAATAAGTCACACAGAAAAGGACACTTCTCATAAGGTGTCACTTATAGAGGGAATGTAAAAACCGTTACACTTGAACTGAATTACAAAACAGAACAGAGTCACACATGCGGAAAACACACTATGGCTGCTTAACGGGAAAGGTGAGGTGGGGTGATACATAAAACAAGAGCTTCAAATTAGCTCAGATACCGTTCCATAAACCCAATATGTAATAGACAAGACCTACTCCTTGCTCAGAGAACTGGACTCAACACGCCCGATTCACCGCACAAGAATATATCTGACTAGTAATAATCTTAAAACCTATGTATTGATATCTCTCTGTTAGTGTGTCAAGTGGGTGTAAGGCGGCATAAACACAGCCGTGAAAAGCAGCTAAACCCCATTATAAAAATAAATTAATTTTAAAAACCCATGAAACAAAGACAGGGAAAGAGAGAGAAATTCTTACACAATTCGTTCAGGGGCTGTGATGCAACCTGGACTGACCATATCTAGACCCACAGCTGGATGAGACATAAGGGTGGACACTCTTGGGGCTGAGAGGTTTGGTGAGGTTGGGTGAGCAAACGCAGACCCTTTAAAGTAATACTGCGTGCTACCCATCGCATGGGTCCCAAATCTCCAGGTTCAAGGGCAACTTCCTACATCGAAAACATGCATGAGAAACCCAGAAGATGGTACACCGTGTGATGGGGAAATGTTTCTAAAACGCACCTCATTTCTCATCTCCTTGTGCTCGGGTTCGCCATTCCAGCCACTTTACGAGCAATCTCCCTACTTGGAGCCTCAGCACCTTTAACCTCCTGTTCCGTACAGGTTGCAATTTGTCCTGAGGATGAACGGGAAGATGGGGAACCAATGAGAGACTAGCTCTTGGTGTTGGGACAGGCACAGGTCACTCTATTTTCCCATCAGGAAGAAGAATTAACGACAGGCTCAGCCTGATCCCCGGAACCAGAACAGGGCCTGAAGCCATCCTGCGCTTTTGCAGCCAGCTCCCAAAAAAGCGACTTGTAAAATGGAGCTTCAGGGCACTGCAATTCACAAACCTGCAGAGTTATAAATGATAACTCTCGTCCACAAATATATTGAGGGAAGGCAAAGAAGAGGATTTGAAATCAAGGCAGAATTGCAGGAAACAGATTTCAGGAGGTAGATTCGAATCGCCTTTAAAGCACATGAAAAGCGGCAAAACGTTGACAATGATGCCCTTGGCCAAAAAGGGCGTATGCGTTTTTTCCTGAATATATTCAGGAAAAAACGCATACGCCCTTTTTGGCCAACCAAGCAACCTGGAAAGGCAAATCAGCGCTACAAAGAAGTCTCGCTTCCCATCGGTCAAAAGGGCCATGCTGAAAAAAGTGTCAAAACCAGAAATGCAGGACAGGCCATGGAGAAATGGGAGCCTTGCTACACTGATGGGCGGGATGTAAATTGCCAACAGCCACTCTGGAGAAGTGTACGGTGTGTCCTGAAACATCTAAAAAACACAGCTTAGAGAGCATAGGGCACTTCCACGCATGGGGGGATAAAGTGGGAAAATTGAAAATCAGCAAGACACAAGCACCCCAAAGTTTAGGGCTGCTCTGTTGACAAGGACCTCCACTTCATTCCACCTTAAATATCCCAGGAAAGCGAAAAATGGATAAAAAAGTTGTGGTCCTTATGTACAATGGAATATCACTCAGCCATGAAATCAATGTCATAAGGCTAGTAGCAGCATGATGAGTGGATTTAGGTAAGACGATTCTAAGTGAAATAAGTCACACAGAAAAGGACACTTCTCATAAGGTGTCACTTATAGAGGGAATGTAAAAACCGTTACACTTGAACTGAATTACAAAACAGAACAGAGTCACACATGCAGAAAACACACTATGGCTGCTTAACGGGAAAGGTGAGGTGGGGTGATACATAAAACAAGAGCTTCAAATTAGCTCAGATACCGTTCCATAAACCCAATATGTAATAGACAAGACCTACTCCTTGCTCAGAGAACTGGACTCAACACGCCCGATTCACCGCACAAGAATATATCTGACTAGTAATAATCTTAAAACCTATGTATTGATATCTCTCTGTTAGTGTGTCAAGTGGGTGTAAGGCGGCATAAACGCAGCCGTGAAAAGCAGCTAAACCCCATTATAAAAATAAATTACTTTTAAAAACCCATGAAACAAAGACAGGGAAAGAGAGAGAAATTCTTACACAATTCGTTCAGGGGCTGTGATGCAACCTGGACTGACCATATCTAGACCCACAGCTGGATGAGACATAAGGGTGGACACTCTTGGGGCTGAGAGGTTTGGTGAGGTTGTGTGAGCAAACACAGACCCTTTAAAGTAATACTGCATGCTACCCATCGCATGGGTCCCAAATCTCCAGGTTCAAGGGCAACTTCCTACATCGAAAACATGCATGAGAAACCCAGAAGATGGTACACCGTGTGATGGGGAAAGGTTTCTAAAACGCACCTCATTTCTCATCTCCTTGTGCTCGGGTTCGCCATTCCAGCCACTTTACTAGCAATCTCCCTACTTGGAGCCTCAGCACCTTTAACCTCCTGTTCCGTACAGGTTGCAATTTGTCCTGAGGATGAACGGGAAGACGGGAAACCAATGAGAGACTAGCTCTTGGTGTTGGGACAGGCACAGGTCACTCTATTTTCCCATCAGGAAGAAGAATTAACCACAGGCTCAGCCTGCCCCCCGGAACCAGAACAGGGCCTGAAGCCATCCTGCGCTTTTGCGGCCAGCTCCCAAAAAAGCGACTTGTAAAATGGAGCTTCAGGGCACTGCAATTCAAACCTGCAGAGTTATAAATGATAACTCTCGTCCACAAATATATTGAGGGAAGGCAAAGAAGAGGATTTGAAATCAAGGCAGAATTGCAGGAAACAGATTTCAGGAGGTAGATTCGAATCGCCTTTAAAGCACATGAAAAGCACAAAACGTTGACAATGATGCCCCTGGCCAAAAAGGGCGTATGCGTTTTTTCCTGAATATATTCAGGAAAAAACGCATACGCCCTTTTTGGCCAACCAAGCAACCTGGAAAGGCAAATCAGCGCTACAAAGAAGTCTCGCTTCCCATCGGTCAAAAGGGCCATGCTGAAAAAAGTGTCAAAACCAGAAATGCAGGACAGGCCATGGAGAAATGGGAGCCTTGCTACACTGATGGGCGGGATGTAAATTGCCAACAGCCACTCTGGAGAAGTGTACGGTGTGTCCTGAAACATCTAAAAAACACAGCTTAGAGAGCATAGGGCACTTCCACGCATGGGGGGATAAAGTGGGAAAATTGAAAATCAGCAAGACACAAGCACCCCAAAGTTTAGGGCTGCTCTGTTGACAAGGACCTCCACTTCATTCCACCTTAAATATCCCAGGAAAGCGAAAAATGGATAAAAAAGTTGTGGTCCTTATGTACAATGGAATATCACTCAGCCATGAAATCAATGTCATAAGGCTAGTAGCAGCATGATGAGTGGATTTAGGTAAGACGATTCTAAGTGAAATAAGTCACACAGAAAAGGACACTTCTCATAAGGTGTCACTTATAGAGGGAATGTAAAAACCGTTACACTTGAACTGAATTACAAAACAGAACAGAGTCACACATGCAGAAAACACACTATGGCTGCTTAACGGGAAAGGTGAGGTGGGGTGATACATAAAACAAGAGCTTCAAATTAGCTCAGATACCGTTCCATAAACCCAATATGTAATACACAAGACCTACTCCTTGCTCAGAGAACTGGACTCAACACGCCCGATTCACCGCACATGAATATATCTGACTAGTAATAATCTTAAAACCTATGTATTGATATCTCTCTGTTAGTGTATCAAGTGGGTGTAAAGCGGCATAAACACAGCCGTGAAAAGCAGCTAAACCCCATTATAAAAATAAATTACTTTTAAAAACCCATGAAACAAAGACAGGGAAAGAGAGAGAAATTCTTACACAATTCGTTCAGGGGCTGTGATGCAACCTGGACTGACCATATCTAGACCCACAGCTGGATGAGACATAAGGGTGGACACTCTTGGGGCTGAGAGGTTTGGTGAGGTTGGGTGAGCAAACGCAGACCCTTTAAAGTAATACTGCGTGCTACCCATCGCATGGGTCCCAAATCTCCAGGTTCAAGGGCAACTTCCTACATCGAAAACATGCATGAGAAACCCAGAAGATGGTACACCGTGTGATGGGGAAAGGTTTCTAAAACGCACCTCATTTCTCATCTCCTTGTGCTCGGGTTCGCCATTCCAGCCACTTTACTAGCAATCTCCCTACTTGGAGCCTCAGCACCTTTAACCTCCTGTTCCGTACAGGTTGCAATTTGTCCTGAGGATGAACGGGAAGACGGGAAACCAATGAGAGACTAGCTCTTGGTGTTGGGACAGGCACAGGTCACTCTATTTTCCCATCAGGAAGAAGAATTAACCACAGGCTCAGCCTGACCCCCGGAACCAGAACAGGTCCTGAAGCCATCCTGCGCTTTTGCGGCCAGCTCCCAAAAAAGCGACTTGTAAAATGGAGCTTCAGGGCACTGCAATTCACAAACCTGCAGAGTTATAAATGATAACTCTCGTCCACAAATATATTGAGGGAAGGCAAAGAAGAGGATTTGAAATCAAGGCAGAATTGCAGGAAACAGATTTCAGGAGGTAGATTCGAATCGCCTTTAAAGCACATGAAAAGCGGCAAAACGTTGACAATGATGCACTTGGCCAAAAAGGGCGTATGCGTTTTTTCCTGAATATATTCAGGAAAAAACGCATACGCCCTTTTTGGCCAACCAAGCAACCTGGAAAGGCAAATCAGCGCTACAAAGAAGTCTCGCTTCCCATCGGTCAAAAGGGCCATGCTGAAAAAAGTGTCAAAACCAGAAATGCAGGACAGGCCATGGAGAAATGGGAGCCTTGCTACACTGATGGGCGGGATGTAAATTGCCAACAGCCACTCTGGAGAAGTGTACGGTGTGTCCTGAAACATCTAAAAAACACAGCTTAGAGAGCATAGGGCACTTCCACGCATGGGGGGATAAAGTGGGAAAATTGAAAATCAGCAAGACACATGCACCCCAAAGTTTAGGGCTGCTCTGTTGACAAGAACCTCCACTTCATTCCACCTTAAATATCCCAGGAAAGCGAAAAATGGATAAAAAAGTTGTGGTCCTTATGTACAATGGAATATCACTCAGCCATGAAATCAATGTCATAAGGCTAGTAGCAGCATGATGAGTGGATTTAGGTAAGACGATTCTAAGTGAAATAAGTCACACAGAAAAGGACACTTCTCATAAGGTGTCACTTATAGAGGGAATGTAAAAACCGTTACACTTGAACTGAATTACAAAACAGAACAGAGTCACACATGCAGAAAACACACTATGGCTGCTTAACGGGAAAGGTGAGGTGGGGTGATACATAAAACAAGAGCTTCAAATTAGCTCAGATACCATTCCATAAACCCAATATGTAATAGACAAGACCTACTCCTTGCTCAGAGAACTGGACTCAACACGCCCGATTCACCGCACAAGAATATATCTGACTAGTAATAATCTTAAAACCTATATATTGATATCTCTCTGTTAGTGTGTCAAGTGGGTGTAAGGCGGCATAAACACAGCCGTGAAAAGCAGCTAAACCCCATTATAAAAATAAATTACTTTTAAAAACCCATGAAACAAAGACAGGGAAAGAGAGAGAAATTCTTACACAATTCATTCAGGGGCTGTGATGCAACCTGGACTGACCATATCTAGACCCACAGCTGGATGAGACATAAGGGTGGACACTCTTGGGGCTGAGAGGTTTGGTGAGGTTGGGTGAGCAAACGCAGACCATTTAAAGTAATACTGCGTGCTACCCATCGCATGGGTCCCAAATCTCCAGGTTCAAGGGCAACTTCCTACATCGAAAACATGCATGAGAAACCCAGAAGATGGTACACCGTGTGATGGGGAAAGGTTTCTAAAACGCACCTCATTTCTCATCTCCTTGTGCTCGGGTTCGCCATTCCAGCCACTTTACTAGCAATCTCCCTACTTGGAGCCTCAGCACCTTTAACCTCCTGTTCCGTACAGGTTGCAATTTGTCCTGAGGATGAACGGGAAGATGGGGAACCAATGAGAGACTAGCTCTTGGTGTTGGGACAGGCACAGGTCACTCTATTTTCCCATCAGGAAGAAGAATTAACCACAGGCTCAGCCTGACCCCCGGAACCAGAACAGGGCCTGAAGCCATCCTGCGCTTTTGCGGCCAGCTCCCAAAAAAGCGACTTGTAAAATGGAGCTTCAGGGCACTGCAATTCACAAACCTGCAGAGTTATAAATGATAACTCTCGTCCACAAATATATTGAGGGAAGGCAAAGAAGAGGATTTGAAATCAAGGCAGAATTGCAGGAAACAGATTTCAGGAGGTAGATCCGAATCGCCTTTAAAGCACATGAAAAGCGGCAAAACGTTGACAATGATGCCCTTGGCCAAAAAGGGCGTATGAGTTTTTTCCTGAATATATTCAGGAAAAAACGCATACGCCCTTTTTGGCCAACCAAGCAACCTGGAAAGGCAAATCAGCGCTACAAAGAAGTCTCGCTTCCCATCGGTCAAAAGGGCCATGCTGAAAAAAGTGTCAAAACCAGAAATGCAGGACAGGCCATGGAGAAATGGGAGCCTTGCTACACTGATGGGCGGGATGTAAATTGCCAACAGCCACTCTGGAGAAGTGTACGGTGTGTCCTGAAACATCTAAAAAACACAGCTTAGAGAGCATAGGGCACTTCCACGCATGGGGGGATAAAGTGGGAAAATTGAAAATCAGCAAGACACAAGCACCCCAAAGTTTAGGGCTGCTCTGTTGACAAGGACCTCCACTTCATTCCACCTTAAATATCCCAGGAAAGCGAAAAATGGATAAAAAAGTTGTGGTCCTTATGTACAATGGAATATCACTCAGCCATGAAATCAATGTCATAAGGCTAGTAGCAGCATGATGAGTGGATTTAGGTAAGACGATTCTAAGTGAAATAAGTCACACAGAAAAGGACACTTCTCATAAGGTGTCACTTATAGAGGGAATGTAAAAACCGTTACACTTGAACTGAATTACAAAACAGAACAGAGTCACACGTGCGGAAAACACACTATGGCTGCTTAACGGGAAAGGTGAGGTGGGCTGATACATAAAACAAGAGCTTCAAATTAGCTCAGATACCGTTCCATAAACCCAATATGTAATACACAAGACCTACTCCTTGCTCAGAGAACTGGACTCAACACGCCCGATTCACCGCACAAGAATATATCTGACTAGTAATAATCTTAAAACCTATGTATTGATATCTCTCAGTGTGTCAAGTGGGTGTAAGGCGGCATAAACACAGCCGTGAAAAGCAGCTAAACCCCATTATAAAAATAAATTACTTTTAAAAACCCATGAAACAAAGACAGGGAAAGAGAGAGAAATTCTTACACAATTCGTTCAGGGGCTGTGATGCAACCTGGACTGACCATATCTAGACCCACAGCTGGATGAGACATAAGGGTGGACACTCTTGGGGCTGAGAGGTTTGGTGAGGTTGGGTGAGCAAACGCAGACCCTTTAAAGTAATACTGCGTGCTACCCATCGCATGGGTCCCAAATCTCCAGGTTCAAGGGCAACTTCCTACATCGAAAACATGCATGAGAAACCCAGAAGATGGTACACCGTGTGATGGGGAAAGGTTTCTAAAACGCACCTCATTTCTCATCTCCTTGTGCTCGGGTTCGCCATTCCAGCCACTTTACGAGCAATCTCCCTACTTGGAGCCTCAGCACCTTTAACCTCCTGTTCCGTACAGGTTGCAATTTGTCCTGAGGATGAACGGGAAGATGGGGAACCAATGAGAGACTAGCTCTTGGTGTTGGGACAGGCACAGGTCACTCTATTTTCCCATCAGGAAGAAGAATTAACCACAGGCTCAGCCTGACCCCCGGAACCAGAACAGGGCCTGAAGCCATCCTGCGCTTTTGCGGCCAGCTCCCAAAAAAGCGACTTGTAAAATGGAGCTTCAGGGCACTGCAATTCACAAACCTGCAGAGTTATAAATGATAACTCTCGTCCACAAATATATTGAGGGAAGGCAAAGAAGAGGATTTGAAATCAAGGCAGAATTGCAGGAAACAGATTTCAGGAGGGAGATTCGAATCGCCTTTAAAGCACATGAAAAGCGGCAAAACGTTGACAATGATGCCCTTGGCCAAAAAGGGCGTATGCGTTTTTTCCTGAATATATTCAGGAAAAAACGCATACGCCCTTTTTGGCCAACCAAGCAACCTGGAAAGGCAAATCAGCGCTACAAAGAAGTCTCGCTTCCCATCGGTCAAAAGGGCCATGCTGAAAAAAGTGTCAAAACCAGAAATGCAGGACAGGCCATGGAGAAATGGGAGCCTTGCTACACTGATGGGCGGGATGTAAATTGCCAACAGCCACTCTGGAGAAGTGTACGGTGTGTCCTGAAACATCTAAAAAACACAGCTTAGAGAGCATAGGGCACTTCCACGCATGGGGGGATAAAGTGGGAAAATTGAAAATCAGCAAGACACAAGCACCCCAAAGTTTAGGGCTGCTCTGTTGACAAGGACCTCCACTTCATTCCACCTTAAATATCCCAGGAAAGCGAAAAATGGATAAAAAAGTTGTGGTCCTTATGTACAATGGAATATCACTCAGCCATGAAATCAATGTCATAAGGCTAGTAGCAGCATGATGAGTGGATTTAGGTAAGACGATTCTAAGTGAAATAAGTCACACAGAAAAGGACACTTCTCATAAGGTGTCACTTATAGAGGGAATGTAAAAACCGTTACACTTGAACTGAATTACAAAACAGAACAGAGTCACACATGCAGAAAACACACTATGGCTGCTTAACGGGAAAGGTGAGGTGGGGTGATACATAAAACAAGAGCTTCAAATTAGCTCAGATACCGTTCCATAAACCCAATATGTAATAGACAAGACCTACTCCTTGCTCAGAGAACTGGACTCAACACGCCCGATTCACCGCACATGAATATATCTGAGTAGTAATAATCTTAAAACCTATGTATTGATATCTCTCTGTTAGTGTGTCAAGTGGGTGTAAGGCGGCATAAACACAGCCGTGAAAAGCAGCTAAACCCCATTATAAAAATAAATTACTTTTAAAAACCCATGAAACAAAGACAGGGAAAGAGAGAGAAATTCTTACACAATTCGTTCAGGAGCTGTGATGCAACCTGGACGGACCATATCTAGACCCACAGCTGGATGAGACATAAGGGTGGACACTCTTGGGGCTGAGAGGTTTGGTGAGGTTGGGTGAGCAAACGCAGACCCTTTAAAGTAATACTGCGTGCTACCCATCGCATGGGTCCCAAATCTCCAGGTTCAAGGACAACTTCCTACATCGAAAACATGCATGAGAAACCCAGAAGATGGTACACCGTGTGATGGGGAAAGGTTTCTAAAACGCACCTCATTTCTCATCTCCTTGTGCTCGGGTTCGCCATTCCAGCCACTTTACTAGCAATCTCCCTACTTGGAGCATCAGCACCTTTAACCTCCTGTTCCGTACAGGTTGCAATTTGTCCTGAGGATGAACGGGAAGATGGGGAACCAATGAGAGACTAGCTCTTGGTGTTGGGACAGGCACAGGTCACTCTATTTTCCCATCAGGAAGAAGAATTAACCACAGGCTCAGCCTGACCCCCGGAACCAGAACAGGGCCTGAAGCCATCCTGCGCTTTTGCGGCCAGCTCCCAAAAAAGCGACTTGTAAAATGGAGCTTCAGGGCACTGCAATTCACAAACCTGCAGAGTTATAAATGATAACTCTCGTCCACAAATATATTGAGGGAAGGCAAAGAAGAGGATTTGAAATCAAGGCAGAATTGCAGGAAACAGATTTCAGGAGGTAGATCCGAATCGCCTTTAAAGCACATGAAAAGCGGCAAAACGTTGACAATGATGCCCTTGGCCAAAAAGGGCGTATGCGTTTTTTCCTGAATATATTCAGGAAAAAACGCATACGCCCTTTTTGGCCAACCAAGCAACCTGGAAAGGCAAATCAGCGCTACAAAGAAGTCTCGCTTCCCATCGGTCAAAAGGGCCATGCTGAAAAAAGTGTCAAAACCAGAAATGCAGGACAGGCCATGGAGAAATGGGAGCCTTGCTACACTGATGGGCGGGATGTAAATTGCCAACAGCCACTCTGGAGAAGTGTACGGTGTGTCCTGAAACATCTAAAAAACACAGCTTAGAGAGCATAGGGCACTTCCACGCATGGGGGGATAAAGTGGGAAAATTGAAAATCAGCAAGACACAAGCACCCCAAAGTTTAGGGCTGCTCTGTTGACAAGGACCTCCACTTCATTCCACCTTAAATATCCCAGGAAAGCGAAAAATGGATAAAAAAGTTGTGGTCCTTATGTACAATGGAATATCACTCAGCCATGAAATCAATGTCATAAGGCTAGTAGCAGCATGATGAGTGGATTTAGGTAAGACGATTCTAAGTGAAATAAGTCACACAGAAAAGGACACTTCTCATAAGGTGTCACTTATAGAGGGAATGTAAAAACCGTTACACTTGAACTGAATTACAAAACAGAACAGAGTCACACATGCGGAAAACACACTATGGCTGCTTAACGGGAAAGGTGAGGTGGGGTGATACATAAAACAAGAGCTTCAAATTAGCTCAGATACCGTTCCATAAACCCAATATGGAATAGACAAGACCTACTCCTTGCTCAGAGAACTGGACTCAACACGCCCGATTCACCGCACAAGAATATATCTGACTAGTAATAATCTTAAAACCTATGTATTGATATCTCTCTGTTAGTGTGTCAAGTGGGTGTAAGGCGGCATAAACACAGCCGTGAAAAGCAGCTAAACCCCATTATAAAAATAAATTAATTTTAAAAACCCATGAAACAAAGACAGGGAAAGAGAGAGAAATTCTTACACAATTCGTTCAGGGGCTGTGATGCAACCTGGACTGACCATATCTAGACCCACAGCTGGATGAGACATAAGGGTGGACACTCTTGGGGCTGAGAGGTTTGGTGAGGTTGGGTGAGCAAACGCAGACCCTTTAAAGTAATACTGCGTGCTACCCATCGCATGGGTCCCAAATCTCCAGGTTCAAGGGCAACTTCCTACATCGAAAACATGCATGAGAAACCCAGAAGATGGTACACCGTGTGATGGGGAAAGGTTTCTAAAACGCACCTCATTTCTCATCTCCTTGTGCTCGGGTTCGCCATTCCAGCCACTTTACGAGCAATCTCCCTACTTGGAGCCTCAGCACCTTTAACCTCCTGTTCCGTACAGGTTGCAATTTGTCCTGAGGATGAACGGGAAGATGGGGAACCAATGAGAGACTAGCTCTTGGTGTTGGGACAGGCACAGGTCACTCTATTTTCCCATCAGGAAGAAGAATTAACGACAGGCTCAGCCTGATCCCCGGAACCAGAACAGGGCCTGAAGCCATCCTGCGCTTTTGCAGCCAGCTCCCAAAAAAGCGACTTGTAAAATGGAGCTTCAGGGCACTGCAATTCACAAACCTGCAGAGTTATAAATGATAACTCTCGTCCACAAATATATTGAGGGAAGGCAAAGAAGAGGATTTGAAATCAAGGCAGAATTGCAGGAAACAGATTTCAGGAGGTAGATTCGAATCGCCTTTAAAGCACATGAAAAGCGGCAAAACGTTGACAATGATGCCCTTGGCCAAAAAGGTCGTATGCGTTTTTTCCTGAATATATTCAGGAAAAAACGCATACGCCCTTTTTGGCCAACCAAGCAACCTGGAAAGGCAAATCAGCGCTACAAAGAAGTCTCGCTTCCCATCGGTCAAAAGGGCCATGCTGAAAAAAGTGTCAAAACCAGAAATGCAGGACAGGCCATGGAGAAATGGGAGCCTTGCTACACTGATGGGCGGGATGTAAATTGCCAACAGCCACTCTGGAGAAGTGTACGGTGTGTCCTGAAACATCTAAAAAACACAGCTTAGAGAGCATAGGGCACTTCCACGCATGGGGGGATAAAGTGGGAAAATTGAAAATCAGCAAGACACAAGCACCCCAAAGTTTAGGGCTGCTCTGTTGACAAGGACCTCCACTTCATTCCACCTTAAATATCCCAGGAAAGCGAAAAATGGATAAAAAAGTTGTGGTCCTTATGTACAATGGAATATCACTCAGCCATGAAATCAATGTCATAAGGCTAGTAGCAGCATGATGAGTGGATTTAGGTAAGACGATTCTAAGTGAAATAAGTCACACAGAAAAGGACACTTCTCATAAGGTGTCACTTATAGAGGGAATGTAAAAACCGTTACACTTGAACTGAATTACAAAACAGAACAGAGTCACACATGCAGAAAACACACTATGGCTGCTTAACGGGAAAGGTGAGGTGGGGTGATACATAAAACAAGAGCTTCAAATTAGCTCAGATACCGTTCCATAAACCCAATATGTAATAGACAAGACCTACTCCTTGCTCAGAGAACTGGACTCAACACGCCCGATTCACCGCACAAGAATATATCTGACTAGTAATAATCTTAAAACCTATGTATTGATATCTCTCTGTTAGTGTGTCAAGTGGGTGTAAGGCGGCATAAACGCAGCCGTGAAAAGCAGCTAAACCCCATTATAAAAATAAATTACTTTTAAAAACCCATGAAACAAAGACAGGGAAAGAGAGAGAAATTCTTACACAATTCGTTCAGGGGCTGTGATGCAACCTGGACTGACCATATCTAGACCCACAGCTGGATGAGACATAAGGGTGGACACTCTTGGGGCTGAGAGGTTTGGTGAGGTTGTGTGAGCAAACACAGACCCTTTAAAGTAATACTGCATGCTACCCATCGCATGGGTCCCAAATCTCCAGGTTCAAGGGCAACTTCCTACATCGAAAACATGCATGAGAAACCCAGAAGATGGTACACCGTGTGATGGGGAAAGGTTTCTAAAACGCACCTCATTTCTCATCTCCTTGTGCTCGGGTTCGCCATTCCAGCCACTTTACTAGCAATCTCCCTACTTGGAGCCTCAGCACCTTTAACCTCCTGTTCCGTACAGGTTGCAATTTGTCCTGAGGATGAACGGGAAGACGGGAAACCAATGAGAGACTAGCTCTTGGTGTTGGGACAGGCACAGGTCACTCTATTTTCACATAAGGAAGAAGAATTAACCACAGGCTCAGCCTGCCCCCCGGAACCAGAACAGGGCCTGAAGCCATCCTGCGCTTTTGCGGCCAGCTCCCAAAAAAGCGACTTGTAAAATGGAGCTTCAGGGCACTGCAATTCAAACCTGCAGAGTTATAAATGATAACTCTCGTCCACAAATATATTGAGGGAAGGCAAAGAAGAGGATTTGAAATCAAGGCAGAATTGCAGGAAACAGATTTCAGGAGGTAGATTCGAATCGCCTTTAAAGCACATGAAAAGCACAAAACGTTGACAATGATGCCCCTGGCCAAAAAGGGCGTATGCGTTTTTTCCTGAATATATTCAGGAAAAAACGCATACGCCCTTTTTGGCCAACCAAGCAACCTGGAAAGGCAAATCAGCGCTACAAAGAAGTCTCGCTTCCCATCGGTCAAAAGGGCCATGCTGAAAAAAGTGTCAAAACCAGAAATGCAGGACAGGCCATGGAGAAATGGGAGCCTTGCTACACTGATGGGCGGGATGTAAATTGCCAACAGCCACTCTGGAGAAGTGTACGGTGTGTCCTGAAACATCTAAAAAACACAGCTTAGAGAGCATAGGGCACTTCCACGCATGGGGGGATAAAGTGGGAAAATTGAAAATCAGCAAGACACAAGCACCCCAAAGTTTAGGGCTGCTCTGTTGACAAGGACCTCCACTTCATTCCACCTTAAATATCCCAGGAAAGCGAAAAATGGATAAAAAAGTTGTGGTCCTTATGTACAATGGAATATCACTCAGCCATGAAATCAATGTCATAAGGCTAGTAGCAGCATGATGAGTGGATTTAGGTAAGACGATTCTAAGTGAAATAAGTCACACAGAAAAGGACACTTCTCATAAGGTGTCACTTATAGAGGGAATGTAAAAACCGTTACACTTGAACTGAATTACAAAACAGAACAGAGTCACACATGCAGAAAACACACTATGGCTGCTTAACGGGAAAGGTGAGGTGGGGTGATACATAAAACAAGAGCTTCAAATTAGCTCAGATACCGTTCCATAAACCCAATATGTAATACACAAGACCTACTCCTTGCTCAGAGAACTGGACTCAACACGCCCGATTCACCGCACATGAATATATCTGACTAGTAATAATCTTAAAACCTATGTATTGATATCTCTCTGTTAGTGTATCAAGTGGGTGTAAAGCGGCATAAACACAGCCGTGAAAAGCAGCTAAACCCCATTATAAAAATAAATTACTTTTAAAAACCCATGAAACAAAGACAGGGAAAGAGAGAGAAATTCTTACACAATTCGTTCAGGGGCTGTGATGCAACCTGGACTGACCATATCTAGACCCACAGCTGGATGAGACATAAGGGTGGACACTCTTGGGGCTGAGAGGTTTGGTGAGGTTGGGTGAGCAAACGCAGACCCTTTAAAGTAATACTGCGTGCTACCCATCGCATGGGTCCCAAATCTCCAGGTTCAAGGGCAACTTCCTACATCGAAAACATGCATGAGAAACCCAGAAGATGGTACACCGTGTGATGGGGAAAGGTTTCTAAAACGCACCTCATTTCTCATCTCCTTGTGCTCGGGTTCGCCATTCCAGCCACTTTACTAGCAATCTCCCTACTTGGAGCCTCAGCACCTTTAACCTCCTGTTCCGTACAGGTTGCAATTTGTCCTGAGGATGAACGGGAAGACGGGAAACCAATGAGAGACTAGCTCTTGGTGTTGGGACAGGCACAGGTCACTCTATTTTCCCATCAGGAAGAAGAATTAACCACAGGCTCAGCCTGACCCCCGGAACCAGAACAGGTCCTGAAGCCATCCTGCGCTTTTGCGGCCAGCTCCCAAAAAAGCGACTTGTAAAATGGAGCTTCAGGGCACTGCAATTCACAAACCTGCAGAGTTATAAATGATAACTCTCGTCCACAAATATATTGAGGGAAGGCAAAGAAGAGGATTTGAAATCAAGGCAGAATTGCAGGAAACAGATTTCAGGAGGTAGATTCGAATCGCCTTTAAAGCACATGAAAAGCGGCAAAACGTTGACAATGATGCACTTGGCCAAAAAGGGCGTATGCGTTTTTTCCTGAATATATTCAGGAAAAAACGCATACGCCCTTTTTGGCCAACCAAGCAACCTGGAAAGGCAAATCAGCGCTACAAAGAAGTCTCGCTTCCCATCGGTCAAAAGGGCCATGCTGAAAAAAGTGTCAAAACCAGAAATGCAGGACAGGCCATGGAGAAATGGGAGCCTTGCTACACTGATGGGCGGGATGTAAATTGCCAACAGCCACTCTGGAGAAGTGTACGGTGTGTCCTGAAACATCTAAAAAACACAGCTTAGAGAGCATAGGGCACTTCCACGCATGGGGGGATAAAGTGGGAAAATTGAAAATCAGCAAGACACATGCACCCCAAAGTTTAGGGCTGCTCTGTTGACAAGAACCTCCACTTCATTCCACCTTAAATATCCCAGGAAAGCGAAAAATGGATAAAAAAGTTGTGGTCCTTATGTACAATGGAATATCACTCAGCCATGAAATCAATGTCATAAGGCTAGTAGCAGCATGATGAGTGGATTTAGGTAAGACGATTCTAAGTGAAATAAGTCACACAGAAAAGGACACTTCTCATAAGGTGTCACTTATAGAGGGAATGTAAAAACCGTTACACTTGAACTGAATTACAAAACAGAACAGAGTCACACATGCAGAAAACACACTATGGCTGCTTAACGGGAAAGGTGAGGTGGGGTGATACATAAAACAAGAGCTTCAAATTAGCTCAGATACCGTTCCATAAACCCAATATGTAATAGACAAGACCTACTCCTTGCTCAGAGAACTGGACTCAACACGCCCGATTCACCGCACAAGAATATATCTGACTAGTAATAATCTTAAAACCTATATATTGATATCTCTCTGTTAGTGTGTCAAGTGGGTGTAAGGCGGCATAAACACAGCCGTGAAAAGCAGCTAAACCCCATTATAAAAATAAATTACTTTTAAAAACCCATGAAACAAAGACAGGGAAAGAGAGAGAAATTCTTACACAATTCATTCAGGGGCTGTGATGCAACCTGGACTGACCATATCTAGACCCACAGCTGGATGAGACATAAGGGTGGACACTCTTGGGGCTGAGAGGTTTGGTGAGGTTGGGTGAGCAAACGCAGACCATTTAAAGTAATACTGCGTGCTACCCATCGCATGGGTCCCAAATCTCCAGGTTCAAGGGCAACTTCCTACATCGAAAACATGCATGAGAAACCCAGAAGATGGTACACCGTGTGATGGGGAAAGGTTTCTAAAACGCACCTCATTTCTCATCTCCTTGTGCTCGGGTTCGCCATTCCAGCCACTTTACTAGCAATCTCCCTACTTGGAGCCTCAGCACCTTTAACCTCCTGTTCCGTACAGGTTGCAATTTGTCCTGAGGATGAACGGGAAGATGGGGAACCAATGAGAGACTAGCTCTTGGTGTTGGGACAGGCACAGGTCACTCTATTTTCCCATCAGGAAGAAGAATTAACCACAGGCTCAGCCTGACCCCTGGAACCAGAACAGGGCCTGAAGCCATCCTGCGCTTTTGCGGCCAGCTCCCAAAAAAGCGACTTGTAAAATGGAGCTTCAGGGCACTGCAATTCACAAACCTGCAGAGTTATAAATGATAACTCTCGTCCACAAATATATTGAGGGAAGGCAAAGAAGAGGATTTGAAATCAAGGCAGAATTGCAGGAAACAGATTTCAGGAGGGAGATTCGAATCGCCTTTAAAGCACATGAAAAGCGGCAAAACGTTGACAATGATGCCCTTGGCCAAAAAGGGCGTATGCGTTTTTTCCTGAATATATTCAGGAAAAAACGCATACGCCCTTTTTGGCCAACCAAGCAACCTGGAAAGGCAAATCAGCGCTACAAAGAAGTCTCGCTTCCCATCGGTCAAAAGGGCCATGCTGAAAAAAGTGTCAAAACCAGAAATGCAGGACAGGCCATGGAGAAATGGGAGCCTTGCTACACTGATGGGCGGGATGTAAATTGCCAACAGCCACTCTGGAGAAGTGTACGGTGTGTCCTGAAACATCTAAAAAACACAGCTTAGAGAGCATAGGGCACTTCCACGCATGGGGGGATAAAGTGGGAAAATTGAAAATCAGCAAGACACAAGCACCCCAAAGTTTAGGGCTGCTCTGTTGACAAGGACCTCCACTTCATTCCACCTTAAATATCCCAGGAAAGCGAAAAATGGATAAAAAAGTTGTGGTCCTTATGTACAATGGAATATCACTCAGCCATGAAATCAATGTCATAAGGCTAGTAGCAGCATGATGAGTGGATTTAGGTAAGACGATTCTAAGTGAAATAAGTCACACAGAAAAGGACACTTCTCATAAGGTGTCACTTATAGAGGGAATGTAAAAACCGTTACACTTGAACTGAATTACAAAACAGAACAGAGTCACACATGCAGAAAACACACTATGGCTGCTTAACGGGAAAGGTGAGGTGGGCTGATACATAAAACAAGAGCTTCAAATTAGCTCAGATACCGTTCCATAAACCCAATATGTAATAGACAAGACCTACTCCTTGCTCAGAGAACTGGACTCAACACGCCCGATTCACCGCACATGAATATATCTGAGTAGTAATAATCTTAAAACCTATGTATTGATATCTCTCTGTTAGTGTGTCAAGTGGGTGTAAGGCGGCATAAACACAGCCGTGAAAAGCAGCTAAACCCCATTATAAAAATAAATTACTTTTAAAAACCCATGAAACAAAGACAGGGAAAGAGAGAGAAATTCTTACACAATTCGTTCAGGAGCTGTGATGCAACCTGGACGGACCATATCTAGACCCACAGCTGGATGAGACATAAGGGTGGACACTCTTGGGGCTGAGAGGTTTGGTGAGGTTGTGTGAGCAAACACAGACCCTTTAAAGTAATACTGCGTGCTACCCATCGCATGGGTCCCAAATCTCCAGGTTCAAGGGCAACTTCCTACATCGAAAACATGCATGAGAAACCCAGAAGATGGTACACCGTGTGATGGGGAAAGGTTTCTAAAACGCACCTCATTTCTCATCTCCTTGTGCTCGGGTTCGCCATTCCAGCCACTTTACTAGCAATCTCCCTACTTGGAGCCTCAGCACCTTTAACCTCCTGTTCCGTACAGGTTGCAATTTGTCCTGAGGATGAACGGGAAGACGGGAAACCAATGAGAGACTAGCTCTTGGTGTTGGGACAGGCACAGGTCACTCTATTTTCACATCAGGAAGAAGAATTAACCACAGGCTCAGCCTGCCCCCCGTAACCAGAACAGGGCCTGAAGCCATCCTGCGCTTTTGCGGCCAGCTCCCAAAAAAGCGACTTGTAAAATGGAGCTTCAGGGCACTGCAATTCAAACCTGCAGAGTTATAAATGATAACTCTCGTCCACAAATATATTGAGGGAAGGCAAAGAAGAGGATTTGAAATCAAGGCAGAATTGCAGGAAACAGATTTCAGGAGGTAGATTCGAATCGCCTTTAAAGCACATGAAAAGCACAAAACGTTGACAATGATGCCCCTGGCCAACTAGGGCGTATGCGTTTTTTCCTGAATATATTCAGAAAAAAACGCATACGCCCTTTTTGGCCAACCAAGCAACCTGGAAAGGCAAATCAGCGCTACAAAGAAGTCTCGCTTCCCATCGGTCAAAAGGGCCATGCTGAAAAAAGTGTCAAAACCAGAAATGCAGGACAGGCCATGGAGAAATGGGAGCCTTGCTACACTGATGGGCGGGATGTAAATTGCCAACAGCCACTCTGGAGAAGTGTACGGTGTGTCCTGAAACATCTAAAAAACACAGCTTAGAGAGCATAGGGCACTTCCACGCATGGGGGGATAAAGTGGGAAAATTGAAAATCAGCAAGACACAAGCACCCCAAAGTTTAGGGCTGCTCTGTTGACAAGGACCTCCACTTCATTCCACCTTAAATATCCCAGGAAAGCGAAAAATGGATAAAAAAGTTGTGGTCCTTATGTACAATGGAATATCACTCAGCCATGAAATCAATGTCATAAGGCTAGTAGCAGCATGATGAGTGGATTTAGGTAAGACGATTCTAAGTGAAATAAGTCACACAGAAAAGGACACTTCTCATAAGGTGTCACTTATAGAGGGAATGTAAAAACCGTTACACTTGAACTGAATTACAAAACAGAACAGAGTCACACATGCAGAAAACACACTATGGCTGCTTAACGGGAAAGGTGAGGTGGGGTGATACATAAAACAAGAGCTTCAAATTAGCTCAGATACCGTTCCATAAACCCAATATGTAATAGACAAGACCTACTCCTTGCTCAGAGAACTGGACTCAACACGCCCGATTCACCGCACATGAATATATCTGAGTAGTAATAATCTTAAAACCTATGTATTGATATCTCTCTGTTAGTGTGTCAAGTGGGTGTAAGGCGGCATAAACACAGCCGTGAAAAGCAGCTAAACCCCATTATAAAAATAAATTACTTTTAAAAACCCATGAAACAAAGACAGGGAAAGAGAGAGAAATTCTTACACAATTCGTTCAGGAGCTGTGATGCAACCTGGACGGACCATATCTAGACCCACAGCTGGATGAGACATAAGGGTGGACACTCTTGGGGCTGAGAGGTTTGGTGAGGTTGTGTGAGCAAACACAGACCCTTTAAAGTAATACTGCGTGCTACCCATCGCATGGGTCCCAAATCTCCAGGTTCAAGGGCAACTTCCTACATCGAAAACATGCATGAGAAACCCAGAAGATGGTACACCGTGTGATGGGGAAAGGTTTCTAAAACGCACCTCATTTCTCATCTCCTTGTGCTCGGGTTCGCCATTCCAGCCACTTTACTAGCAATCTCCCTACTTGGATCCTCAGCACCTTTAACCTCCTGTTCCGTACAGGTTGCAATTTGTCCTGAGGATGAACGGGAAGACGGGGAACCAATGAGAGACTAGCTCTTGTTGTTGGGACAGGCACAGGTCACTCTATTTTCCCATCAGGAAGAAGAATTAACCACAGGCTCAGCCTGACCCCTGGAACCAGAACAGGGCCTGAAGCCATCCTGCGCTTTTGCGGCCAGCTCCCAAAAAAGCGACTTGTAAAATGGAGCTTCAGGGCACTGCAATTCACAAACCTGCAGAGTTATAAATGATAACTCTCGTCCACAAATATATTGAGGGAAGACAAAGAAGAGGATTTGAAATCAAGGCAGAATTGCAGGAAACAGATTTCAGGAGGGAGATTCGAATCGCCTTTAAAGCACATGAAAAGCGGCAAAACGTTGACAATGATGCCCTTGGCCAAAAAGGGCGTATGCGTTTTTTCCTGAATATATTCAGGAAAAAACGCATACGCCCTTTTTGGCCAACCAAGCAACCTGGAAAGGCAAATCAGCGCTACAAAGAAGTCTCGCTTCCCATCGGTCAAAAGGGCCATGCTGAAAAAAGTGTCAAAACCAGAAATGCAGGACAGGCCATGGAGAAATGGGAGCCTTGCTACACTGATGGGCGGGATGTAAATTGCCAACAGCCACTCTGGAGAAGTGTACGGTGTGTCCTGAAACATCTAAAAAACACAGCTTAGAGAGCATAGGGCACTTCCACGCATGGGGGGATAAAGTGGGAAAATTGAAAATCAGCAAGACACAAGCACCCCAAAGTTTAGGGCTGCTCTGTTGACAAGGACCTCCACTTCATTCCACCTTAAATATCCCAGGAAAGCGAAAAATGGATAAAAAAGTTGTGGTCCTTATGTACAATGGAATATCACTCAGCCATGAAATCAATGTCATAAGGCTAGTAGCAGCATGATGAGTGGATTTAGGTAAGACGATTCTAAGTGAAATAAGTCACACAGAAAAGGACACTACTCATAAGGTGTCACTTATAGAGGGAATGTAAAAACCGTTACACTTGAACTGAATTACAAAACAGAACAGAGTCACACATGCAGAAAACACACTATGGCTGCTTAACGGGAAAGGTGAGGTGGGGTGATACATAAAACAAGAGCTTCAAATTATCTCAGATACCGTTCCATAAACCCAATATGTAATAGACAAGACCTACTCCTTGCTCAGAGAACTGGACTCAACACGCCCGATTCACCGCACAAGAATATATCTGACTAGTAATAATCTTAAAACCTATGTATTGATATCTCTCTGTTAGTGTGTCAAGTGGGTGTAAGGCGGCATAAGCACAGCCGTGAAAAGCAGCTAAACCCCATTATAAAAATAAATTACTTTTAAAAACCCATGAAACAAAGACAGGGAAAGAGAGAGAAATTCTTACACAATTTGTTCAGGGGCTGTGATGCAACCTGGACTGACCATATCTAGACCCACAGCTGGATGAGACATAAGGGTGGACACTCTTGGGGCTGAGAGGTTTGGTGAGGTTGGGTGAGCAAACGCAGACCCTTTAAAGTAATACTGCGTGCTACCCATCGCATGGGTCCCAAATCTCCAGGTTCAAGGGCAACTTCCTACATCGAAAACATGCATGAGAAACCCAGAAGATGGTACACCGTGTGATGGGGAAAGGTTTCTAAAACGCACCTCATTTCTCATCTCCTTGTGCTCGGGTTCGCCATTCCAGCCACTTTACTAGCAATCTCCCTACTTGGAGCCTCAGCACCTTTAACCTCCTGTTCCGTACAGGTTGCAATTTGTCCTGAGGATGAACGGGAAGACGGGGAACCAATGAGAGACTAGCTCTTGGT
Source organism: Balaenoptera physalus (assembly GCF_965194825.1). Classification (NCBI taxonomy): domain Eukaryota; kingdom Metazoa; phylum Chordata; class Mammalia; order Artiodactyla; family Balaenopteridae; genus Balaenoptera; species Balaenoptera physalus. Next base: position 243,614 of record NW_028126067.1, on the reverse strand, counting down.
GTTGGGACAGGCACAGGTCACTCTATTTTCCCATCAGAAAGAAGAATTAACCACAGGCTCAGCCTGACCCCCGGAACCAGAACAGGGCCTGAAGCCATCCTGCGCTTTTGCGGCCAGCTCCCAAAAAAGCGACTTGTAAAATGGAGCTTCAGGGCACTGCAATTCACAAACCTGCAGAGTTATAAATGATAACTCTCGTCCACAAATATATTGAGGGAAGGCAAAGAAGAGGATTTGAAATCAAGGCAGAATTGCAGGAAACAGATTTCAGGAGGTAGATTCGAATCGCCTTTAAAGCACATGAAAAGCGGCAAAACGTTGACAATGATGCCCTTGGCCAAAAAGGGCGTATGCGTTTTTTCCTGAATATATTCAGGAAAAATCGCATACGCCCTTTTTGGCCAACCAAGCAACCTGGAAAGGCAAATCAGCGCTACAAAGAAGTCTCGCTTCCCATCGGTCAAAAGGGCCATGCTGAAAAAAGTGTCAAAACCAGAAATGCAGGACAGGCCATGGAGAAATGGGAGCCTTGCTACACTGATGGGCGGGATGTAAATTGCCAACAGCCACTCTGGAGAAGTGTACGGTGTGTCCTGAAACATCTAAAAAACACAGCTTAGAGAGCATAGGGCACTTCCACGCATGGGGGGATAAAGTGGGAAAATTGAAAATCAGCAAGACACAAGCACCCCAAAGTTTAGGGCTGCTCTGTTGACAAGGACCTCCACTTCATTCCACCTTAAATATCCCAGGAAAGCGAAAAATGGATAAAAAAGTTGTGGTCCTTATGTACAATGGAATATCACTCAGCCATGAAATCAATGTCATAAGGCTAGTAGCAGCATGATGAGTGGATTTAGGTAAGACGATTCTAAGTGAAATAAGTCACACAGAAAAGGACACTTCTCATAAGGTGTCACTTATAGAGGGAATGTAAAAACCGTTACACTTGAACTGAATTACAAAACAGAACACAGTCACACATGCAGAAAACACACTATGGCTGCTTAACGGGAAAGGTGAGGTGGGGTGATACATAAAACAAGAGCTTCAAATTAGCTCAGATACCGTTCCATAAACCCAATATGTAATAGACAAGACCTACTCCTTGCTCAGAGAACTGGACTCAACACGCCCGATTCACCGCACAAGAATATATCTGACTAGTAATAATCTTAAAACCTATGTATTGATATCTCTCTGTTAGTGTGTCAAGTGGGTGTAAGGCGGCATAAGCACAGCCGTGAAAAGCAGCTAAACCCCATTATAAAAATAAATTACTTTTAAAAACCCATGAAACAAAGACAGGGAAAGAGAGAGAAATTCTTACACAATTTGTTCAGGGGCTGTGATGCAACCTGGACTGACCATATCTAGACCCACAGCTGGATGAGACATAAGGGTGGACACTCTTGGGGCTGAGAGGTTTGGTGAGGTTGGGTGAGCAAACGCAGACCCTTTAAAGTAATACTGCGTGCTACCCATCGCATGGGTCCCAAATCTCCAGGTTCAAGGGCAACTTCCTACATCGAAAACATGCATGAGAAACCCAGAAGATGGTACACCGTGTGATGGGGAAAGGTTTCTAAAACGCACCTCATTTCTCATCTCCTTGTGCTCGGGTTCGCCATTCCAGCCACTTTACTAGCAATCTCCCTACTTGGATCCTCAGCACCTTTAACCTCCTGTTCCGTACAGGTTGCAATTTGTCCTGAGGATGAACGGGAAGACGGGGAACCAATGAGAGACTAGCTCTTGGTGTTGGGACAGGCACAGGTCACTCTATTTTCCCATCAGGAAGAAGAATTAACCACAGGCTCAGCCTGACCCCCGGAACCAGAACAGGGCCTGAAGCCATCCTGCGCTTTTGCGGCCAGCTCCCAAAAAAGCGACTTGTAAAATGGAGCTTCAGGGCACTGCAATTCACAAACCTGCAGAGTTATAAATGATAACTCTCGTCCACAAATATATTGAGGGAAGGCAAAGAAGAGGATTTGAAATCAAGGCAGAATTGCAGGAAACAGATTTCAGGAGGTAGATTCGAATCGCCTTTAAAGCACATGAAAAGCGGCAAAACGTTGACAATGATGCCCTTGGCCAAAAAGGGCGTATGCGTTTTTTCCTGAATATATTCAGGAAAAAACGCATACGCCCTTTTTGGCCAACCAAGCAACCTGGAAAGGCAAATCAGCGCTACAAAGAAGTCTCGCTTCCCATCGGTCAAAAGGGCCATGCTGAAAAAAGTGTCAAAACCAGAAATGCAGGACAGGCCATGGAGAAATGGGAGCCTTGCTACACTGATGGGCGGGATGTAAATTGCCAACAGCCACTCTGGAGAAGTGTACGGTGTGTCCTGAAACATCTAAAAAACACAGCTTAGAGAGCATAGGGCACTTCCACGCATGGGGGGATAAAGTGGGAAAATTGAAAATCAGCAAGACACAAGCACCCCAAAGTTTAGGGCTGCTCTGTTGACAAGGACCTCCACTTCATTCCACCTTAAATATCCCAGGAAAGCGAAAAATGGATAAAAAAGTTGTGGTCCTTATGTACAATGGAATATCACTCAGCCATGAAATCAATGTCATAAGGCTAGTAGCAGCATGATGAGTGGATTTAGGTAAGACGATTCTAAGTGAAATAAGTCACACAGAAAAGGACACTTCTCATAAGGTGTCACTTATAGAGGGAATGTAAAAACCGTTACACTTGAACTGAATTACAAAACAGAACACAGTCACACATGCAGAAAACACACTATGGCTGCTTAACGGGAAAGGTGAGGTGGGGTGATACATAAAACAAGAGCTTCAAATTAGCTCAGATACCGTTCCATAAACCCAATATGTAATAGACAAGACCTACTCCTTGCTCAGAGAACTGGACTCAACACGCCCGATTCACCGCACAAGAATATATCTGACTAGTAATAATCTTAAAACCTATGTATTGATATCTCTCTGTTAGTGTGTCAAGTGGGTGTAAGGCGGCATAAGCACAGCCGTGAAAAGCAGCTAAACCCCATTATAAAAATAAATTACTTTTAAAAACCCATGAAACAAAGACAGGGAAAGAGAGAGAAATTCTTACACAATTTGTTCAGGGGCTGTGATGCAACCTGGACTGACCATATCTAGACCCACAGCTGGATGAGACATAAGGGTGGACACTCTTGGGGCTGAGAGGTTTGGTGAGGTTGGGTGAGCAAACGCAGACCCTTTAAAGTAATACTGCGTGCTACCCATCGCATGGGTCCCAAATCTCCAGGTTCAAGGGCAACTTCCTACATCGAAAACATGCATGAGAAACCCAGAAGATGGTACACCGTGTGATGGGGAAAGGTTTCTAAAACGCACCTCATTTCTCATCTCCTTGTGCTCGGGTTCGCCATTCCAGCCACTTTACTAGCAATCTCCCTACTTGGAGCCTCAGCACCTTTAACCTCCTGTTCCGTACAGGTTGCAATTTGTCCTGAGGATGAACGGGAAGATGGGGAACCAATGAGAGACTAGCTCTTGGTGTTGGGACAGGCACAGGTCACTCTATTTTCCCATCAGGAAGAAGAATTAACCACAGGCTCAGCCTGACCCCCGGAACCAGAACAGGGCCTGAAGCCATCCTGCGCTTTTGCGGCCAGCTCCCAAAAAAGCGACTTGTAAAATGGAGCTTCAGGGCACTGCAATTCACAAACCTGCAGAGTTATAAATGATAACTCTCGTCCACAAATATATTGAGGGAAGGCAAAGAAGAGGATTTGAAATCAAGGCAGAATTGCAGGAAACAGATTTCAGGAGGTAGATCCGAATCGCCTTTAAAGCACATGAAAAGCGGCAAAACGTTGACAATGATGCCCTTGGCCAAAAAGGGCGTATGCGTTTTTTCCTGAATATATTCAGGAAAAAACGCATACGCCCTTTTTGGCCAACCAAGCAACCTGGAAAGGCAAATCAGCGCTACAAAGAAGTCTCGCTTCCCATCGGTCAAAAGGGCCATGCTGAAAAAAGTGTCAAAACCAGAAATGCAGGACAGGCCATGGAGAAATGGGAGCCTTGCTACACTGATGGGCGGGATGTAAATTGCCAACAGCCACTCTGGAGAAGTGTACGGTGTGTCCTGAAACATCTAAAAAACACAGCTTAGAGAGCATAGGGCACTTCCACGCATGGGGGGATAAAGTGGGAAAATTGAAAATCAGCAAGACACAAGCACCCCAAAGTTTAGGGCTGCTCTGTTGACAAGGACCTCCACTTCATTCCACCTTAAATATCCCAGGAAAGCGAAAAATGGATAAAAAAGTTGTGGTCCTTATGTACAATGGAATATCACTCAGCCATGAAATCAATGTCATAAGGCTAGTAGCAGCATGATGAGTGGATTTAGGTAAGACGATTCTAAGTGAAATAAGTCACACAGAAAAGGACACTTCTCATAAGGTGTCACTTATAGAGGGAATGTAAAAACCGTTACACTTGAACTGAATTACAAAACAGAACAGAGTCACACATGCAGAAAACACACTATGGCTGCTTAACGGGAAAGGTGAGGTGGGGTGATACATAAAACAAGAGCTTCAAATTATCTCAGATAACGTTCCATAAACCCAATATGTAATAGACAAGACCTACTCCTTGCTCAGAGAACTGGACTCAACACGCCCGATTCACCGCACAAGAATATATCTGACTAGTAATAATCTTAAAACCTATGTATTGATATCTCTCTGTTAGTGTGTCAAGTGGGTGTAAGGCGGCATAAGCACAGCCGTGAAAAGCAGCTAAACCCCATTATAAAAATAAATTACTTTTAAAAACCCATGAAACAAAGACAGGGAAAGAGAGAGAAATTCTTACACAATTTGTTCAGGGGCTGTGATGCAACCTGGACTGACCATATCTAGACCCACAGCTGGAGGAGACATAAGGGTGGACACTCTTGGGGCTGAGAGGTTTGGTGAGGTTGGGTGAGCAAACGCAGACCCTTTAAAGTAATACTGCGTGCTACCCATCGCATGGGTCCCAAATCTCCAGGTTCAAGGGCAACTTCCTACATCGAAAACATGCATGAGAAACCCAGAAGATGGTACACCGTGTGATGGGGAAAGGTTTCTAAATCGCACCTCATTTCTCATCTCCTTGTGCTCGGGTTCGCCATTCCAGCCACTTTACTAGCAATCTCCCTACTTGGAGCCTCAGCACCTTTAACCTCCTGTTCCGTACAGGTTGCAATTTGTCCTGAGGATGAACGGGAAGACGGGGAACCAATGAGAGACTAGCTCTTGGTGTTGGGACAGGCACAGGTCACTCTATTTTCCCATCAGGAAGAAGAATTAACCACAGGCTCAGCCTGACCCCCGGAACCAGAACAGGGCCTGAAGCCATCCTGCGCTTTTGCGGCCAGCTCCCAAAAAAGCGACTTGTAAAATGGAGCTTCAGGGCACTGCAATTCACAAACCTGCAGAGTTATAAATGATAACTCTCGTCCACAAATATATTGAGGGAAGGCAAAGAAGAGGATTTGAAATCAAGGCAGAATTGCAGGAAACAGATTTCAGGAGGTAGATTCGAATCGCCTTTAAAGCACATGAAAAGCGGCAAAACGTTGACAATGATGCCCTTGGCCAAAAAGGGCGTATGCGTTTTTTCCTGAATATATTCAGGAAAAAACGCATACGCCCTTTTTGGCCAACCAAGCAACCTGGAAAGGCAAATCAGCGCTACAAAGAAGTCTCGCTTCCCATCGGTCAAAAGGGCCATGCTGAAAAAAGTGTCAAAACCAGAAATGCAGGACAGGCCATGGAGAAATGGGAGCCTTGCTACACTGATGGGCGGGATGTAAATTGCCAACAGCCACTCTGGAGAAGTGTACGGTGTGTCCTGAAACATCTAAAAAACACAGCTTAGAGAGCATAGGGCACTTCCACGCATGGGGGGATAAAGTGGGAAAATTGAAAATCAGCAAGACACAAGCACCCCAAAGTTTAGGGCTGCTCTGTTGACAAGGACCTCCACTTCATTCCACCTTAAATATCCCAGGAAAGCGAAAAATGGATAAAAAAGTTGTGGTCCTTATGTACAATGGAATATCACTCAGCCATGAAATCAATGTCATAAGGCTAGTAGCAGCATGATGAGTGGATTTAGGTAAGACGATTCTAAGTGAAATAAGTCACACAGAAAAGGACACTTCTCATAAGGTGTCACTTATAGAGGGAATGTAAAAACCGTTACACTTGAACTGAATTACAAAACAGAACAGAGTCACACATGCAGAAAACACACTATGGCTGCTTAACGGGAAAGGTGAGGTGGGGTGATACATAAAACAAGAGCTTCAAATTAGCTCAGATACCGTTCCATAAACCCAATATGTAATAGACAAGACCTACTCCTTGCTCAGAGAACTGGACTCAACACGCCCGATTCACCGCACATGAATATATCTGACTAGTAATAATCTTAAAACCTATGTATTGATATCTCTCTGTTAGTGTGTCAAGTGGGTGTAAGGCGGCATAAACACAGCCGTGAAAAGCAGCTAAACCCCATTATAAAAATAAATTACTTTTAAAAACCCATGAAACAAAGACAGGGAAAGAGAGAGAAATTCTTACACAATTCGTTCAGGGGCTGTGATGCAACCTGGACTGACCATATCTAGACCCACAGCTGGATGAGACATACGGGTGGACACTCTTGGGGCTGAGAGGTTTGGTGAGGTTGGGTGAGCAAACGCAGACCCTTTAAAGTAATACTGCGTGCTACCCATCGCATGGGTCCCAAATCTCCAGGTTCAAGGGCAACTTCCTACATCGAAAACATGCATGAGAAACCCAGAAGATGGTACACCGTGTGATGGGGAAAGGTTTCTAAAACGCACCTCATTTCTCATCTCCTTGTGCTCGGGTTCGCCATTCCAGCCACTTTACTAGCAATCTCCCTACTTGGAGCCTCAGCACCTTAAACCTCCTGTTCCGTACAGGTTGCAATTTGTCCTGAGGATGAACGGGAAGACGGGAAACCAATGAGAGACTAGCTCTTGGTGTTGGGACAGGCACAGGTCACTCTATTTTCCCATCAGGAAGAAGAATTAACCACAGGCTCAGCCTGCCCCCCGGAACCAGAACAGGGCCTGAAGCCATCCTGCGCTTTTGCGGCCAGCTCCCAAAAAAGCGACTTGTAAAATGGAGCTTCAGGGCACTGCAATTCACAAACCTGCAGAGTTATAAATGATAACTCTCGTCCACAAATATATTGAGGGAAGGCAAAGAAGAGGATTTGAAATCAAGGCAGAATTGCAGGAAACAGATTTCAGGAGGGAGATTCGAATCGCCTTTAAAGCACATGAAAAGCGGCAAAACGTTGACAATGATGCCCTTGGCCAAAAAGGGCGTATGCGTTTTTTCCTGAATATATTCAGGAAAAAACGCATACGCCCTTTTTGGCCAACCAAGCAACCTGGAAAGGCAAATCAGCGCTACAAAGAAGTCTCGCTTCCCATCGGTCAAAAGGGCCATGCTGAAAAAAGTGTCAAAACCAGAAATGCAGGACAGGCCATGGAGAAATGGGAGCCTTGCTACACTGATGGGCGGGATGTAAATTGCCAACAGCCACTCTGGAGAAGTGTACGGTGTGTCCTGAAACATCTAAAAAACACAGCTTAGAGAGCATAGGGCACTTCCACGCATGGGGGGATAAAGTGGGAAAATTGAAAATCAGCAAGACACAAGCACCCCAAAGTTTAGGGCTGCTCTGTTGACAAGGACCTCCACTTCATTCCACCTTAAATATCCCAGGAAAGCGAAAAATGGATAAAAAAGTTGTGGTCCTTATGTACAATGGAATATCACTCAGCCATGAAATCAATGTCATAAGGCTAGTAGCAGCATGATGAGTGGATTTAGGTAAGACGATTCTAAGTGAAATAAGTCACACAGAAAAGGACACTTCTCATAAGGTGTCACTTATAGAGGGAATGTAAAAACCGTTACACTTGAACTGAATTACAAAACAGAACAGAGTCACACATGCAGAAAACACACTATGGCTGCTTAACGGGAAAGGTGAGGTGGGGTGATACATAAAACAAGAGCTTCAAATTAGCTCAGATACCGTTCCATAAACCCAATATGTAATAGACAAGACCTACTCCTTGCTCAGAGAACTGGACTCAACACGCCCGATTCACCGCACAAGAATATATCTGACTAGTAATAATCTTAAAACCTATGTATTGATATCTCTCTGTTAGTGTGTCAAGTGGGTGTAAGGCGGCATAAGCACAGCCGTGAAAAGCAGCTAAACCCCATTATAAAAATAAATTACTTTTAAAAACCCATGAAACAAAGACAGGGAAAGAGAGAGAAATTCTTACACAATTTGTTCAGGGGCTGTGATGCAACCTGGACTGACCATATCTAGACCCACAGCTGGATGAGACATAAGGGTGGACACTCTTGGGGCTGAGAGGTTTGGTGAGGTTGGGTGAGCAAACGCAGACCCTTTAAAGTAATACTGCGTGCTACCCATCGCATGGGTCCCAAATCTCCAGGTTCAAGGGCAACTTCCTACATCGAAAACATGCATGAGAAACCCAGAAGATGGTACACCGTGTGATGGGGAAAGGTTTCTAAAACGCACCTCATTTCTCATCTCCTTGTGCTCGGGTTCGCCATTCCAGCCACTTTACTAGCAATCTCCCTACTTGGAGCCTCAGCACCTTTAACCTCCTGTTCCGTACAGGTTGCAATTTGTAATGACGATGAACGGGAAGACGGGGAACCAATGAGAGACTAGCTCTTGGTGTTGGGACAGGCACAGGTCACTCTATTTTCCCATCAGGAAGAAGAATTAACCACAGGCTCAGCCTGCCCCCCGGAACCAGAACAGGGCCTGAAGCCATCCTGCGCTTTTGCGGCCAGCTCCCAAAAAAGCGACTTGTAAAATGGAGCTTCAGGGCACTGCAATTCACAAACCTGCAGAGTTATAAATGATAACTCTCGTCCACAAATATATTGAGGGAAGGCAAAGAAGAGGATTTGAAATCAAGGCAGAATTGCAGGAAACAGATTTCAGGAGGTAGATTCGAATCGCCTTTAAAGCACATGAAAAGCGGCAAAACGTTGACAATGATGCCCTTGGCCAAAAAGGGCGTATGCGTTTTTTCCTGAATATATTCAGGAAAAAACGCATACGCCCTTTTTGGCCAACCAAGCAACCTGGAAAGGCAAATCAGCGCTACAAAGAAGTCTCGCTTCCCATCGGTCAAAAGGGCCATGCTGAAAAAAGTGTCAAAACCAGAAATGCAGGACAGGCCATGGAGAAATGGGAGCCTTGCTACACTGATGGGCGGGATGTAAATTGCCAACAGCCACTCTGGAGAAGTGTACGGTGTGTCCTGAAACATCTAAAAAACACAGCTTAGAGAGCATAGGGCACTTCCACGCATGGGGGGATAAAGTGGGAAAATTGAAAATCAGCAAGACACAAGCACCCTAAAGTTTAGGGCTGCTCTGTTGACAAGGACCTCCACTTCATTCCACCTTAAATATCCCAGGAAAGCGAAAAATGGATAAAAAAGTTGTGGTCCTTATGTACAATGGAATATCACTCAGCCATGAAATCAATGTCATAAGGCTAGTAGCAGCATGATGAGTGGATTTAGGTAAGACGATTCTAAGTGAAATAAGTCACACAGAAAAGGACACTTCTCATAAGGTGTCACTTATAGAGGGAATGTAAAAACCGTTACACTTGAACTGAATTACAAAACAGAACAGAGTCACACATGCAGAAAACACACTATGGCTGCTTAACGGGAAAGGTGAGGTGGGGTGATACATAAAACAAGAGCTTCAAATTAGCTCAGATACCGTTCCATAAACCCAATATGTAATAGACAAGACCTACTCCTTGCTCAGAGAACTGGACTCAACACGCCCGATTCACCGCACAAGAATATATCTGACTAGTAATAATCTTAAAACCTATGTATTGATATCTCTCTGTTAGTGTGTCAAGTGGGTGTAAGGCGGCATAAGCACAGCCGTGAAAAGCAGCTAAACCCCATTATAAAAATAAATTACTTTTAAAAACCCATGAAACAAAGACAGGGAAAGAGAGAGAAATTCTTACACAATTTGTTCAGGGGCTGTGATGCAACCTGGACTGACCATATCTAGACCCACAGCTGGATGAGACATAAGGGTGGACACTCTTGGGGCTGAGAGGTTTGGTGAGGTTGGGTGAGCAAACGCAGACCCTTTAAAGTAATACTGCGTGCTACCCATCGCATGGGTCCCAAATCTCCAGGTTCAAGGGCAACTTCCTACATCGAAAACATGCATGAGAAACCCAGAAGATGGTACACCGTGTGATGGGGAAAGGTTTCTAAAACGCACCTCATTTCTCATCTCCTTGTGCTCGGGTTCGCCATTCCAGCCACTTTACTAGCAATCTCCCTACTTGGAGCCTCAGCACCTTTAACCTCCTGTTCCGTACAGGTTGCAATTTGTCCTGAGGATGAACGGGAAGACGGGGAACCAATGAGAGACTAGCTCTTGGTGTTGGGACAGGCACAGGTCACTCTATTTTCCCATCAGGAAGAAGAATTAACCACAGGCTCAGCCTGACCCCCGGAACCAGAACAGGGCCTGAAGCCATCCAGCGCTTTTGCGGCCAGCTCCCAAAAAAGCGACTTGTAAAATGGAGCTTCAGGGCACTGCAATTCACAAACCTGCAGAGTTATAAATGATAACTCTCGTCCACAAATATATTGAGGGAAGTCAAAGAAGAGGATTTGAAATCAAGGCAGAATTGCAGGAAACAGATTTCAGGAGGTAGATTCGAATCGCCTTTAAAGCACATGAAAAGCGGCAAAACGTTGACAATGATGCCCTTGGCCAAAAAGGGCGTATGCGTTTTTTCCTGAATATATTCAGGAAAAAACGCATACGCCCTTTTTGGCCAACCAAGCAACCTGGAAAGGCAAATCAGCGCTACAAAGAAGTCTCGCTTCCCATCGGTCAAAAGGGCCATGCTGAAAAAAGTGTCAAAACCAGAAATGCAGGACAGGCCATGGAGAAATGGGAGCCTTGCTACACTGATGGGCGGGATGTAAATTGCCAACAGCCACTCTGGAGAAGTGTACGGTGTGTCCTGAAACATCTAAAAAACACAGCTTAGAGAGCATAGGGCACTTCCACGCATGGGGGGATAAAGTGGGAAAATTGAAAATCAGCAAGACACAAGCACCCCAAAGTTTAGGGCTGCTCTGTTGACAAGGACCTCCACTTCATTCCACCTTAAATATCCCAGGAAAGCGAAAAATGGATAAAAAAGTTGTGGTCCTTATGTACAATGGAATATCACTCAGCCATGAAATCAATGTCATAAGGCTAGTAGCAGCATGATGAGTGGATTTAGGTAAGACGATTCTAAGTGAAATAAGTCACACAGAAAAGGACACTTCTCATAAGGTGTCACTTATAGAGGGAATGTAAAAACCGTTACACTTGAACTGAATTACAAAACAGAACAGAGTCACACATGCAGAAAACACACTATGGCTGCTTAACGGGAAAGGTGAGGTGGGGTGATACATAAAACAAGAGCTTCAAATTAGCTCAGATACCGTTCCATCAACCCAATATGTAATAGACAAGACCTACTCCTTGCTCAGAGAACTGGACTCAACACGCCCGATTCACCGCACAAGAATATATCTGACTAGTAATAATCTTAAAACCTATGTATTGATATCTCTCTGTTAGTGTGTCAAGTGGGTGTAAGGCGGCATAAGCACAGCCGTGAAAAGCAGCTAAACCCCATTATAAAAATAAATTACTTTTAAAAACCCATGAAACAAAGACAGGGAAAGAGAGAGAAATTCTTACACAATTTGTTCAGGGGCTGTGATGCAACCTGGACTGACCATATCTAGACCCACAGCTGGATGAGACATAAGGGTGGACACTCTTGGGGCTGAGAGGTTTGGTGAGGTTGGGTGAGCAAACGCAGACCCTTTAAAGTAATACTGCGTGCTACCCATCGCATGGGTCCCAAATCTCCAGGTTCAAGGGCAACTTCCTACATCGAAAACAAGCATGAGAAACCCAGAAGATGGTACACCGTGTGATGGGGAAAGGTTTCTAAAACGCACCTCATTTCTCATCTCCTTGTGCTCGGGTTCGCCATTCCAGCCACTTTACTAGCAATCTCCCTACTTGGAGCCTCAGCACCTTTAACCTCCTGTTCCGTACAGGTTGCAATTTGTCCTGAGGATGAACGGGAAGACGGGGAACCAATGAGAGACTAGCTCTTGGTGTTGGGACAGGCACAGGTCACTCTATTTTCCCATCAGGAAGAAGAATTAACCACAGGCTCAGCCTGACCCCCGGAACCAGAACAGGGCCTGAAGCCATCCTGCGCTTTTGCGGCCAGCTCCCAAAAAAGCGACTTGTAAAATGGAGCTTCAGGGCACTGCAATTCACAAACCTGCAGAGTTATAAATGATAACTCTCGTCCACAAATATATTGAGGGAAGGCAAAGAAGAGGATTTGAAATCAAGGCAGAATTGCAGGAAACAGATTTCAGGAGGTAGATTCGAATCGCCTTTAAAGCACATGAAAAGCGGCAAAACGTTGACAATGATGCCCTTGGCCAAAAAGGGCGTATGCGTTTTTTCCTGAATATATTCAGGAAAAAACGCATACGCCCTTTTTGGCCAACCAAGCAACCTGGAAAGGCAAATCAGCGCTACAAAGAAGTCTCGCTTCCCATCGGTCAAAAGGGCCATGCTGAAAAAAGTGTCAAAACCAGAAATGCAGGACAGGCCATGGAGAAATGGGAGCCTTGCTACACTGATGGGCGGGATGTAAATTGCCAACAGCCACTCTGGAGAAGTGTACGGTGTGTCCTGAAACATCTAAAAAACACAGCTTAGAGAGCATAGGGCACTTCCACGCATGGGGGGATAAAGTGGGAAAATTGAAAATCAGCAAGACACAAGCACCCCAAAGTTTAGGGCTGCTCTGTTGACAAGGACCTCCACTTCATTCCACCTTAAATATCCCAGGAAAGCGAAAAATGGATAAAAAAGTTGTGGTCCTTATGTACAATGGAATATCACTCAGCCATGAAATCAATGTCATAAGGCTAGTAGCAGCATGATGAGTGGATTTAGGTAAGACGATTCTAAGTGAAATAAGTCACACAGAAAAGGACACTTCTCATAAGGTGTCACTTATAGAGGGAATGTAAAAACCGTTACACTTGAACTGAATTACAAAACAGAACAGAGTCACACATGCAGAAAACACACTATGGCTGCTTAACGGGAAAGGTGAGGTGGGGTGATACATAAAACAAGAGCTTCAAATTAGCTCAGATACCGTTCCATCAACCCAATATGTAATAGACAAGACCTACTCCTTGCTCAGAGAACTGGACTCAACACGCCCGATTCACCGCACAAGAATATATCTGACTAGTAATAATCTTAAAACCTATGTATTGATATCTCTCTGTTAGTGTGTCAAGTGGGTGTAAGGCGGCATAAGCACAGCCGTGAAAAGCAGCTAAACCCCATTATAAAAATAAATTACTTTTAAAAACCCATGAAACAAAGACAGGGAAAGAGAGAGAAATTCTTACACAATTTGTTCAGGGGCTGTGATGCAACCTGGACTGACCATATCTAGACCCACAGCTGGATGAGACATAAGGGTGGACACTCTTGGGGCTGAGAGGTTTGGTGAGGTTGGGTGAGCAAACGCAGACCCTTTAAAGTAATACTGCGTGCTACCCATCGCATGGGTCCCAAATCTCCAGGTTCAAGGGCAACTTCCTACATCGAAAACATGCATGAGAAACCCAGAAGATGGTACACCGTGTGATGGGGAAAGGTTTCTAAAACGCACCTCATTTCTCATCTCCTTGTGCTCGGGTTCGCCATTCCAGCCACTTTACTAGCAATCTCCCTACTTGGAGCCTCAGCACCTTTAACCTCCTGTTCCGTACAGGTTGCAATTTGTCCTGAGGATGAACGGGAAGACGGGAAACCAATGAGAGACTAGCTCTTGGTGTTGGGACAGGCACAGGTCACTCTATTTTCCCATCAGGAAGAAGAATTAACCACAGGCTCAGCCTGCCCCCCGGAACCAGAACAGGGCCTGAAGCCATCCTGCGCTTTTGCGGCCAGCTCCCAAAAAAGCGACTTGTAAAATGGAGCTTCAGGGCACTGCAATTCACAAACCTGCAGAGTTATAAATGATAACTCTCGTCCACAAATATATTGAGGGAAGGCAAAGAAGAGGATTTGAAATCAAGGCAGAATTGCAGGAAACAGATTTCAGGAGGGAGATTCGAATCGCCTTTAAAGCACATGAAAAGCGGCAAAACGTTGACAATGATGCCCTTGGCCAAAAAGGGCGTATGCGTTTTTTCCTGAATATATTCAGGAAAAAACGCATACGCCCTTTTTGGCCAACCAAGCAACCTGGAAAGGCAAATCAGCGCTACAAAGAAGTCTCGCTTCCCATCGGTCAAAAGGGCCATGCTGAAAAAAGTGTCAAAACCAGAAATGCAGGACAGGCCAAGGAGAAATGGGAGCCTTGCTACACTGATGGGCGGGATGTAAATTGCCAACAGCCACTCTGGAGAAGTGTACGGTGTGTCCTGAAACATCTAAAAAACACAGCTTAGAGAGCATAGGGCACTTCCACGCATGGGGGGATAAAGTGGGAAAATTGAAAATCAGCAAGACACAAGCACCCCAAAGTTTAGGGCTGCTCTGTTGACAATGACCTCCACTTCATTCCACCTTAAATATCCCAGGAAAGCGAAAAATGGATAAAAAAGTTGTGGTCCTTATGTACAATGGAATATCACTCAGCCATGAAATCAATGTCATAAGGCTAGTAGCAGCATGATGAGTGGATTTAGGTAAGACGATTCTAAGTGAAATAAGTCACACAGAAAAGGACACTTCTCATAAGGTGTCACTTATAGAGGGAATGTAAAAACCGTTACACTTGAACTGAATTACAAAACAGAACAGAGTCACACATGCAGAAAACACACTATGGCTGCTTAACGGGAAAGGTGAGGTGGGGTGATACATAAAACAAGAGCTTCAAATTAGCTCAGATACCGTTCCATAAACCCAATATGTAATAGACAAGACCTACTCCTTGCTCAGAGAACTGGACTCAACACGCCCGATTCACCGCACAAGAATATATCTGACTAGTAATAATCTTAAAACCTATGTATTGATATCTCTCTGTTAGTGTGTCAAGTGGGTGTAAGGCGGCATAAGCACAGCCGTGAAAAGCAGCTAAACCCCATTATAAAAATAAATTACTTTTAAAAACCCATGAAACAAAGACAGGGAAAGAGAGAGAAATTCTTACACAATTTGTTCAGGGGCTGTGATGCAACCTGGACTGACCATATCTAGACCCACAGCTGGATGAGACATAAGGGTGGACACTCTTGGGGCTGAGAGGTTTGGTGAGGTTGGGTGAGCAAACGCAGACCCTTTAAAGTAATACTGCGTGCTACCCATCGCATGGGTCCCAAATCTCCAGGTTCAAGGGCAACTTCCTACATCGAAAACATGCATGAGAAACCCAGAAGATGGTACACCGTGTGATGGGGAAAGGTTTCTAAAACGCACCTCATTTCTCATCTCCTTGTGCTCGGGTTCGCCATTCCAGCCACTTTACTAGCAATCTCCCTACTTGGAGCCTCAGCACCTTTAACCTCCTGTTCCGTACAGGTTGCAATTTGTCCTGAGGATGAACGGGAAGACGGGGAACCAATGAGAGACTAGCTCTTGGTGTTGGGACAGGCACAGGTCACTCTATTTTCCCATCAGGAAGAAGAATTAACCACAGGCTCAGCCTGACCCCCGGAACCAGAACAGGGCCTGAAGCCATCCAGCGCTTTTGCGGCCAGCTCCCAAAAAAGCGACTTGTAAAATGGAGCTTCAGGGCACTGCAATTCACAAACCTGCAGAGTTATAAATGATAACTCTCGTCCACAAATATATTGAGGGAAGTCAAAGAAGAGGATTTGAAATCAAGGCAGAATTGCAGGAAACAGATTTCAGGAGGTAGATTCGAATCGCCTTTAAAGCACATGAAAAGCGGCAAAACGTTGACAATGATGCCCTTGGCCAAAAAGGGCGTATGCGTTTTTTCCTGAATATATTCAGGAAAAAACGCATACGCCCTTTTTGGCCAACCAAGCAACCTGGAAAGGCAAATCAGCGCTACAAAGAAGTCTCGCTTCCCATCGGTCAAAAGGGCCATGCTGAAAAAAGTGTCAAAACCAGAAATGCAGGACAGGCCATGGAGAAATGGGAGCCTTGCTACACTGATGGGCGGGATGTAAATTGCCAACAGCCACTCTGGAGAAGTGTACGGTGTGTCCTGAAACATCTAAAAAACACAGCTTAGAGAGCATAGGGCACTTCCACGCATGGGGGGATAAAGTGGGAAAATTGAAAATCAGCAAGACACAAGCACCCCAAAGTTTAGGGCTGCTCTGTTGACAAGGACCTCCACTTCATTCCACCTTAAATATCCCAGGAAAGCGAAAAATGGATAAAAAAGTTGTGGTCCTTATGTACAATGGAATATCACTCAGCCATGAAATCAATGTCATAAGGCTAGTAGCAGCATGATGAGTGGATTTAGGTAAGACGATTCTAAGTGAAATAAGTCACACAGAAAAGGACACTTCTCATAAGGTGTCACTTATAGAGGGAATGTAAAAACCGTTACACTTGAACTGAATTACAAAACAGAACAGAGTCACACATGCAGAAAACACACTATGGCTGCTTAACGGGAAAGGTGAGGTGGGGTGATACATAAAACAAGAGCTTCAAATTAGCTCAGATACCGTTCCATCAACCCAATATGTAATAGACAAGACCTACTCCTTGCTCAGAGAACTGGACTCAACACGCCCGATTCACCGCACAAGAATATATCTGACTAGTAATAATCTTAAAACCTATGTATTGATATCTCTCTGTTAGTGTGTCAAGTGGGTGTAAGGCGGCATAAGCACAGCCGTGAAAAGCAGCTAAACCCCATTATAAAAATAAATTACTTTTAAAAACCCATGAAACAAAGACAGGGAAAGAGAGAGAAATTCTTACACAATTTGTTCAGGGGCTGTGATGCAACCTGGACTGACCATATCTAGACCCACAGCTGGATGAGACATAAGGGTGGACACTCTTGGGGCTGAGAGGTTTGGTGAGGTTGGGTGAGCAAACGCAGACCCTTTAAAGTAATACTGCGTGCTACCCATCGCATGGGTCCCAAATCTCCAGGTTCAAGGGCAACTTCCTACATCGAAAACATGCATGAGAAACCCAGAAGATGGTACACCGTGTGATGGGGAAAGGTTTCTAAAACGCACCTCATTTCTCATCTCCTTGTGCTCGGGTTCGCCATTCCAGCCACTTTACTAGCAATCTCCCTACTTGGATCCTCAGCACCTTTAACCTCCTGTTCCGTACAGGTTGCAATTTGTCCTGAGGATGAACGGGAAGACGGGGAACCAATGAGAGACTAGCTCTTGGTGTTGGGACAGGCACAGGTCACTCTATTTTCCCATCAGGAAGAAGAATTAACCACAGGCTCAGCCTGACCCCCGGAACCAGAACAGGGCCTGAAGCCATCCAGCGCTTTTGCGGCCAGCTCCCAAAAAAGCGACTTGTAAAATGGAGCTTCAGGGCACTGCAATTCACAAACCTGCAGAGTTATAAATGATAACTCTCGTCCACAAATATATTGAGGGAAGGCAAAGAAGAGGATTTGAAATCAAGGCAGAATTGCAGGAAACAGATTTCAGGAGGTAGATTCGAATCGCCTTTAAAGCACATGAAAAGCGGCAAAACGTTGACAATGATGCCCTTGGCCAAAAAGGGCGTATGCGTTTTTTCCTGAATATATTCAGGAAAAAACGCATACGCCCTTTTTGGCCAACCAAGCAACCTGGAAAGGCAAATCAGCGCTACAAAGAAGTCTCGCTTCCCATCGGTCAAAAGGGCCATGCTGAAAAAAGTGTCAAAACCAGAAATGCAGGACAGGCCATGGAGAAATGGGAGCCTTGCTACACTGATGGGCGGGATGTAAATTGCCAACAGCCACTCTGGAGAAGTGTACGGTGTGTCCTGAAACATCTAAAAAACACAGCTTAGAGAGCATAGGGCACTTCCACGCATGGAGGGATAAAGTGGGAAAATTGAAAATCAGCAAGACACAAGCACCCCAAAGTTTAGGGCTGCTCTGTTGACAAGGACCTCCACTTCATTCCACCTTAAATATCCCAGGAAAGCGAAAAATGGATAAAAAAGTTGTGGTCCTTATGTACAATGGAATATCACTCAGCCATGAAATCAATGTCATAAGGCTAGTAGCAGCATGATGAGTGGATTTAGGTAAGACGATTCTAAGTGAAATAAGTCACACAGAAAAGGACACTTCTCATAAGGTGTCACTTATAGAGGGAATGTAAAAACCGTTACACTTGAACTGAATTACAAAACAGAACAGAGTCACACATGCAGAAAACACACTATGGCTGCTTAACGGGAAAGGTGAGGTGGGGTGATACATAAAACAAGAGCTTCAAATTAGCTCAGATACCGTTCCATAAACCCAATATGTAATAGACAAGACCTACTCCTTGCTCAGAGAACTGGACTCAACACGCCCGATTCACCGCACAAGAATATATCTGACTAGTAATAATCCTAAAACCTATGTATTGATATCTCTCTGTTAGTGTGTCAAGTGGGTGTAAAGCGGCATAAACACAGCCGTGAAAAGCAGCTAAACCCCATTATAAAAATAAATTACTTTTAAAAACCCATGAAACAAAGACAGGGAAAGAGGGAGAAATTCTTACACAATTCGTTCAGGAGCTGTGATGCAACCTGGACTGACCATATCTAGACCCACAGCTGGATGAGACATAAGGGTGGACACTCTTGGGGCTGAGAGGTTTGGTGAGGTTGGGTGAGCAAACGCAGACCCTTTCAAGTAATACTGCGTGCTACCCATCGCATGGGTCCCAAATCTCCAGGTTCAAGGGCAACTTCCTACATCGAAAACATGCATGAGAATCCCAGAAGATGGTACACCGTGTGATGGGGAAAGGTTTCTAAAACGCACCTCATTTCTCATCTCCTTGTGCTCGGGTTCGCCATTCCAGCCACTTTACTAGCAATCTCCCTACTTGGAGCCTCAGCACCTTTAACCTCCTGTTCCGTACAGGTTGCAATTTGTCCTGAGGATGAACGGGAAGACGGGGAACCAATGAGAGACTAGCTCTTGGTGTTGGGACAGGCACAGGTCACTCTATTTTCCCATCAGGAAGAAGAATTAACCACAGGCTCAGCCTGACCCCCGGAACCAGAACAGGGCCTGAAGCCATCCTGCGCTTTTGCGGCCAGCTCCCAAAAAAGCGACTTGTAAAATGGAGCTTCAGGGCACTGCAATTCACAAACCTGCAGAGTTATAAATGATAACTCTCGTCCACAAATATATTGAGGGAAGGCAAAGAAGAGGATTTGAAATCAAGGCAGAATTGCAGGAAACAGATTTCAGGAGGTAGATTCGAATCGCCTTTAAAGCACATGAAAAGCGGCAAAACGTTGACAATGATGCCCTTGGCCAAAAAGGGCGTATGCGTTTTTTCCTGAATATATTCAGGAAAAAACGCATACGCCCTTTTTGGCCAACCAAGCAACCTGGAAAGGCAAATCAGCGCTACAAAGAAGTCTCGCTTCCCATCGGTCAAAAGGGCCATGCTGAAAAAAGTGTCAAAACCAGAAATGCAGGACAGGCCATGGAGAAATGGGAGCCTTGCTACACTGATGGGCGGGATGTAAATCGCCAACAGCCACTCTGGAGAAGTGTACGGTGTGTCCTGAAACATCTAAAAAACACAGCTTAGAGAGCATAGGGCACTTCCACGCATGGGGGGATAAAGTGGGAAAATTGAAAATCAGCAAGACACAAGCACCCCAAAGTTTAGGGCTGCTCTGTTGACAAGGACCTCCACTTCATTCCACCTTAAATATCCCAGGAAAGCGAAAAATGGATAAAAAAGTTGTGGTCCTTATGTACAATGGAATATCACTCAGCCATGAAATCAATGTCATAAGGCTAGTAGCAGCATGATGAGTGGATTTAGGTAAGACGATTCTAAGTGAAATAAGTCACACAGAAAAGGACACTTCTCATAAGGTGTCACTTATAGAGGGAATGTAAAAACCGTTACACTTGAACTGAATTACAAAACAGAACAGAGTCACACATGCAGAAAACACACTATGGCTGCTTAACGGGAAAGGTGAGGTGGGGTGATACATAAAACAAGAGCTTCAAATTAGCTCAGATACCGTTCCATAAACCCAATATGTAATAGACAAGACCTACTCCTTGCTCAGAGAACTGGACTCAACACGCCCGATTCACCGCACAAGAATATATCTGACTAGTAATAATCTTAAAACCTATGTATTGATATCTCTCTGTTAGTGTGTCAAGTGGGTGTAAGGCGGCATAAGCACAGCCGTGAAAAGCAGCTAAACCCCATTATAAAAATAAATTACTTTTAAAAACCCATGAAACAAAGACAGGGAAAGAGAGAGAAATTCTTACACAATTTGTTCAGGGGCTGTGATGCAACCTGGACTGACCATATCTAGACCCACAGCTGGATGAGACATAAGGGTGGACACTCTTGGGGCTGAGAGGTTTGGTGAGGTTGGGTGAGCAAACGCAGACCCTTTAAAGTAATACTGCGTGCTACCCATCGCATGGGTCCCAAATCTCCAGGTTCAAGGGCAACTTCCTACATCGAAAACATGCATGAGAAACCCAGAAGATGGTACACCGTGTGATGGGGAAAGGTTTCTAAAACGCACCTCATTTCTCATCTCCTTGTGCTCGGGTTCGCCATTCCAGCCACTTTACTAGCAATCTCCCTACTTGGATCGTCAGCACCTTTAACCTCCTGTTCCGTACAGGTTGCAATTTGTCCTGAGGATGAACGGGAAGACGGGGAACCAATGAGAGACTAGCTCTTGGTGTTGGGACAGGCACAGGTCACTCTATTTTCCCATCAGGAAGAAGAATTAACCACAGGCTCAGCCTGACCCCCGGAACCAGAACAGGGCCTGAAGCCATCCTGCGCTTTTGCGGCCAGCTCCCAAAAAAGCGACTTGTAAAATGGAGCTTCAGGGCACTGCAATTCACAAACCTGCAGAGTTATAAATGATAACTCTCGTCCACAAATATATTGAGGGAAGGCAAAGAAGAGGATTTGAAATCAAGGCAGAATTGCAGGAAACAGATTTCAGGAGGTAGATTCGAATCGCCTTTAAAGCACATGAAAAGCGGCAAAACGTTGACAATGATGCCCTTGGCCAAAAAGGGCGTATGCGTTTTTTCCTGAATATATTCAGGAAAAAACGCATACGCCCTTTTTGGCCAACCAAGCAACCTGGAAAGGCAAATCAGCGCTACAAAGAAGTCTCGCTTCCCATCGGTCAAAAGGGCCATGCTGAAAAAAGTGTCAAAACCAGAAATGCAGGACAGGCCATGGAGAAATGGGAGCCTTGCTACACTGATGGGCGGGATGTAAATTGCCAACAGCCACTCTGGAGAAGTGTACGGTGTGTCCTGAAACATCTAAAAAACACAGCTTAGAGAGCATAGGGCACTTCCACGCATGGAGGGATAAAGTGGGAAAATTGAAAATCAGCAAGACACAAGCACCCCAAAGTTTAGGGCTGCTCTGTTGACAAGGACCTCCACTTCATTCCACCTTAAATATCCCAGGAAAGCGAAAAATGGATAAAAAAGTTGTGGTCCTTATGTACAATGGAATATCACTCAGCCATGAAATCAATGTCATAAGGCTAGTAGCAGCATGATGAGTGGATTTAGGTAAGACGATTCTAAGTGAAATAAGTCACACAGAAAAGGACACTTCTCATAAGGTGTCACTTATAGAGGGAATGTAAAAACCGTTACACTTGAACTGAATTACAAAACAGAACAGAGTCACACATGCAGAAAACACACTATGGCTGCTTAACGGGAAAGGTGAGGTGGGGTGATACATAAAACAAGAGCTTCAAATTAGCTCAGATACCGTTCCATAAACCCAATATGTAATAGACAAGACCTACTCCTTGCTCAGAGAACTGGACTCAACACGCCCGATTCACCGCACAAGAATATATCTGACTAGTAATAATCCTAAAACCTATGTATTGATATCTCTCTGTTAGTGTGTCAAGTGGGTGTAAAGCGGCATAAACACAGCCGTGAAAAGCAGCTAAACCCCATTATAAAAATAAATTACTTTTAAAAACCCATGAAACAAAGACAGGGAAAGAGGGAGAAATTCTTACACAATTCGTTCAGGAGCTGTGATGCAACCTGGACTGACCATATCTAGACCCACAGCTGGATGAGACATAAGGGTGGACACTCTTGGGGCTGAGAGGTTTGGTGAGGTTGGGTGAGCAAACGCAGACCCTTTCAAGTAATACTGCGTGCTACCCATCGCATGGGTCCCAAATCTCCAGGTTCAAGGGCAACTTCCTACATCGAAAACATGCATGAGAAACCCAGAAGATGGTACACCGTGTGATGGGGAAAGGTTTCTAAAACGCACCTCATTTCTCATCTCCTTGTGCTCGGGTTCGCCATTCCAGCCACTTTACTAGCAATCTCCCTACTTGGAGCCTCAGCACCTTTAACCTCCTGTTCCGTACAGGTTGCAATTTGTCCTGAGGATGAACGGGAAGACCGCGAACCAATGAGAGACTAGCTCTTGGTGTTGGGACAGGCACAGGTCACTCTATTTTCCCATCAGGAAGAAGAATTAACCACAGGCTCAGCCTGCCCCCCGGAACCAGAACAGGGCCTGAAGCCATCCTGCGCTTTTGCGGCCAGCTCCCAAAAAAGCGACTTGTAAAATGGAGCTTCAGGGCACTGCAATTCACAAACCTGCAGAGTTATAAATGATAACTCTCGTCCACAAATATATTGAGGGAAGGCAAAGAAGAGGATTTGAAATCAAGGCAGAATTGCAGGAAACAGATTTCAGGAGGTAGATTCGAATCGCCTTTAAAGCACATGAAAAGCGGCAAAACGTTGACAATGATGCCCTTGGCCAAAAAGGGCGTATGCGTTTTTTCCTGAATATATTCAGGAAAAAACGCATACGCCCTTTTTGGCCAACCAAGCAACCTGGAAAGGCAAATCAGCGCTACAAAGAAGTCTCGCTTCCCATCGGTCAAAAGGGCCATGCTGAAAAAAGTGTCAAAACCAGAAATGCAGGACAGGCCATGGAGAAATGGGAGCCTTGCTACACTGATGGGCGGGATGTAAATTGCCAACAGCCACTCTGGAGAAGTGTACGGTGTGTCCTGAAACATCTAAAAAACACAGCTTAGAGAGCATAGGACACTTCCACGCATGGGGGGATAAAGTGGGAAAATTGAAAATCAGCAAGACACAAGCACCCCAAAGTTTAGGGCTGCTCTGTTGACAAGGACCTCCACTTCATTCCACCTTAAATATCCCAGGAAAGCGAAAAATGGATAAAAAAGTTGTGGTCCTTATGTACAATGGAATATCACTCAGCCATGAAATCAATGTCATAAGGCTAGTAGCAGCATGATGAGTGGATTTAGGTAAGACGATTCTAAGTGAAATAAGTCACACAGAAAAGGACACTTCTCATAAGGTGTCACTTATAGAGGGAATGTAAAAACCGTTACAATTGAACTGAATTACAAAACAGAACAGAGTCACACATGCAGAAAACACACTATGGCTGCTTAACGGGAAAGGTGAGGTGGGGTGATACATAAAACAAGAGTTTCAAATTAGCTCAGATACCGTTCCATAAACCCAATATGTAATAGACAAGACCTACTCCTTGCTCAGAGAACTGGACTCAACACGCCCGATTCACCGCACATGAATATATCTGACTAGTAATAATCTTAAAACCTATGTATTGATATCTCTCTGTTAGTGTGTCAAGTGGGTGTAAAGCGGCATAAACACAGCCGTGAAAAGCAGCTAAACCCCATTATAAAAATAAATTACTTTTAAAAACCCATGAAACAAAGACAGGGATAGAGAGAGAAATTCTTACACAATTCGTTCAGGAGCTGTGATGCAACCTGGACTGACCATATCTAGACCCACAGCTGGATGAGACATAAGGGTGGACACTCTTGGGGCTGAGAGGTTTGGTGAGGTTGGGTGAGCAAACGCAGACCCTTTAAAGTAATACTGCGTGCTACCCATCGCATGGGTCCCAAATCTCCAGGTTCAAGGGCAACTTCCTACATCGAAAACATGCATGAGAAACCCAGAAGATGGTACACCGTGTGATGGGGAAAGGTTTCTAAAACGCACCTCATTTCTCATCTCCTTGTGCTCGGGTTCGCCATTCCAGCCACTTTACTAGCAATCTCCCTACTTGGAGCCTCAGCACCTTTAACCTCCTGTTCCGTACAGGTTGCAATTTGTCCTGAGGATGAACGGGAAGACGGGGAACCAATGAGAGACTAGCTCTTGGTGTTGGGACAGGCACAGGTCACTCTATTTTCCCATCAGGAAGAAGAATTAACCACAGGCTCAGCCTGACCCCCGGAACCAGAACAGGGCCTGAAGCCATCCTGCGCTTTTGCGGCCAGCTCCCAAAAAAGCGACTTGTAAAATGGAGCTTCAGGGCACTGCAATTCACAAACCTGCAGAGTTATAAATGATAACTCTCGTCCACAAATATATTGAGGGAAGGCAAAGAAGAGGATTTGAAATCAAGGCAGAATTGCAGGAAACAGATTTCAGGAGGTAGATTCGAATCGCCTTTAAAGCACATGAAAAGTGGCAAAACGTTGAAAATGATGCCCTTGGCCAAAAAGGGCGTATGCGTTTTTTCCTGAATATATTCAGGAAAAAACGCATACGCCCTTTTTGGCCAACCAAGCAACCTGGAAAGGCAAATCAGCGCTACAAAGAAGTCTCGCTTCCCATCGGTCAAAAGGGCCATGCTGAAAAAAGTGTCAAAACCAGAAATGCAGGACAGGCCATGGAGAAATGGGAGCCTTGCTACACTGATGGGCGGGATGTAAATTGCCAACAGCCACTCTGGAGAAGTGTACGGTGTGTCCTGAAACATCTAAAAAACACAGCTTAGAGAGCATAGGACACTTCCACGCATGGGGGGATAAAGTGGGAAAATTGAAAATCAGCAAGACACAAGCACCCCAAAGTTTAGGGCTGCTCTGTTGACAAGGACCTCCACTTCATTCCACCTTAAATATCCCAGGAAAGCGAAAAATGGATAAAAAAGTTGTGGTCCTTATGTACAATGGAATATCACTCAGCCATGAAATCAATGTCATAAGGCTAGTAGCAGCATGATGAGTGGATTTAGGTAAGACGATTCTAAGTGAAATAAGTCACACAGAAAAGGACACTTCTCATAAGGTGTCACTTATAGAGGGAATGTAAAAACCGTTACACTTGAACTGAATTACAAAACAGAACAGAGTCACACATGCAGAAAACACACTATGGCTGCTTAACGGGAAAGGTGAGGTGGGGTGATACATAAAACAAGAGCTTCAAATTAGCTCAGATACCGTTCCATAAACCCAATATGTAATAGACAAGACCTACTCCTTGCTCAGAGAACTGGACTCAACACGCCCGATTCACCGCACAAGAATATATCTGACTAGTAATAATCTTAAAACCTATGTATTGATATCTCTCTGTTAGTGTGTCAAGTGGGTGTAAGGCGGCATAAACACAGCCGTGAAAAGCAGCTAAACCCCATTATAAAAATAAATTACTTTTAAAAACCCATGAAACAAAGACAGGGAAAGAGAGAGAAATTCTTACACAATTCGTTCAGGGGCTGTGATGCAACCTGGACTGACCATATCTAGACCCACAGCTGGATGAGACATAAGGGTGGACACTCTTGGGGCTTAGAGGTTTGGTGAGGTTGGGTGAGCAAACACAGACCCTTTAAAGTAATACTGCGTGCTACCCATCGCATGGGTCCCAAATCTCCAGGTTCAAGGGCAACTTCCTACATCGAAAACATGCATGAGAAACCCAGAAGATGGTACACCGTGTGATGGGGAAAGGTTTCTAAAACGCACCTCATTTCTCATCTCCTCGTGCTCGGGTTCGCCATTCCAGCCACTTTACTAGCAATCTCCCTACTTGGAGCCTCAGCACCTTTAACCTCCTGTTCCGTACAGGTTGCAATTTGTCCTGAGGTTGAACGGGAAGACGGGAAACCAATGAGAGACTAGCTCTTGGTGTTGGGACAGGCACAGGTCACTCTATTTTCACATCAGGAAGAAGAATTAACCACAGGCTCAGCCTGCCCCCGGAACCAGAACAGGGCCTGAAGCCATCCTGCGCTTTTGCGGCCAGCTCCCAAAAAAGCGACTTGTAAAATGGAGCTTCAGGGCACTGCAATTCACACCTACAGAGTTATAACTGATAACTCTCGTCCACAAATATATTGAGGGAAGGCAAAGAAGAGGATTTGAAATCAAGGCATAATTGCAGGAAACAGATTTCAGGAGGTAGATTCGAATCGCCTTTAAAGCACATGAAAAGCACAAAACGTTGACAATGATGCCCCTGGCCAAAAAGGTCGTATGCGTTTTTTCCTGAATATATTCAGGAAAAAACGCATACGCCCTTTTTGGCCAACCAAGCAACCTGGAAAGGCAAATCAGCGCTACAAAGAAGTCTCGCTTCCCATCGGTCAAAAGGGCCATGCTGAAAAAAGTGTCAAAACCAGAAATGCAGGACAGGCCATGGAGAAATGGGAGCCTTGCTACACTGATGGGCGGGATGTAAATTGCCAACAGCCACTCTGGAGAAGTGTACGGTGTGTCCTGAAACATCTAAAAAACACAGCTTAGAGAGCATAGGGCACTTCCACGCATGGGGGGATAAAGTGGGAAAATTGAAAATCAGCAAGACACAAGCACCCCAAAGTTTAGGGCTGCTCTGTTGACAAGGACCTCCACTTCATTCCACCTTAAATATCCCAGGAAAGCGAAAAATGGATAAAAAAGTTGTGGTCCTTATGTACAATGGAATATCACTCAGCCATGAAATCAATGTCATAAGGCTAGTAGCAGCATGATGAGTGGATTTAGGTAAGACGATTCTAAGTGAAATAAGTCACACAGAAAAGGACACTTCTCATAAGGTGTCACTTATAGAGGGAATGTAAAAACCGTTACACTTGAACTGAATTACAAAACAGAACAGAGTCACACATGCAGAAAACACACTATGGCTGCTTAACGGGAAAGGTGAGGTGGGGTGATACATAAAACAAGAGCTTCAAATTAGCTCAGATACCGTTCCATAAACCCAATATGTAATAGACAAGACCTACTCCTTGCTCAGAGAACTGGACTCAACACGCCCGATTCACCGCACAAGAATATATCTGACTAGTAATAATCTTAAAACCTATGTATTGATATCTCTCTGTTAGTGTGTCAAGTGGGTGTAAGGCGGCATAAACACAGCCGTGAAAAGCAGCTAAACCCCATTATAAAAATAAATTACTTTTAAAAACCCATGAAACAAAGACAGGGAAAGAGAGAGAAATTCTTACACAATTCGTTCAGGGGCTGTGATGCAACCTGGACTGACCATATCTAGACCCACAGCTGGATGAGACATAAGGGTGGACACTCTTGGGGCTTAGAGGTTTGGTGAGGTTGGGTGAGCAAACACAGACCCTTTAAAGTAATACTGCGTGCTACCCATCGCATGGGTCCCAAATCTCCAGGTTCAAGGGCAACTTCCTACATCGAAAACATGCATGAGAAACCCAGAAGATGGTACACCGTGTGATGGGGAAAGGTTTCTAAAACGCACCTCATTTCTCATCTCCTCGTGCTCGGGTTCGCCATTCCAGCCACTTTACTAGCAATCTCCCTACTTGGAGCCTCAGCACCTTTAACCTCCTGTTCCGTACAGGTTGCAATTTGTCCTGAGGTTGAACGGGAAGACGGGAAACCAATGAGAGACTAGCTCTTGGTGTTGGGACAGGCACAGGTCACTCTATTTTCACATCAGGAAGAAGAATTAACCACAGGCTCAGCCTGCCCCCGGAACCAGAACAGGGCCTGAAGCCATCCTGCGCTTTTGCGGCCAGCTCCCAAAAAAGCGACTTGTAAAATGGAGCTTCAGGGCACTGCAATTCACACCTACAGAGTTATAACTGATAACTCTCGTCCACAAATATATTGAGGGAAGGCAAAGAAGAGGATTTGAAATCAAGGCATAATTGCAGGAAACAGATTTCAGGAGGTAGATTCGAATCGCCTTTAAAGCACATGAAAAGCACAAAACGTTGACAATGATGCCCCTGGCCAAAAAGGTCGTATGCGTTTTTTCCTGAATATATTCAGGAAAAAACGCATACGCCCTTTTTGGCCAACCAAGCAACCTGGAAAGGCAAATCAGCGCTACAAAGAAGTCTCGCTTCCCATCGGTCAAAAGGGCCATGCTGAAAAAAGTGTCAAAACCAGAAATGCAGGACAGGCCATGGAGAAATGGGAGCCTTGCTACACTGATGGGCGGGATGTAAATTGCCAACAGCCACTCTGGAGAAGTGTACGGTGTGTCCTGAAACATCTAAAAAACACAGCTTAGAGAGCATAGGGCACTTCCACGCATGGGGGGATAAAGTGGGAAAATTGAAAATCAGCAAGACACAAGCACCCCAAAGTTTAGGGCTGCTCTGTTGACAAGGACCTCCACTTCATTCCACCTTAAATATCCCAGGAAAGCGAAAAATGGATAAAAAAGTTGTGGTCCTTATGTACAATGGAATATCACTCAGCCATGAAATCAATGTCATAAGGCTAGTAGCAGCATGATGAGTGGATTTAGGTAAGACGATTCTAAGTGAAATAAGTCACACAGAAAAGGACACTTCTCATAAGGTGTCACTTATAGAGGGAATGTAAAAACCGTTACACTTGAACTGAATTACAAAACAGAACAGAGTCACACATGCAGAAAACACACTATGGCTGCTTAACGGGAAAGGTGAGGTGGGGTGATACATAAAACAAGAGCTTCAAATTAGCTCAGATACCGTTCCATAAACCCAATATGTAATAGACAAGACCTACTCCTTGCTCAGAGAACTGGACTCAACACGCCCGATTCACCGCACAAGAATATATCTGACTAGTAATAATCTTAAAACCTATGTATTGATATCTCTCTGTTAGTGTGTCAAGTGGGTGTAAGGCGGCATAAACACAGCCGTGAAAAGCAGCTAAACCCCATTATAAAAATAAATTACTTTTAAAAACCCATGAAACAAAGACAGGGAAAGAGAGAGAAATTCTTACACAATTTGTTCAGGGGCTGTGATGCAACCTGGACTGACCATATCTAGACCCACAGCTGGATGAGACATAAGGGTGGACACTCTTGGGGCTGAGAGGTTTGGTGAGGTTGGGTGAGCAAACGCAGACCCTTTCAAGTAATACTGCGTGCTACCCATCGCATGGGTCCCAAATCTCCAGGTTCAAGGGCATCTTCCTACATCGAAAACATGCATGAGAAACCCAGAAGATGGTACACCGTGTGATGGGGAAAGGTTTCTAAAACGCACCTCATTTCTCATCTCCTTGTGCTCGGGTTCGCCATTCCAGCCACTTTACCAGCAATCTCCCTTCTTGGAGCATCAGCACCTTTAACCTCCTGTTCCGAACAGGTTGCAATTTGTCCTGAGGATGAACGGGAAGACAGGGAACCAATGAGAGACTAGCTCTTGGTGTTGGGACAGGCACAGGTCACTCTATTTTCCCATCAGGAAGAAGAATTAACCACAGGCTCAGCCTGCCCCCCGGAACCAGAACAGGGCCTGAAGCCATCCTGCGCTTTTGCGGCCAGCTCCCAAAAAAGCGACTTGTAAAATGGAGCTTCAGGGCACTGCAATTCACAAACCTGCAGAGTTAAAAATGATAACTCTCGTCCACAAATATATTGAGGGAAGGCAAAGAAGAGGATTTGAAATCAAGTCAGAATTGCAGGAAACTGATTTCAGGAGGTAGATTCGAATCGCCTTTAAAGCACATGAAAAGCGGCAAAACGTTGACAATGATGCCCTTGGCCAAAAAGGGCGTATGCCTTTTTTCCTGAATATATTCAGGAAAAAACGCATACGCCCTTTTTGGCCAACCAAGCAACCTGGAAAGGCAAATCAGCGCTAAAAAGAAGTCTCGCTTCCCATCGGTCAAAAGGGCCATGCTGAAAAAAGTGTCAAAACCAGAAATGCAGGACAGGCCATGGAGAAATGGGAGCCTTGCTACACTGATGGGCGGGATGTAAATTGCCAACAGCCACTCTGGAGAAGTGTACGGTGTGTCCTGAAACATCTAAAAAACACAGCTTAGAGAGCATAGGGCACTTCCACGCATGGGGGGATAAAGTGGGAAAATTGAAAATCAGCAAGACACAAGCACCCCAAAGTTTAGGGCGGCTCTGTTGACAAGGACCTCCACTTCATTCCACCTTAAATATCCCAGGAAAGCGAAAAATGGATAAAAAAGTTGTGGTCCTTATGTACAATGGAATATCACTCAGCCATGAAATCAATGTCATAAGGCTAGTAGCAGCATGATGAGTGGATTTAGGTAAGACGATTCTAAGTGAAATAAGTCACACAGAAAAGGACACTTCTCATAAGGTGTCACTTATAGAGGGAATGTAAAAACCGTTACACTTGAACTGAATTACAAAACAGAACAGAGTCACACATGCAGAAAACACACTATGGCTGCTTAACGGGAAAGGTGACGTGGGGTGATACATAAAACAAGAGCTTCAAATTAGCTCAGATACCGTTCCATAAACCCAATATGTAATAGACAAGACCTACTCCTTGCTCAGAGAACTGGACTCAACATGCCCGATTCACCGCACAAGAATATATCTGACTAGTAATAATCTTAAAACCTATGTATTGATATCTCTCTGTTAGTGTGTCAAGTGGGTGTAAGGCGGCATAAACACAGCCGTGAAAAGCAGCTAAACCCCATTATAAAAATAAATTACTTTTAAAAACCCATGAAACAAAGACAGGGAAAGAGAGAGAAATTCTTACACAATTCATTCAGGGGCTGTGATGCAACCTGGACTGACCATATCTAGACCCACAGCTGGATGAGACATAAGGGTGGACACTCTTGGGGCTGAGAGGTTTGGTGAGGTTGGGTGAGCAAACGCAGACCCTTTAAAGTAATACTGCGTGCTACCCATCGCATGGGTCCCAAATCTCCAGGTTCAAGGACAACTTCCTACATCGAAAACATGCATGAGAAACCCAGAAGATGGTACACCGTGTGATGGGGAAAGGTTTCTAAAACGCACCTCATTTCTCATCTCCTTGTGCTCGGGTTCGCCATTCCAGCCACTTTACTAGCAATCTCCCTACTTGGAGCCTCAGCACCTTTAACCTCCTGTTCCGTACAGGTTGCAATTTGTCCTGAGGATGAACGGGAAGATGGGGAACCAATGAGAGACTAGCTCTTGGTGTTGGGACAGGCACAGGTCACTCTATTTTCCCATCAGGAAGAAGAATTAACCACAGGCTCAGCCTGACCCCCGGAACCAGAACAGGGCCTGAAGCCATCCTGCGCTTTTGCGGCCAGCTCCCAAAAAAGCGACTTGTAAAATGGAGCTTCAGGGCACTGCAATTCACAAACCTGCAGAGTTATAAATGATAACTCTCGTCCACAAATATATTGAGGGAAGGCAAAGAAGAGGATTTGAAATCAAGGCAGAATTGCAGGAAACAGATTTCAGGAGGTAGATCCGAATCGCCTTTAAAGCACATGAAAAGCGGCAAAACGTTGACAATGATGCCCTTGGCCAAAAAGGGCGTATGCGTTTTTTCCTGAATATATTCAGGAAAAAACGCATACGCCCTTTTTGGCCAACCAAGCAACCTGGAAAGGCAAATCAGCGCTACAAAGAAGTCTCGCTTCCCATCGGTCAAAAGGGCCATGCTGAAAAAAGTGTCAAAACCAGAAATGCAGGACAGGCCATGGAGAAATGGGAGCCTTGCTACACTGATGGGCGGGATGTAAATTGCCAACAGCCACTCTGGAGAAGTGTACGGTGTGTCCTGAAACATCTAAAAAACACAGCTTAGAGAGCATAGGGCACTTCCACGCATGGGGGGATAAAGTGGAAAAATTGAAAATCAGCAAGACACAAGCACCCCAAAGTTTAGGGCTGCTCTGTTGACAAGGACCTCCACTTCATTCCACCTTAAATATCCCAGGAAAGCGAAAAATGGATAAAAAAGTTGTGGTCCTTATGTACAATGGAATATCACTCAGCCATGAAATCAATGTCATAAGGCTAGTAGCAGCATGATGAGTGGATTTAGGTAAGACGATTCTAAGTGAAATAAGTCACACAGAAAAGGACACTTCTCATAAGGTGTCACTTATAGAGGGAATGTAAAAACCGTTACACTTGAACTGAATTACAAAACAGAACAGAGTCACACATGCGGAAAACACACTATGGCTGCTTAACGGGAAAGGTGAGGTGGGGTGATACATAAAACAAGAGCTTCAAATTAGCTCAGATACCGTTCCATAAACCCAATATGTAATAGACAAGACCTACTCCTTGCTCAGAGAACTGGACTCAACACGCCCGATTCACCGCACAAGAATATATCTGACTAGTAATAATCTTAAAACCTATGTATTGATATCTCTCTGTTAGTGTGTCAAGTGGGTGTAAGGCGGCATAAACACAGCCGTGAAAAGCAGCTAAACCCCATTATAAAAATAAATTAATTTTAAAAACCCATGAAACAAAGACAGGGAAAGAGAGAGAAATTCTTACACAATTCGTTCAGGGGCTGTGATGCAACCTGGACTGACCATATCTAGACCCACAGCTGGATGAGACATAAGGGTGGACACTCTTGGGGCTGAGAGGTTTGGTGAGGTTGGGTGAGCAAACGCAGACCCTTTAAAGTAATACTGCGTGCTACCCATCGCATGGGTCCCAAATCTCCAGGTTCAAGGGCAACTTCCTACATCGAAAACATGCATGAGAAACCCAGAAGATGGTACACCGTGTCATGGGGAAAGGTTTCTAAAACGCACCTCATTTCTCATCTCCTTGTGCTCGGGTTCGCCATTCCAGCCACTTTACGAGCAATCTCCCTACTTGGAGCCTCAGCACCTTTAACCTCCTGTTCCGTACAGGTTGCAATTTGTCCTGAGGATGAACGGGAAGATGGGGAACCAATGAGAGACTAGCTCTTGGTGTTGGGACAGGCACAGGTCACTCTATTTTCCCATCAGGAAGAAGAATTAACCACAGGCTCAGCCTGACCCCCGGAACCAGAACAGGGCCTGAAGCCATCCTGCGCTTTTGCGGCCAGCTCCCAAAAAAGCGACTTGTAAAATGGAGCTTCAGGGCACTGCAATTCACAAACCTGCAGAGTTATAAATGATAACTCTCGTCCACAAATATATTGAGGGAAGGCAAAGAAGAGGATTTGAAATCAAGGCAGAATTGCAGGAAACAGATTTCAGGAGGTAGATTCGAATCGCCTTTAAAGCACATGAAAAGCGGCAAAACGTTGACAATGATGCCCTTGGCCAAAAAGGGCGTATGCGTTTTTTCCTGAATATATTCAGGAAAAAACGCATACGCCCTTTTTGGCCAACCAAGCAACCTGGAAAGGCAAATCAGCGCTACAAAGAAGTCTCGCTTCCCATCGGTCAAAAGGGCCATGCTGAAAAAAGTGTCAAAACCAGAAATGCAGGACAGGCCATGGAGAAATGGGAGCCTTGCTACACTGATGGGCGGGATGTAAATTGCCAACAGCCACTCTGGAGAAGTGTACGGTGTGTCCTGAAACATCTAAAAAACACAGCTTAGAGAGCATAGGGCACTTCCACGCATGGGGGGATAAAGTGGGAAAATTGAAAATCAGCAAGACACAAGCACCCCAAAGTTTAGGGCTGCTCTGTTGACAAGGACCTCCACTTCATTCCACCTTAAATATCCCAGGAAAGCGAAAAATGGATAAAAAAGTTGTGGTCCTTATGTACAATGGAATATCACTCAGCCATGAAATCAATGTCATAAGGCTAGTAGCAGCATGATGAGTGGATTTAGGTAAGACGATTCTAAGTGAAATAAGTCACACAGAAAAGGACACTTCTCATAAGGTGTCACTTATAGAGGGAATGTAAAAACCGTTACACTTGAACTGAATTACAAAACAGAACAGAGTCACACATGCGGAAAACACACTATGGCTGCTTAACGGGAAAGGTGAGGTGGGGTGATACATAAAACAAGAGCTTCAAATTAGCTCAGATACCGTTCCATAAACCCAATATGTAATAGACAAGACCTACTCCTTGCTCAGAGAACTGGACTCAACACGCCCGATTCACCGCACAAGAATATATCTGACTAGTAATAATCTTAAAACCTATGTATTGATATCTCTCTGTTAGTGTGTCAAGTGGGTGTAAGGCGGCATAAACACAGCCGTGAAAAGCAGCTAAACCCCATTATAAAAATAAATTAATTTTAAAAACCCATGAAACAAAGACAGGGAAAGAGAGAGAAATTCTTACACAATTCGTTCAGGGGCTGTGATGCAACCTGGACTGACCATATCTAGACCCACAGCTGGATGAGACATAAGGGTGGACACTCTTGGGGCTGAGAGGTTTGGTGAGGTTGGGTGAGCAAACGCAGACCCTTTAAAGTAATACTGCGTGCTACCCATCGCATGGGTCCCAAATCTCCAGGTTCAAGGGCAACTTCCTACATCGAAAACATGCATGAGAAACCCAGAAGATGGTACACCGTGTGATGGGGAAAGGTTTCTAAAACGCACCTCATTTCTCATCTCCTTGTGCTCGGGTTCGCCATTCCAGCCACTTTACGAGCAATCTCCCTACTTGGAGCCTCAGCACCTTTAACCTCCTGTTCCGTACAGGTTGCAATTTGTCCTGAGGATGAACGGGAAGATGGGGAACCAATGAGAGACTAGCTCTTGGTGTTGGGACAGGCACAGGTCACTCTATTTTCCCATCAGGAAGAAGAATTAACGACAGGCTCAGCCTGCCCCCCGGAACCAGAACAGGGCCTGAAGCCATCCTGCGCTTTTGCGGCCAGCTCCCAAAAAAGCGACTTGTAAAATGGAGCTTCAGGGCACTGCAATTCACAAACCTGCAGAGTTATAAATGATAACTCTCGTCCACAAATATATTGAGGGAAGGCAAAGAAGAGGATTTGAAATCAAGGCAGAATTGCAGGAAACAGATTTCAGGAGGTAGATTCGAATCGCCTTTAAAGCACATGAAAAGCGGCAAAACGTTGACAATGATGCCCTTGGCCAAAAAGGGCGTATGCGTTTTTTCCTGAATATATTCAGGAAAAAACGCATACGCCCTTTTTGGCCAACCAAGCAACCTGGAAAGGCAAATCAGCGCTACAAAGAAGTCTCGCTTCCCATCGGTCAAAAGGGCCATGCTGAAAAAAGTGTCAAAACCAGAAATGCAGGACAGGCCATGGAGAAATGGGAGCCTTGCTACACTGATGGGCGGGATGTAAATTGCCAACAGCCACTCTGGAGAAGTGTACGGTGTGTCCTGAAACATCTAAAAAACACAGCTTAGAGAGCATAGGGCACTTCCACGCATGGGGGGATAAAGTGGGAAAATTGAAAATCAGCAAGACACAAGCACCCCAAAGTTTAGGGCTGCTCTGTTGACAAGGACCTCCACTTCATTCCACCTTAAATATCCCAGGAAAGCGAAAAATGGATAAAAAAGTTGTGGTCCTTATGTACAATGGAATATCACTCAGCCATGAAATCAATGTCATAAGGCTAGTAGCAGCATGATGAGTGGATTTAGGTAAGACGATTCTAAGTGAAATAAGTCACACAGAAAAGGACACTTCTCATAAGGTGTCACTTATAGAGGGAATGTAAAAACCGTTACACTTGAACTGAATTACAAAACAGAACAGAGTCACACATGCAGAAAACACACTATGGCTGCTTAACGGGAAAGGTGAGGTGGGGTGATACATAAAACAAGAGCTTCAAATTAGCTCAGATACCGTTCCATAAACCCAATATGTAATAGACAAGACCTACTCCTTGCTCAGAGAACTGGACTCAACACGCCCGATTCACCGCACAAGAATATATCTGACTAGTAATAATCTTAAAACCTATGTATTGATATCTCTCTGTTAGTGTGTCAAGTGGGTGTAAGGCGGCATAAACGCAGCCGTGAAAAGCAGCTAAACCCCATTATAAAAATAAATTACTTTTAAAAACCCATGAAACAAAGACAGGGAAAGAGAGAGAAATTCTTACACAATTCGTTCAGGGGCTGTGATGCAACCTGGACTGACCATATCTAGACCCACAGCTGGATGAGACATAAGGGTGGACACTCTTGGGGCTGAGAGGTTTGGTGAGGTTGTGTGAGCAAACACAGACCCTTTAAAGTAATACTGCATGCTACCCATCGCATGGGTCCCAAATCTCCAGGTTCAAGGGCAACTTCCTACATCGAAAACATGCATGAGAAACCCAGAAGATGGTACACCGTGTGATGGGGAAAGGTTTCTAAAACGCACCTCATTTCTCATCTCCTTGTGCTCGGGTTCGCCATTCCAGCCACTTTACTAGCAATCTCCCTACTTGGAGCCTCAGCACCTTTAACCTCCTGTTCCGTACAGGTTGCAATTTGTCCTGAGGATGAACGGGAAGACGGGAAACCAATGAGAGACTAGCTCTTGGTGTTGGGACAGGCACAGGTCACTCTATTTTCACATAAGGAAGAAGAATTAACCACAGGCTCAGCCTGCCCCCCGGAACCAGAACAGGGCCTGAAGCCATCCTGCGCTTTTGCGGCCAGCTCCCAAAAAAGCGACTTGTAAAATGGAGCTTCAGGGCACTGCAATTCAAACCTGCAGAGTTATAAATGATAACTCTCGTCCACAAATATATTGAGGGAAGGCAAAGAAGAGGATTTGAAATCAAGGCAGAATTGCAGGAAACAGATTTCAGGAGGTAGATTCGAATCGCCTTTAAAGCACATGAAAAGCACAAAACGTTGACAATGATGCCCCTGGCCAAAAAGGGCGTATGCGTTTTTTCCTGAATATATTCAGGAAAAAACGCATACGCCCTTTTTGGCCAACCAAGCAACCTGGAAAGGCAAATCAGCGCTACAAAGAAGTCTCGCTTCCCATCGGTCAAAAGGGCCATGCTGAAAAAAGTGTCAAAACCAGAAATGCAGGACAGGCCATGGAGAAATGGGAGCCTTGCTACACTGATGGGCGGGATGTAAATTGCCAACAGCCACTCTGGAGAAGTGTACGGTGTGTCCTGAAACATCTAAAAAACACAGCTTAGAGAGCATAGGGCACTTCCACGCATGGGGGGATAAAGTGGGAAAATTGAAAATCAGCAAGACACAAGCACCCCAAAGTTTAGGGCTGCTCTGTTGACAAGGACCTCCACTTCATTCCACCTTCAATATCCCAGGAAAGCGAAAAATGGATAAAAAAGTTGTGGTCCTTATGTACAATGGAATATCACTCAGCCATGAAATCAATGTCATAAGGCTAGTAGCAGCATGATGAGTGGATTTAGGTAAGACGATTCTAAGTGAAATAAGTCACACAGAAAAGGACACTTCTCATAAGGTGTCACTTATAGAGGGAATGTAAAAACCGTTACACTTGAACTGAATTACAAAACAGAACAGAGTCACACATGCAGAAAACACACTATGGCTGCTTAACGGGAAAGGTGAGGTGGGGTGATACATAAAACAAGAGCTTCAAATTAGCTCAGATACCGTTCCATAAACCCAATATGTAATACACAAGACCTACTCCTTGCTCAGAGAACTGGACTCAACACGCCCGATTCACCGCACATGAATATATCTGACTAGTAATAATCTTAAAACCTATGTATTGATATCTCTCTGTTAGTGTATCAAGTGGGTGTAAAGCGGCATAAACACAGCCGTGAAAAGCAGCTAAACCCCATTATAAAAATAAATTACTTTTAAAAACCCATGAAACAAAGACAGGGAAAGAGAGAGAAATTCTTACACAATTCGTTCAGGGGCTGTGATGCAACCTGGACTGACCATATCTAGACCCACAGCTGGATGAGACATAAGGGTGGACACTCTTGGGGCTGAGAGGTTTGGTGAGGTTGGGTGAGCAAACGCAGACCCTTTAAAGTAATACTGCGTGCTACCCATCGCATGGGTCCCAAATCTCCAGGTTCAAGGGCAACTTCCTACATCGAAAACATGCATGAGAAACCCAGAAGATGGTACACCGTGTGATGGGGAAAGGTTTCTAAAACGCACCTCATTTCTCATCTCCTTGTGCTCGGGTTCGCCATTCCAGCCACTTTACGAGCAATCTCCCTACTTGGAGCCTCAGCACCTTTAACCTCCTGTTCCGTACAGGTTGCAATTTGTCCTGAGGATGAACGGGAAGATGGGGAACCAATGAGAGACTAGCTCTTGGTGTTGGGACAGGCACAGGTCACTCTATTTTCCCATCAGGAAGAAGAATTAACCACAGGCTCAGCCTGACCCCCGGAACCAGAACAGGGCCTGAAGCCATCCTGCGCTTTTGCGGCCAGCTCCCAAAAAAGCGACTTGTAAAATGGAGCTTCAGGGCACTGCAATTCACAAACCTGCAGAGTTATAAATGATAACTCTCGTCCACAAATATATTGAGGGAAGGCAAAGAAGAGGATTTGAAATCAAGGCAGAATTGCAGGAAACAGATTTCAGGAGGGAGATTCGAATCGCCTTTAAAGCACATGAAAAGCGGCAAAACGTTGACAATGATGCCCTTGGCCAAAAAGGGCGTATGCGTTTTTTCCTGAATATATTCAGGAAAAAACGCATACGCCCTTTTTGGCCAACCAAGCAACCTGGAAAGGCAAATCAGCGCTAGAAAGAAGTCTCGCTTCCCATCGGTCAAAAGGGCCATGCTGAAAAAAGTGTCAAAACCAGAAATGCAGGACAGGCCATGGAGAAATGGGAGCCTTGCTACACTGATGGGCGGGATGTAAATTGCCAACAGCCACTCTGGAGAAGTGTACGGTGTGTCCTGAAACATCTAAAAAACACAGCTTAGAGAGCATAGGGCACTTCCACGCATGGGGGGATAAAGTGGGAAAATTGAAAATCAGCAAGACACATGCACCCCAAAGTTTAGGGCTGCTCTGTTGACAAGAACCTCCACTTCATTCCACCTTAAATATCCCAGGAAAGCGAAAAATGGATAAAAAAGTTGTGGTCCTTATGTACAATGGAATATCACTCAGCCATGAAATCAATGTCATAAGGCTAGTAGCAGCATGATGAGTGGATTTAGGTAAGACGATTCTAAGTGAAATAAGTCACACAGAAAAGGACACTTCTCATAAGGTGTCACTTATAGAGGGAATGTAAAAACCGTTACACTTGAACTGAATTACAAAACAGAACAGAGTCACACGTGCGGAAAACACACTATGGCTGCTTAACGGGAAAGGTGAGGTGGGCTGATACATAAAACAAGAGCTTCAAATTAGCTCAGATACCGTTCCATAAACCCAATATGTAATACACAAGACCTACTCCTTGCTCAGAGAACTGGACTCAACACGCCCGATTCACCGCACAAGAATATATCTGACTAGTAATAATCTTAAAACCTATGTATTGATATCTCTCAGTGTGTCAAGTGGGTGTAAGGCGGCATAAACACAGCCGTGAAAAGCAGCTAAACCCCATTATAAAAATAAATTACTTTTAAAAACCCATGAAACAAAGACAGGGAAAGAGAGAGAAATTCTTACACAATTCGTTCAGGGGCTGTGATGCAACCTGGACTGACCATATCTAGACCCACAGCTGGATGAGACATAAGGGTGGACACTCTTGGGGCTGAGAGGTTTGGTGAGGTTGGGTGAGCAAACGCAGACCCTTTAAAGTAATACTGCGTGCTACCCATCGCATGGGTCCCAAATCTCCAGGTTCAAGGGCAACTTCCTACATCGAAAACATGCATGAGAAACCCAGAAGATGGTACACCGTGTGATGGGGAAAGGTTTCTAAAACGCACCTCATTTCTCATCTCCTTGTGCTCGGGTTCGCCATTCCAGCCACTTTACGAGCAATCTCCCTACTTGGAGCCTCAGCACCTTTAACCTCCTGTTCCGTACAGGTTGCAATTTGTCCTGAGGATGAACGGGAAGATGGGGAACCAATGAGAGACTAGCTCTTGGTGTTGGGACAGGCACAGGTCACTCTATTTTCCCATCAGGAAGAAGAATTAACCACAGGCTCAGCCTGACCCCCGGAACCAGAACAGGGCCTGAAGCCATCCTGCGCTTTTGCGGCCAGCTCCCAAAAAAGCGACTTGTAAAATGGAGCTTCAGGGCACTGCAATTCACAAACCTGCAGAGTTATAAATGATAACTCTCGTCCACAAATATATTGAGGGAAGGCAAAGAAGAGGATTTGAAATCAAGGCAGAATTGCAGGAAACAGATTTCAGGAGGGAGATTCGAATCGCCTTTAAAGCACATGAAAAGCGGCAAAACGTTGACAATGATGCCCTTGGCCAAAAAGGGCGTATGCGTTTTTTCCTGAATATATTCAGGAAAAAACGCATACGCCCTTTTTGGCCAACCAAGCAACCTGGAAAGGCAAATCAGCGCTACAAAGAAGTCTCGCTTCCCATCGGTCAAAAGGGTCATGCTGAAAAAAGTGTCAAAACCAGAAATGCAGGACAGGCCATGGAGAAATGGGAGCCTTGCTACACTGATGGGCGGGATGTAAATTGCCAACAGCCACTCTGGAGAAGTGTACGGTGTGTCCTGAAACATCTAAAAAACACAGCTTAGAGAGCATAGGGCACTTCCACGCATGGGGGGATAAAGTGGGAAAATTGAAAATCAGCAAGACACAAGCACCCCAAAGTTTAGGGCTGCTCTGTTGACAAGGACCTCCACTTCATTCCACCTTAAATATCCCAGGAAAGCGAAAAATGGATAAAAAAGTTGTGGTCCTTATGTACAATGGAATATCACTCAGCCATGAAATCAATGTCATAAGGCTAGTAGCAGCATGATGAGTGGATTTAGGTAAGACGATTCTAAGTGAAATAAGTCACACAGAAAAGGACACTTCTCATAAGGTGTCACTTATAGAGGGAATGTAAAAACCGTTACACTTGAACTGAATTACAAAACAGAACAGAGTCACACATGCAGAAAACACACTATGGCTGCTTAACGGGAAAGGTGAGGTGGGGTGATACATAAAACAAGAGCTTCAAATTAGCTCAGATACCGTTCCATAAACCCAATATGTAATAGACAAGACCTACTCTTTGCTCAGAGAACTGGACTCAACACGCCCGATTCACCGCACATGAATATATCTGAGTAGTAATAATCTTAAAACCTATGTATTGATATCTCTCTGTTAGTGTGTCAAGTGGGTGTAAGGCGGCATAAACACAGCCGTGAAAAGCAGCTAAACCCCATTATAAAAATAAATTACTTTTAAAAACCCATGAAACAAAGACAGGGAAAGAGAGAGAAATTCTTACACAATTCGTTCAGGAGCTGTGATGCAACCTGGACGGACCATATCTAGACCCACAGCTGGATGAGACATAAGGGTGGACACTCTTGGGGCTGAGAGGTTTGGTGAGGTTGTGTGAGCAAACACAGACCCTTTAAAGTAATACTGCGTGCTACCCATCGCATGGGTCCCAAATCTCCAGGTTCAAGGGCAACTTCCTACATCGAAAACATGCATGAGAAACCCAGAAGATGGTACACCGTGTGATGGGGAAAGGTTTCTAAAACGCACCTCATTTCTCATCTCCTTGTGCTCGGGTTCGCCATTCCAGCCACTTTACTAGCAATCTCCCTACTTGGAGCCTCAGCACCTTTAACCTCCTGTTCCGTACAGGTTGCAATTTGTCCTGAGGATGAACGGGAAGACGGGAAACCAATGAGAGACTAGCTCTTGGTGTTGGGACAGGCACAGGTCACTCTATTTTCACATCAGGAAGAAGAATTAACCACAGGCTCAGCCTGCCCCCCGTAACCAGAACAGGGCCTGAAGCCATCCTGCGCTTTTGCGGCCAGCTCCCAAAAAAGCGACTTGTAAAATGGAGCTTCAGGGCACTGCAATTCAAACCTGCAGAGTTATAAATGATAACTCTCGTCCACAAATATATTGAGGGAAGGCAAAGAAGAGGATTTGAAATCAAGGCAGAATTGCAGGAAACAGATTTCAGGAGGTAGATTCGAATCGCCTTTAAAGCACATGAAAAGCACAAAACGTTGACAATGATGCCCCTGGCCAACTAGGGCGTATGCGTTTTTTCCTGAATATATTCAGAAAAAAACGCATACGCCCTTTTTGGCCAACCAAGCAACCTGGAAAGGCAAATCAGCGCTACAAAGAAGTCTCGCTTCCCATCGGTCAAAAGGGCCATGCTGAAAAAAGTGTCAAAACCAGAAATGCAGGACAGGCCATGGAGAAATGGGAGCCTTGCTACACTGATGGGCGGGATGTAAATTGCCAACAGACACTCTGGAGAAGTGTACGGTGTGTCCTGAAACATCTAAAAAACACAGCTTAGAGAGCATAGGGCACTTCCACGCATGGGGGGATAAAGTGGGAAAATTGAAAATCAGCAAGACACAAGCACCCCAAAGTTTAGGGCTGCTCTGTTGACAAGGACCTCCACTTCATTCCACCTTAAATATCCCAGGAAAGCGAAAAATGGATAAAAAAGTTGTGGTCCTTATGTACAATGGAATATCACTCAGCCATGAAATCAATGTCATAAGGCTAGTAGCAGCATGATGAGTGGATTTAGGTAAGACGATTCTAAGTGAAATAAGTCACACAGAAAAGGACACTTCTCATAAGGTGTCACTTATAGAGGGAATGTAAAAACCGTTACACTTGAACTGAATTACAAAACAGAACAGAGTCACACATGCAGAAAACACACTATGGCTGCTTAACGGGAAAGGTGAGGTGGGGTGATA
Organism: Balaenoptera physalus; assembly: GCF_965194825.1. NCBI lineage: Eukaryota > Metazoa > Chordata > Mammalia > Artiodactyla > Balaenopteridae > Balaenoptera > Balaenoptera physalus. The sequence continues at coordinate 200,357 of NW_028126067.1, read as the reverse complement.
CATAAAACAAGAGCTTCAAATTAGCTCAGATACCGTTCCATAAACCCAATATGTAATAGACAAGACCTACTCCTTGCTCAGAGAACTGGACTCAACACGCCCGATTCACCGCACAAGAATATATCTGACTAGTAATAATCTTAAAACCTATGTATTGATATCTCTCTGTTAGTGTGTCAAGTGGGTGTAAGGCGGCATAAACACAGCCGTGAAAAGCAGCTAAACCCCATTATAAAAATAAATTACTTTTAAAAACCCATGAAACAAAGACAGGGGAAGAGAGAGAAATTCTTACACAATTCGTTCAGGAGCTGTGATGCAACCTGGACTGACCATATCTAGACCCACAGCTGGATGAGACATAAGGGTGGACACTCTTGGGGCTGAGAGGTTTGGTGAGGTTGGGTGAGCAAACGCAGACCCTTTAAAGTAATACTGCGTGCTACCCATCGCATGGGTCCCAAATCTCCAGGTTCAAGGGCAACTTCCTACATCGAAAACATGCATGAGAAACCCAGAAGATGGTACACCGTGTGATGGGGAAAGGTTTCTAAAACGCACCTCATTTCTCATCTCCTTGTGCTCGGGTTCGCCATTCCAGCCACTTTACTAGCAATCTCCCTACTTGGAGCCTCAGCACCTTTAACCTCCTGTTCCGTACAGGTTGCAATTTGTCCTGAGGATGAACGGGAAGACGGGAAACCAATGAGAGACTAGCTCTTGGTGTTGGGACAGGCACAGGTCACTCTATTTTCACATCAGGAAGAAGAATTAACCACAGGCTCAGCCTGCCCCCCGTAACCAGAACAGGGCCTGAAGCCATCCTGCGCTTTTGCGGCCAGCTCCCAAAAAAGCGACTTGTAAAATGGAGCTTCAGGGCACTGCAATTCAAACCTGCAGAGTTATAAATGATAACTCTCGTCCACAAATATATTGAGGGAAGGCAAAGAAGAGGATTTGAAATCAAGGCAGAATTGCAGGAAACAGATTTCAGGAGGTAGATTCGAATCGCCTTTAAAGCACATGAAAAGCACAAAACGTTGACAATGATGCCCCTGGCCAACTAGGGCGTATGCGTTTTTTCCTGAATATATTCAGGAAAAAACGCATACGCCCTTTTTGGCCAACCAAGCAACCTGGAAAGGCAAATCAGCGCTACAAAGAAGTCTCGCTTCCCATCGGTCAAAAGGGCCATGCTGAAAAAAGTGTCAAAACCAGAAATGCAGGACAGGCCATGGAGAAATGGGAGCCTTGCTACACTGATGGGCGGGATGTAAATTGCCAACAGCCACTCTGGAGAAGTGTACGGTGTGTCCTGAAACATCTAAAAAACACAGCTTAGAGAGCATAGGGCACTTCCACGCATGGGGGGATAAAGTGGGAAAATTGAAAATCAGCAAGACACAAGCACCCCAAAGTTTAGGGCTGCTCTGTTGACAAGGACCTCCACTTCATTCCACCTTAAATATCCCAGGAAAGCGAAAAATGGATAAAAAAGTTGTGGTCCTTATGTACAATGGAATATCACTCAGCCATGAAATCAATGTCATAAGGCTAGTAGCAGCATGATGAGTGGATTTAGGTACGACGATTCTAAGTGAAATAAGTCACACAGAAAAGGACACTTCTCATAAGGTGTCACTTATAGAGGGAATGTAAAAACCGTTACACTTGAACTGAATTACAAAACAGAAAAGAGTCACACATGCAGAAAACACACTATGGCTGCTTAACGGGAAAGGTGAGGTGGGGTGATACATAAAACAAGAGTTTCAAATTAGCTCAGATACCGTTCCATAAACCCAATATGTAATAGACAAGACCTACTCCTTGCTCAGAGAACTGGACTCAACACGCCCGATTCACCGCACAAGAATATATCTGACTAGTAATAATCTTAAAACCTATGTATTGATATCTCTCTGTTAGTGTGTCAAGTGGGTGTAAGGCGGCATAAACACAGCCGTGAAAAGCAGCTAAACCCCATTATAAAAATAAATTACTTTTAAAAACCCATGAAACAAAGACAGGGAAAGAGAGAGAAATTCTTACACAATTCGTTCAGGGGCTGTGATGCAACCTGGACTGACCATATCTAGACCCACAGCTGGATGAGACATAAGGGTGGACACTCTTGGGGCTGAGAGGTTTGGTGAGGTTGGGTGAGCAAACGCAGACCCTTTAAAGTAATACTGCGTGCTACCCATCGCATGGGTCCCAAATCTCCAGGTTCAAGGGCAACTTCCTACATCGAAAACATGCATGAGAAACCCAGAAGATGGTACACCGTGTGATGGGGAAAGGTTTCTAAAACGCACCTCATTTCTCATCTCCTTGTGCTCGGGTTCGCCATTCCAGCCACTTTACTAGCAATCTCCCTACTTGGAGCCTCAGCACCTTTAACCTCCTGTTCCGTACAGGTTGCAAGTTGTCCTGAGGATGAACGGGAAGACGGGGAACCAATGAGAGACTAGCTCTTGGTGTTGGGACAGGCACAGGTCACTCTATTTTCCCATCAGGAAGAAGAATTAACCACAGGCTCAGCCTGACCCCCGGAACCAGAACAGGGCCTGAAGCCATCCTGCGCTTTTGCGGCCAGCTCCCAAAAAAGCGACTTGTAAAATGGAGCTTCAGGGCACTGCAATTCACAAACCTGCAGAGTTATAAATGATAACTCTCGTCCACAAATATATTGAGGGAAGTCAAAGAAGAGGATTTGAAATCAAGGCAGAATTGCAGGAAACAGATTTCAGGAGGTAGATTCGAATCGCCTTTAAAGCACATGAAAAGCGGCAAAACGTTGACAATGATGCCCTTGGCCAAAAAGGGCGTATGCGTTTTTTCCTGAATATATTCAGGAAAAAACGCATACGCCCTTTTTGGCCAACCAAGCAACCTGGAAAGGCAAATCAGCGCTACAAAGAAGTCTCGCTTCCCATCGGTCAAAAGGGCCATGCTGAAAAAAGTGTCAAAACCAGAAATGCAGGACAGGCCATGGAGAAATGGGAGCCTTGCTACACTGATGGGCGGGATGTAAATTGCCAACAGCCACTCTGGAGAAGTGTACGGTGTGTCCTGAAACATCTAAAAAACACAGCTTAGAGAGCATAGGGCACTTCCACGCATGGGGGGATAAAGTGGGAAAATTGAAAATCAGCAAGACACAAGCACCCCAAAGTTTAGGGCTGCTCTGTTGACAAGGACCTCCACTTCATTCCACCTTAAATATCCCAGGAAAGCGAAAAATGGATAAAAAAGTTGTGGTCCTTATGTACAATGGAATATCACTCAGCCATGAAATCAATGTCATAAGGCTAGTAGCAGCATGATGAGTGGATTTAGGTAAGACGATTCTAAGTGAAATAAGTCACACAGAAAAGGACACTTCTCATAAGGTGTCACTTATAGAGGGAATGTAAAAACCGTTACACTTGAACTGAATTACAAAACAGAACAGAGTCACACATGCAGAAAACACACTATGGCTGCTTAACGGGAAAGGTGAGGTGGGGTGATACATAAAACAAGAGCTTCAAATTAGCTCAGATACCGTTCCATAAACCCAATATGTAATAGACAAGACCTACTCCTTGCTCAGAGAACTGGACTCAACACGCCCGATTCACCGCACATGAATATATCTGAGTAGTAATAATCTTAAAACCTATGTATTGATATCTCTCTGTTAGTGTGTCAAGTGGGTGTAAGGCGGCATAAACACAGCCGTGAAAAGCAGCTAAACCCCATTATAAAAATAAATTACTTTTAAAAACCCATGAAACAAAGACAGGGAAAGAGAGAGAAATTCTTACACAATTCGTTCAGGGGCTGTGATGCAACCTGGACGGACCATATCTAGACCCACAGCTGGATGAGACATAAGGGTGGACACTCTTGGGGCTGAGAGGTTTGGTGAGGTTGTGTGAGCAAACACAGACCCTTTAAAGTAATACTGCGTGCTACCCATCGCATGGGTCCCAAATCTCCAGGTTCAAGGGCAACTTCCTACATCGAAAACATGCATGAGAAACCCAGAAGATGGTACACCGTGTGATGGGGAAAGGTTTCTAAAACGCACCTCATTTCTCATCTCCTTGTGCTCGGGTTCGCCATTCCAGCCACTTTACTAGCAATCTCCCTACTTGGAGCCTCAGCACCTTTAACCTCCTGTTCCGTACAGGTTGCAATTTGTCCTGAGGATGAACGGGAAGACGGGAAACCAATGAGAGACTAGCTCTTGGTGTTGGGACAGGCACAGGTCACTCTATTTTCACATCAGGAAGAAGAATTAACCACAGGCTCAGCCTGCCCCCCGTAACCAGAACAGGGCCTGAAGCCATCCTGCGCTTTTGCGGCCAGCTCCCAAAAAAGCGACTTGTAAAATGGAGCTTCAGGGCACTGCAATTCAAACCTGCAGAGTTATAAATGATAACTCTCGTCCACAAATATATTGAGGGAAGGCAAAGAAGAGGATTTGAAATCAAGGCAGAATTGCAGGAAACAGATTTCAGGAGGTAGATTCGAATCGCCTTTAAAGCACATGAAAAGCACAAAACGTTGACAATGATGCCCCTGGCCAACTAGGGCGTATGCGTTTTTTCCTGAATATATTCAGGAAAAAACGCATACGCCCTTTTTGGCCAACCAAGCAACCTGGAAAGGCAAATCAGCGCTACAAAGAAGTCTCGCTTCCCATCGGTCAAAAGGGCCATGCTGAAAAAAGTGTCAAAACCAGAAATGCAGGACAGGCCATGGAGAAATGGGAGCCTTGCTACACTGATGGGCGGGATGTAAATTGCCAACAGCCACTCTGGAGAAGTGTACGGTGTGTCCTGAAACATCTAAAAAACACAGCTTAGAGAGCATAGGGCACTTCCACGCATGGGGGGATAAAGTGGGAAAATTGAAAATCAGCAAGACACAAGCACCCCAAAGTTTAGGGCTGCTCTGTTGACAAGGACCTCCAATTCATTCCACCTTAAATATCCCAGGAAAGCGAAAAATGGATAAAAAAGTTGTGGTCCTTATGTACAATGGAATATCACTCAGCCATGAAATCAATGTCATAAGGCTAGTAGCAGCATGATGAGTGGATTTAGGTACGACGATTCTAAGTGAAATAAGTCACACAGAAAAGGACACTTCTCATAAGGTGTCACTTATAGAGGGAATGTAAAAACCGTTACACTTGAACTGAATTACAAAACAGAACAGAGTCACACATGCAGAAAACACACTATGGCTGCTTAACGGGAAAGGTGAGGTGGGGTGATACATAAAACAAGAGCTTCAAATTAGCTCAGATACCGTTCCATAAACCCAATATGTAATAGACAAGACCTACTCCTTGCTCAGAGAACTGGACTCAACACGCCCGATTCACCGCACAAGAATATATCTGACTAGTAATAATCTTAAAACCTATGTATTGATATCTCTCTGTTAGTGTGTCAAGTGGGTGTAAGGCGGCATAAACACAGCCGTGAAAAGCAGCTAAACCCCATTATAAAAATAAATTACTTTTAAAAACCCATGAAACAAAGACAGGGAAAGAGAGAGAAATTATTACACAATTCGTTCAGGGGCTGTGATGCAACCTGGACTGACCATATCTAGACCCACAGCTGGATGAGACATAAGGGTGGACACTCTTGGGGCTGAGAGGTTTGGTGAGGTTGGGTGAGCAAACGCAGACCCTTTAAAGTAATACTGCGTGCTACCCATCGCATGGGTCCCAAATCTCCAGGTTCAAGGGCAACTTCCTACATCGAAAACATGCATGAGAAACCCAGAAGATGGTACACCGTGTGATGGGGAAAGGTTTCTAAAACGCACCTCATTTCTCATCTCCTTGTGCTCGGGTTCGCCATTCCAGCCACTTTACTAGCAATCTCCCTACTTGGAGCCTCAGCACCTTTAACCTCCTGTTCCGTACAGGTTGCAATTTGTCCTGAGGATGAACGGGAAGACGGGGAACCAATGAGAGACTAGCTCTTGGTGTTGGGACAGGCACAGGTCACTCTATTTTCCCATCAGGAAGAAGAATTAACCACAGGCTCAGCCTGACCCCCGGAACCAGAACAGGGCCTGAAGCCATCCTGCGCTTTTGCGGCCAGCTCCCAAAAAAGCGACTTGTAAAATGGAGCTTCAGGGCACTGCAATTCACAAACCTGCAGAGTTATAAATGATAACTCTCGTCCAGAAATATATTGAGGGAAGGCAAAGAAGAGGATTTGAAATCAAGGCAGAATTGCAGGAAACTGATTTCAGGAGGTAGATTCGAATCGCCTTTAAAGCACATGAAAAGCGGCAAAACGTTGACAATGATGCCCTTGGCCAAAAAGGGCGTATGCGTTTTTTCCTGAATATATTCAGGAAAAAACGCATACGCCCTTTTTGGCCAACCAAGCAACCTGGAAAGGCAAATCAGCGCTACAAAGAAGTCTCGCTTCCCATCGGTCAAAAGGGCCATGCTGAAAAAAGTGTCAAAACCAGAAATGCAGGACAGGCCATGGAGAAATGGGAGCCTTGCTACACTGATGGGCGGGATGTAAATTGCCAACAGCCACTCTGGAGAAGTGTACGGTGTGTCCTGAAACATCTAAAAAACACAGCTTAGAGAGCATAGGGCACTTCCACGCATGGGGGGATAAAGTGGGAAAATTGAAAATCAGCAAGACACAAGCACCCCAAAGTTTAGGGCTGCTCTGTTGACAAGGACCTCCACTTCATTCCACCTTAAATATCCCAGGAAAGCGAAAAATGGATAAAAAAGTTGTGGTCCTTATGTACAATGGAATATCACTCAGCCATGAAATCAATGTCATAAGGCTAGTAGCAGCATGATGAGTGGATTTAGGTAAGACGATTCTAAGTGAAATAAGTCACACAGAAAGGGACACTTCTCCTAAGGTGTCACTTATAGAGGGAATGTAAAAACCGTTACACTTGAACTGAATTACAAAACAGAACAGAGTCACACATGCAGAAAACACACTATGGCTGCTTAACGGGAAAGGTGAGGTGGGGTGATACATAAAACAAGAGCTTCAAATTAGCTCAGATACCGTTCCATAAACCCAATATGTAATAGACAAGACCTACTCCTTGCTCAGAGAACTGGACTCAACACGCCCGATTCACCGCACAAGAATATATCTGACTAGTAATAATCTTAAAACCTATGTATTGATATCTCTCTGTTAGTGTGTCAAGTGGGTGTAAGGCGGCATAAACACAGCCGTGAAAAGCAGCTAAACCCCATTATAAAAATAAATTACTTTTAAAAACCCATGAAACAAAGACAGGGAAAGAGAGAGAAATTATTACACAATTCGTTCAGGGGCTGTGATGCAACCTGGACTGACCATATCTAGACCCACAGCTGGATGAGACATAAGGGTGGACACTCTTGGGGCTGAGAGGTTTGGTGAGGTTGGGTGAGCAAACGCAGACCCTTTAAAGTAATACTGCGTGCTACCCATCGCATGGGTCCCAAATCTCCAGGTTCAAGGGCAACTTCCTACATCGAAAACATGCATGAGAAACCCAGAAGATGGTACACCGTGTGATGGGGAAAGGTTTCTAAAACGCACCTCATTTCTCATCTCCTTGTGCTCGGGTTCGCCATTCCAGCCACTTTACTAGCAATCTCCCTACTTGGAGCCTCAGCACCTTTAACCTCCTGTTCCGTACAGGTTGCAATTTGTCCTGAGGATGAACGGGAAGACGGGGAACCAATGAGAGACTAGCTCTTGGTGTTGGGACAGGCACAGGTCACTCTATTTTCCCATCAGGAAGAAGAATTAACCACAGGCTCAGCCTGACCCCCGGAACCAGAACAGGGCCTGAAGCCATCCTGCGCTTTTGCGGCCAGCTCCCAAAAAAGCGACTTGTAAAATGGAGCTTCAGGGCACTGCAATTCACAAACCTGCAGAGTTATAAATGATAACTCTCGTCCAGAAATATATTGAGGGAAGGCAAAGAAGAGGATTTGAAATCAAGGCAGAATTGCAGGAAACTGATTTCAGGAGGTAGATTCGAATCGCCTTTAAAGCACATGAAAAGCGGCAAAACGTTGACAATGATGCCCTTGGCCAAAAAGGGCGTATGCGTTTTTTCCTGAATATATTCAGGAAAAAACGCATACGCCCTTTTTGGCCAACCAAGCAACCTGGAAAGGCAAATCAGCGCTACAAAGGAGTCTCGCTTCCCATCGGTCAAAAGGGCCATGCTGAAAAAAGTGTCAAAACCAGAAATGCAGGACAGGCCATGGAGAAATGGGAGCCTTGCTACACTGATGGGCGGAATGTAAATTGCCAACAGACACTCTGGAGAAGTGTACGGTGTGTCCTGAAACATCTAAAAAACACAGCTTAGAGAGCATAGGGCACTTCCACGCATGGGGGGATAAAGTGGGAAAATTGAAAATCAGCAAGACACAAGCACCCCAAAGTTTAGGGCTGCTCTGTTGACAAGGACCTCCACTTCATTCCACCTTAAATATCCCAGGAAAGCGAAAAATGGATAAAAAAGTTGTGGTCCTTATGTACAATGGAATATCACTCAGCCATGAAATCAATGTCATAAGGCTAGTAGCAGCATGATGAGTGGATTTAGGTAAGACGATTCTAAGTGAAATAAGTCACACAGAAAAGGACACTTCTCATAAGGTGTCACTTATAGAGGGAATGTAAAAACCGTTACACTTGAACTGAATTACAAAACAGAAAAGAGTCACAAATGCAGAAAACACACTATGGCTGCTTAACGGGAAAGGTGAGGTGGGGTGATACATAAAACAAGAGTTTCAAATTAGCTCAGATACCGTTCCATAAACCCAATATGTAATAGACAAGACCTACTCCTTGCTCAGAGAACTGGACTCAACACGCCCGATTCACCGCACATGAATATATCTGAGTAGTAATAATCTTAAAACCTATGTATTGATATCTCTCTGTTAGTGTGTCAAGTGGGTGTAAAGCGGCATAAACACAGCCGTGAAAAGCAGCTAAACCCCATTATAAAAATAAATTACTTTTAAAAACCCATGAAACAAAGACAGGGAAAGAGAGAGAAATTCTTACACAATTCGTTCAGGAGCTGTGATGCAACCTGGACTGACCATATCTAGACCCACAGCTGGATGAGACATAAGGGTGGACACTCTTGGGGCTGAGAGGTTTGGTGAGGTTGGGTGAGCAAACGCAGACCCTTTAAAGTAATACTGAGTGCTACCCATCGCATGGGTCCCAAATCTCCAGGTTCAAGGGCAACTTCCTACATCGAAAACATGCATGAGAAACCCAGAAGATGGTACACCGTGTGATGGGGAAAGGTTTCTAAAACGCACCTCATTTCTCATCTCCTTGTGCTCGGGTTCGCCATTCCAGCCACTTTACTAGCAATCTCCCTACTTGGAGCCTCAGCACCTTTAACCTCCTGTTCCGTACAGGTTGCAATTTGTCCTGAGGATGAACGGGAAGACGGGGAACCAATGAGAGACTAGCTCTTGGTGTTGGGACAGGCACAGGTCACTCTATTTTCCCATCAGGAAGAAGAATTAACCACAGGCTCAGCCTGACCCCCGGAACCAGAACAGGGCCTGAAGCCATCCTGCGCTTTTGCGGCCAGCTCCCAAAAAAGCGACTTGTAAAATGGAGCTTCAGGGCACTGCAATTCACAAACCTGCAGAGTTATAAATGATAACTCTCGTCCACAAATATATTGAGGGAAGGCAAAGAAGAGGATTTGAAATCAAGGCAGAATTGCAGGAAACAGATTTCAGGAGGTAGATTCGAATCGCCTTTAAAGCACATGAAAAGCGGCAAAACGTTGACAATGATGCCCTTGGCCAAAAAGGGCGTATGCGTTTTTTCCTGAATATATTCAGGAAAAAACGCATACGCCCTTTTTGGCCAACCAAGAAACCTGGAAAGGCAAATCAGCGCTACAAAGAAGTCTCGCTTCCCATCGGTCAAAAGGGCCATGCTGAAAAAAGTGTCAAAACCAGAAATGCAGGACAGGCCATGGAGAAATGGGAGCCTTGCTACACTGATGGGCGGGATGTAAATTGCCAACAGCCACTCTGGAGAAGTGTACGGTGTGTCCTGAAACATCTAAAAAACACAGCTTAGAGAGCATAGGGCACTTCCACGCATGGGGGGATAAAGTGGGAAAATTGAAAATCAGCAAGACACAAGCACCCCAAAGTTTAGGGCTGCTCTGTTGACAAGGACCTCCACTTCATTCCACCTTAAATATCCCAGGAAAGCGAAAAATGGATAAAAAAGTTGTGGTCCTTATGTACAATGGAATATCACTCAGCCATGAAATCAATGTCATAAGGCTAGTAGCAGCATGATGAGTGGATTTAGGTAAGACGATTCTAAGTGAAATAAGTCACACAGAAAGGGACACTTCTCCTAAGGTGTCACTTATAGAGGGAATGTAAAAACCGTTACACTTGAACTGAATTACAAAACAGAACAGAGTCACACATGCAGAAAACACACTATGGCTGCTTAACGGGAAAGGTGAGGTGGGGTGATACATAAAACAAGAGCTTCAAATTAGCTCAGATACCGTTCCATAAACCCAATATGGAATAGACAAGACCTACTCCTTGCTCAGAGAACTGGACTCAACACGCCCGATTCACCGCACAAGAATATATCTGACTAGTAATAATCTTAAAACCTATGTATTGATATCTCTCTGTTAGTGTGTCAAGTGGGTGTAAGGCGGCATAAACACAGCCGTGAAAAGCAGCTAAACCCCATTATAAAAATAAATTACTTTTAAAAACCCATGAAACAAAGACAGGGAAAGAGAGAGAAATTATTACACAATTCGTTCAGGGGCTGTGATGCAACCTGGACTGACCATATCTAGACCCACAGCTGGATGAGACATAAGGGTGGACACTCTTGGGGCTGAGAGGTTTGGTGAGGTTGGGTGAGCAAACGCAGACCCTTTAAAGTAATACTGCGTGCTACCCATCGCAAGGGTCCCAAATCTCCAGGTTCAAGGGCAACTTCCTACATCGAAAACATGCATGAGAAACCCAGAAGATGGTACACCGTGTGATGGGGAAAGGTTTCTAAAACGCACCTCATTTCTCATCTCCTTGTGCTCGGGTTCGCCATTCCAGCCACTTTACTAGCAATCTCCCTACTTGGAGCCTCAGCACCTTTAACCTCCTGTTCCGTACAGGTTGCAATTTGTCCTGAGGATGAACGGGAAGACGGGGAACCAATGAGAGACTAGCTCTTGGTGTTGGGACAGGCACAGGTCACTCTATTTTCCCATCAGGAAGAAGAATTAACCACAGGCTCAGCCTGACCCCCGGAACCAGAACAGGGCCTGAAGCCATCCTGCGCTTTTGCGGCCAGCTCCCAAAAAAGCGACTTGTAAAATGGAGCTTCAGGGCACTGCAATTCACAAACCTGCAGAGTTATAAATGATAACTCTCGTCCAGAAATATATTGAGGGAAGGCAAAGAAGAGGATTTGAAATCAAGGCAGAATTGCAGGAAACAGATTTCAGGAGGTAGATTCGAATCGCCTTTAAAGCACATGAAAAGCGGCAAAACGTTGACAATGATGCCCTTGGCCAAAAAGGGCGTATGCGTTTTTTCCTGAATATATTCAGGAAAAAACGCATACGCCCTTTTTGGCCAACCAAGCAACCTGGAAAGGCAAATCAGCGCTACAAAGAAGTCTCGCTTCCCATCGGTCAAAAGGGCCATGCTGAAAAAAGTGTCAAAACCAGAAATGCAGGACAGGCCATGGAGAAATGGGAGCCTTGCTACACTGATGGGCGGGATGTAAATTGCCAACAGCCACTCTGGAGAAGTGTACGGTGTGTCCTGAAACATCTAAAAAACACAGCTTAGAGAGCATAGGGCACTTCCACGCATGGGGGGATAAAGTGGGAAAATTGAAAATCAGCAAGACACAAGCACCCCAAAGTTTAGGGCTGCTCTGTTGACAAGGACCTCCACTTCATTCCACCTTAAATATCCCAGGAAAGCGAAAAATGGATAAAAAAGTTGTGGTCCTTATGTACAATGGAATATCACTCAGCCATGAAATCAATGTCATAAGGCTAGTAGCAGCATGATGAGTGGATTTAGGTAAGACGATTCTAAGTGAAATAAGTCACACAGAAAAGGACACTTCTCATAAGGTGTCACTTATAGAGGGAATGTAAAAACCGTTACACTTGAACTGAATTACAAAACAGAACAGAGTCACACATGCAGAAAACACACTATGGCTGCTTAACGGGAAAGGTGAGGTGGGGTGATACATAAAACAAGAGCTTCAAATTAGCTCAGATACCGTTCCATAAACCCAATATGTAATAGACAAGACCTACTCCTTGCTCAGAGAACTGGACTCAACATGCCCGATTCACCGCACAAGAATATATCTGACTAGTAATAATCTTAAAACCTATGTATTGATATCTCTCTGTTAGTGTGTCAAGTGGGTGTAAGGCGGCATAAACACAGCCGTGAAAAGCAGCTAAACCCCATTATAAAAATAAATTACTTTTAAAAACCCATGAAACAAAGACAGGGAAAGAGAGAGAAATTATTACACAATTTGTTCAGGGGCTGTGATGCAACCTGGACTGACCATATCTAGACCCACAGCTGGATGAGACATAAGGGTGGACACTCTTGGGGCTGAGAGGTTTGGTGAGGTTGGGTGAGCAAACGCAGACCCTTTAAAGTAATACTGCGTGCTCCCCATCGCATGGGTCCCAAATCTCCAGGTTCAAGGGCAACTTCCTACATCGAAAACATGCATGAGAAACCCAGAAGATGGTACACCGTGTGATGGGGAAAGGTTTCTAAAACGCACCTCATTTCTCATCTCCTTGTGCTCGGGTTCGCCATTCCAGCCACTTTACTAGCAATCTCCCTACTTGGAGCCTCAGCACCTTTAACCTCCTGTTCCGTACAGGTTGCAATTTGTCCTGAGGATGAACGGGAAGACGGGAAACCAATGAGAGACTAGCTCTTGGTGTTGGGACAGGCACAGGTCACTCTATTTTCCCATCAGGAAGAAGAATTAACCACAGGCTCAGCCTGCCCCCCGGAACCAGAACAGGGCCTGAAGCCATCCTGCGCTTTTGCGGCCAGCTCCCAAAAAAGCGACTTGTAAAATGGAGCTTCAGGGCACTGCAATTCACAAACCTGCAGAGTTATAAATGATAACTCTCGTCCACAAATATATTGAGGGAAGGCAAAGAAGAGGATTTGAAATCAAGGCAGAATTGCAGGAAACAGATTTCAGGAGGTAGATTCGAATCCCCTTTAAAGCACATGAAAAGCGGCAAAACGTTGACAATGATGCCCTTGGCCAAAAAGGGCGTATGCGTTTTTTCCTGAATATATTCAGGAAAAAACGCATACGCCCTTTTTGGCCAACCAAGCAACCTGGAAAGGCAAATCAGCGCTACAAAGAAGTCTCGCTTCCCATCGGTCAAAAGGGCCATGCTGAAAAAAGTGTCAAAACCAGAAATGCAGGACAGGCCATGGAGAAATGGGAGCCTTGCTACACTGATGGGCGGGATGTAAATTGCCAACAGCCACTCTGGAGAAGTGTACGGTGTGTCCTGAAACATCTAAAAAACACAGCTTAGAGAGCATAGGGCACTTCCACGCATGGGGGGATAAAGTGGGAAAATTGAAAATCAGCAAGACACAAGCACCCCAAAGTTTAGGGCTGCTCTGTTGACAAGGACCTCCACTTCATTCCACCTTAAATATCCCAGGAAAGCGAAAAATGGATAAAAAAGTTGTGGTCCTTATGTACAATGGAATATCACTCAGCCATGAAATCAATGTCATAAGGCTAGTAGCAGCATGATGAGTGGATTTAGGTAAGACGATTCTAAGTGAAATAAGTCACACAGAAAAGGACACTTCTCATAAGGTGTCACTTATAGAGGGAATGTAAAAACCGTTACACTTGAACTGAATTACAAAACAGAACAGAGTCACACATGCAGAAAACACACTATGGCTGCTTAACGGGAAAGGTGAGGTGGGGTGATACATAAAACAAGAGCTTCAAATTAGCTCAGATACCGTTCCATAAACCCAATATGTAATAGACAAGACCTACTCCTTGCTCAGAGAACTGGACTCAACATGCCCGATTCACCGCACAAGAATATATCTGACTAGTAATAATCTTAAAACCTATGTATTGATATCTCTCTGTTAGTGTGTCAAGTGGGTGTAAGGCGGCATAAACACAGCCGTGAAAAGCAGCTAAACCCCATTATAAAAATAAATTACTTTTAAAAACCCATGAAACAAAGACAGGGAAAGAGAGAGAAATTATTACACAATTTGTTCAGGGGCTGTGATGCAACCTGGACTGACCATATCTAGACCCACAGCTGGATGAGACATAAGGGTGGACACTCTTGGGGCTGAGAGGTTTGGTGAGGTTGGGTGAGCAAACGCAGACCCTTTAAAGTAATACTGCGTGCTCCCCATCGCATGGGTCCCAAATCTCCAGGTTCAAGGGCAACTTCCTACATCGAAAACATGCATGAGAAACCCAGAAGATGGTACACCGTGTGATGGGGAAAGGTTTCTAAAACGCACCTCATTTCTCATCTCCTTGTGCTCGGGTTCGCCATTCCAGCCACTTTACTAGCAATCTCCCTACTTGGAGCCTCAGCACCTTTAACCTCCTGTTCCGTACAGGTTGCAATTTGTCCTGAGGATGAACGGGAAGACGGGAAACCAATGAGAGACTAGCTCTTGGTGTTGGGACAGGCACAGGTCACTCTATTTTCCCATCAGGAAGAAGAATTAACCACAGGCTCAGCCTGCCCCCCGGAACCAGAACAGGGCCTGAAGCCATCCTGCGCTTTTGCGGCCAGCTCCCAAAAAAGCGACTTGTAAAATGGAGCTTCAGGGCACTGCAATTCACAAACCTGCAGAGTTATAAATGATAACTCTCGTCCACAAATATATTGAGGGAAGGCAAAGAAGAGGATTTGAAATCAAGGCAGAATTGCAGGAAACAGATTTCAGGAGGTAGATTCGAATCGCCTTTAAAGCACATGAAAAGCGGCAAAACGTTGACAATGATGCCCTTGGCCAAAAAGGGCGTATGCGTTTTTTCCTGAATATATTCAGGAAAAAACGCATACGCCCTTTTTGGCCAACCAAGCAACCTGGAAAGGCAAATCAGCGCTACAAAGAAGTCTCGCTTCCCATCGGTCAAAAGGGCCATGCTGAAAAAAGTGTCAAAACCAGAAATGCAGGACAGGCCATGGAGAAATGGGAGCCTTGCTACACTGATGGGCGGGATGTAAATTGCCAACAGCCACTCTGGAGAAGTGTACGGTGTGTCCTGAAACATCTAAAAAACACAGCTTAGAGAGCATAGGGCACTTCCACGCATGGGGGGATAAAGTGGGAAAATTGAAAATCAGCAAGACACAAGCACCCCAAAGTTTAGGGCTGCTCTGTTGACAAGGACCTCCACTTCATTCCACCTTAAATATCCCAGGAAAGCGAAAAATGGATAAAAAAGTTGTGGTCCTTATGTACAATGGAATATCACTCAGCCATGAAATCAATGTCATAAGGCTAGTAGCAGCATGATGAGTGGATTTAGGTAAGACGATTCTAAGTGAAATAAGTCACACAGAAAAGGACACTTCTCATAAGGTGTCACTTATAGAGGGAATGTAAAAACCGTTACACTTGAACTGAATTACAAAACAGAACAGAGTCACACATGCAGAAAACACACTATGGCTGCTTAACGGGAAAGGTGAGGTGGGGTGATACATAAAACAAGAGCTTCAAATTAGCTCAGATACCGTTCCATAAACCCAATATGTAATAGACAAGACCTACTCCTTGCTCAGAGAACTGGACTCAACATGCCCGATTCACCGCACAAGAATATATCTGACTAGTAATAATCTTAAAACCTATGTATTGATATCTCTCTGTTAGTGTGTCAAGTGGGTGTAAGGCGGCATAAACACAGCCGTGAAAAGCAGCTAAACCCCATTATAAAAATAAATTACTTTTAAAAACCCATGAAACAAAGACAGGGAAAGAGAGAGAAATTATTACACAATTTGTTCAGGGGCTGTGATGCAACCTGGACTGACCATATCTAGACCCACAGCTGGATGAGACATAAGGGTGGACACTCTTGGGGCTGAGAGGTTTGGTGAGGTTGGGTGAGCAAACGCAGACCCTTTAAAGTAATACTGCGTGCTCCCCATCGCATGGGTCCCAAATCTCCAGGTTCAAGGGCAACTTCCTACATCGAAAACATGCATGAGAAACCCAGAAGATGGTACACCGTGTGATGGGGAAAGGTTTCTAAAACGCACCTCATTTCTCATCTCCTTGTGCTCGGGTTCGCCATTCCAGCCACTTTACTAGCAATCTCCCTACTTGGAGCCTCAGCACCTTTAACCTCCTGTTCCGTACAGGTTGCAATTTGTCCTGAGGATGAACGGGAAGACGGGAAAACAATGAGAGACTAGCTCTTGGTGTTGGGACAGGCACAGGTCACTCTATTTTCCCATCAGGAAGAAGAATTAACCACAGGCTCAGCCTGCCCCCCGGAACCAGAACAGGGCCTGAAGCCATCCTGCGCTTTTGCGGCCAGCTCCCAAAAAAGCGACTTGTAAAATGGAGCTTCAGGGCACTGCAATTCACAAACCTGCAGAGTTATAAATGATAACTCTCGTCCACAAATATATTGAGGGAAGGCAAAGAAGAGGATTTGAAATCAAGGCAGAATTGCAGGAAACAGATTTCAGGAGGTAGATTCGAATCGCCTTTAAAGCACATGAAAAGCGGCAAAACGTTGACAATGATGCCCTTGGCCAAAAAGGGCGTATGCGTTTTTTCCTGAATATATTCAGGAAAAAACGCATACGCCCTTTTTGGCCAACCAAGCAACCTGGAAAGGCAAATCAGCGCTACAAAGAAGTCTCGCTTCCCATCGGTCAAAAGGGCCATGCTGAAAAAAGTGTCAAAACCAGAAATGCAGGACAGGCCATGGAGAAATGGGAGCCTTGCTACACTGATGGGCGGGATGTAAATTGCCAACAGACACTCTGGAGAAGTGTACGGTGTGTCCTGAAACATCTAAAAAACACAGCTTAGAGAGCATAGGGCACTTCCACGCATGGGGGGATAAAGTGGGAAAATTGAAAAAAAGCAAGACACAAGCACCCCAAAGTTTAGGGCTGCTCTGTTGACAAGGACCTCCACTTCATTCCACCTTAAATATCCCAGGAAAGCGAAAAATGGATAAAAAAGTTGTGGTCCTTATGTACAATGGAATATCACTCAGCCATGAAATCAATGTCATAAGGCTAGTAGCAGCATGATGAGTGGATTTAGGTAAGACGATTCTAAGTGAAATAAGTCACACAGAAAAGGACACTTCTCATAAGGTGTCACTTATAGAGGGAATGTAAAAACCGTTACACTTGAACTGAATTACAAAACAGAAAAGAGTCACACATGCAGAAAACACACTATGGCTGCTTAACGGGAAAGGTGAGGTGGGGTGATACATAAAACAAGAGTTTCAAATTAGCTCAGATACCGTTCCATAAACCCAATATGTAATAGACAAGACCTACTCCTTGCTCAGAGAACTGGACTCAACACGCCCGATTCACCGCACATGAATATATCTGAGTAGTAATAATCTTAAAACCTATGTATTGATATCTCTCTGTTAGTGTGTCAAGTGGGTGTAAAGCGGCATAAACACAGCCGTGAAAAGCAGCTAAACCCCATTATAAAAATAAATTACTTTTAAAAACCCATGAAACAAAGACAGGGAAAGAGAGAGAAATTCTTACACAATTCGTTCAGGAGCTGTGATGCAACCTGGACTGACCATATCTAGACCCACAGCTGGATGAGACATAAGGGTGGACACTCTTGGGGCTGAGAGGTTTGGTGAGGTTGGGTGAGCAAACGCAGACCCTTTAAAGTAATACTGCGTGCTACCCATCGCATGGGTCCCAAATCTCCAGGTTCAAGGGCAACTTCCTACATCGAAAACATGCATGAGAAACCCAGAAGATGGTACACCGTGTGATGGGGAAAGGTTTCTAAAACGCACCTCATTTCTCATCTCCTTGTGCTCGGGTTCGCCATTCCAGCCACTTTACTAGCAATCTCCCTACTTGGAGCCTCAGCACCTTTAACCTCCTGTTCCGTACAGGTTGCAATTTGTCCTGAGGATGAACGGGAAGACGGGGAACCAATGAGAGACTAGCTCTTGGTGTTGGGACAGGCACAGGTCACTCTATTTTCCCATCAGGAAGAAGAATTAACCACAGGCTCAGCCTGACCCCCGGAACCAGAACAGGGCCTGAAGCCATCCTGCGCTTTTGCGGCCAGCTCCCAAAAAAGCGACTTGTAAAATGGAGCTTCAGGGCACTGCAATTCACAAACCTGCAGAGTTATAAATGATAACTCTCGTCCACAAATATATTGAGGGAAGGCAAAGAAGAGGATTTGAAATCAAGGCAGAATTGCAGGAAACAGATTTCAGGAGGTAGATTCGAATCGCCTTTAAAGCACATGAAAAGCGGCAAAACGTTGACAATGATGCCCTTGGCCAAAAAGGGCGTATGCGTTTTTTCCTGAATATATTCAGGAAAAAACGCATACGCCCTTTTTGGCCAACCAAGCAACCTGGAAAGGCAAATCAGCGCTACAAAGAAGTCTCGCTTCCCATCGGTCAAAAGGGCCATGCTGAAAAAAGTGTCAAAACCAGAAATGCAGGACAGGCCATGGAGAAATGGGAGCCTTGCTACACTGATGGGCGGGATGTAAATTGCCAACAGCCACTCTGGAGAAGTGTACGGTGTGTCCTGAAACATCTAAAAAACACAGCTTAGAGAGCATAGGGCACTTCCACGCATGGGGGGATAAAGTGGGAAAATTGAAAATCAGCAAGACACAAGCACCCCAAAGTTTAGGGCTGCTCTGTTGACAAGGACCTCCACTTCATTCCACGTTAAATATCCCAGGAAAGCGAAAAATGGATAAAAAAGTTGTGGTCCTTATGTACAATGGAATATCACTCAGCCATGAAATCAATGTCATAAGGCTAGTAGCAGCATGATGAGTGGATTTAGGTAAGACGATTCTAAGTGAAATAAGTCACACAGAAAGGGACACTTCTCCTAAGGTGTCACTTATAGAGGGAATGTAAAAACCGTTACACTTGAACTGAATTACAAAACAGAACAGAGTCACACATGCAGAAAACACACTATGGCTGCTTAACGGGAAAGGTGAGGTGGGGTGATACATAAAACAAGAGCTTCAAATTAGCTCAGATACCGTTCCATAAACCCAATATGTAATAGACAAGACCTACTCCTTGCTCAGAGAACTGGACTCAACACGCCCGATTCACCGCACAAGAATATATCTGACTAGTAATAATCTTAAAACCTATGTATTGATATCTCTCTGTTAGTGTGTCAAGTGGGTGTAAGGCGGCATAAACACAGCCGTGAAAAGCAGCTAAACCCCATTATAAAAATAAATTACTTTTAAAAACCCATGAAACAAAGACAGGGAAAGAGAGAGAAATTATTACACAATTCGTTCAGGGGCTGTGATGCAACCTGGACTGACCATATCTAGACCCACAGCTGGATGAGACATAAGGGTGGACACTCTTGGGGCTGAGAGGTTTGGTGAGGTTGGGTGAGCAAACGCAGACCCTTTAAAGTAATACTGCGTGCTACCCAACGCATGGGTCCCAAATCTCCAGGTTCAAGGGCAACTTCCTACATCGAAAACATGCATGAGAAACCCAGAAGATGGTACACCGTGTGATGGGGAAAGGTTTCTAAAACGCACCTCATTTCTCATCTCCTTGTGCTCGGGTTCGCCATTCCAGCCACTTTACTAGCAATCTCCCTACTTGGAGCCTCAGCACCTTTAACCTCCTGTTCCGTACAGGTTGCAATTTGTCCTGAGGATGAACGGGAAGACGGGGAACCAATGAGAGACTAGCTCTTGGTGTTGGGACAGGCACAGGTCACTCTATTTTCCCATCAGGAAGAAGAATTAACCACAGGCTCAGCCTGACCCCCGGAACCAGAACAGGGCCTGAAGCCATCCTGCGCTTTTGCGGCCAGCTCCCAAAAAAGCGACTTGTAAAATGGAGCTTCAGGGCACTGCAATTCACAAACCTGCAGAGTTATAAATGATAACTCTCGTCCAGAAATATATTGAGGGAAGGCAAAGAAGAGGATTTGAAATCAAGGCAGAATTGCAGGAAACAGATTTCAGGAGGTAGATTCGAATCGCCTTTAAAGCACATGAAAAGCGGCAAAACGTTGACAATGATGCCCTTCGCCAAAAAGGGCGTATGCGTTTTTTCCTGAATATATTCAGGAAAAAACGCATACGCCCTTTTTGGCTAACCAAGCAACCTGGAAAGGCAAATCAGCGCTACAAAGAAGTCTCGCTTCCCATCGGTCAAAAGGGCCATGCTGAAAAAAGTGTCAAAACCAGAAATGCAGGACAGGCCATGGAGAAATGGGAGCCTTGCTACAATGATGGGCGGGATGTAAATTGCCAACAGCCACTCTGGAGAAGTGTACGGTGTGTCCTGAAACATCTAAAAAACACAGCTTAGAGAGCATAGGGCACTTCCACGCATGGGGGGATAAAGTGGGAAAATTGAAAATCAGCAAGACACAAGCACCCCAAAGTTTAGGGCTGCTCTGTTGACAAGGACCTCCACTTCATTCCACCTTAAATATCCCAGGAAAGCGAAAAATGGATAAAAAAGTTGTGGTCCTTATGTACAATGGAATATCACTCAGCCATGAAATCAATGTCATAAGGCTAGTAGCAGCATGATGAGTGGATTTAGGTAAGACGATTCTAAGTGAAATAAGTCACACAGAAAAGGACACTTCTCATAAGGTGTCACTTATAGAGGGAATGTAAAAACCGTTACACTTGAACTGAATTACAAAACAGAACAGAGTCACACATGCAGAAAACACACTATGGCTGCTTAACGGGAAAGGTGAGGTGGGGTGATACATAAAACAAGAGTTTCAAATTAGCTCAGATACCGTTCCATAAACCCAATATGTAATAGACAAGACCTACTCCTTGCTCAGAGAACTGGACTCAACACGCCCGATTCACCGCACATGAATATATCTGAGTAGTAATAATCTTAAAACCTATGTATTGATATCTCTCTGTTAGTGTGTCAAGTGGGTGTAAAGCGGCATAAACACAGCCGTGAAAAGCAGCTAAACCCCATTATAAAAATAAATTACTTTTAAAAACCCATGAAACAAAGACAGGGAAAGAGAGAGAAATTCTTACACAATTCGTTCAGGAGCTGTGATGCAACCTGGACTGACCATATCTAGACCCACAGCTGGATGAGACATAAGGGTGGACACTCTTGGGGCTGAGAGGTTTGGTGAGGTTGGGTGAGCAAACGCAGACCCTTTAAAGTAATACTGCGTGCTACCCATCGCATGGGTCCCAAATCTCCAGGTTCAAGGGCAACTTCCTACATCGAAAACATGCATGAGAAACCCAGAAGATGGTACACCGTGTGATGGGGAAAGGTTTCTAAAACGCACCTCATTTCTCATCTCCTTGTGCTCGGGTTCGCCATTCCAGCCACTTTACTAGCAATCTCCCTACTTGGAGCCTCAGCACCTTTAACCTCCTGTTCCGTACAGGTTGCAATTTGTCCTGAGGATGAACGGGAAGACGGGGAACCAATGAGAGACTAGCTCTTGGTGTTGGGACAGGCACAGGTCACTCTATTTTCCCATCAGGAAGAAGAATTAACCACAGGCTCAGCCTGACCCCCGGAACCAGAACAGGGCCTGAAGCCATCCTGCGCTTTTGCGGCCAGCTCCCAAAAAAGCGACTTGTAAAATGGAGCTTCAGGGCACTGCAATTCACAAACCTGCAGAGTTATAAATGATAACTCTCGTCCAGAAATATATTGAGGGAAGGCAAAGAAGAGGATTTGAAATCAAGGCAGAATTGCAGGAAACAGATTTCAGGAGGTAGATTCGAATCGCCTTTAAAGCACATGAAAAGCGGCAAAACGTTGACAATGATGCCCTTGGCCAAAAAGGGCGTATGCGTTTTTTCCTGAATATATTCAGGAAAAAACGCATACGCCCTTTTTGGCCAACCAAGCAACCTGGAAAGGCAAATCAGCGCTACAAAGAAGTCTCGCTTCCCATCGGTCAAAAGGGCCATGCTGAAAAAAGTGTCAAAACCAGAAATGCAGGACAGGCCATGGAGAAATGGGAGCCTTGCTACACTGATGGGCGGGATGTAAATTGCCAACAGCCACTCTGGAGAAGTGTACGGTGTGTCCTGAAACATCTAAAAAACACAGCTTAGAGAGCATAGGGCACTTCCACGCATGGGGGGATAAAGTGGGAAAATTGAAAATCAGCAAGACACAAGCACCCCAAAGTTTAGGGCTGCTCTGTTGACAAGGACCTCCACTTCATTCCACCTTAAATATCCCAGGAAAGCGAAAAATGGATAAAAAAGTTGTGGTCCTTATGTACAATGGAATATCACTCAGCCATGAAATCAATGTCATAAGGCTAGTAGCAGCATGATGAGTGGATTTAGGTAAGACGATTCTAAGTGAAATAAGTCACACAGAAAAGGACACTTCTCATAAGGTGTCACTTATAGAGGGAATGTAAAAACCGTTACACTTGAACTGAATTACAAAACAGAACAGAGTCACACATGCAGAAAACACACTATGGCTGCTTAACGGGAAAGGTGAGGTGGGGTGATACATAAAACAAGAGCTTCAAATTAGCTCAGATACCGTTCCATAAACCCAATATGTAATAGACAAGACCTACTCCTTGCTCAGAGAACTGGACTCAACACGCCCGATTCACCGCACAAGAATATATCTGACTAGTAATAATCTTAAAACCTATGTATTGATATCTCTCTGTTAGTGTGTCAAGTGGGTGTAAGGCGGCATAAACACAGCCGTGAAAAGCAGCTAAACCCCATTATAAAAATAAATTACTTTTAAAAACCCATGAAACAAAGACAGGGAAAGAGAGAGAAATTATTACACAATTCGTTCAGGGGCTGTGATGCAACCTGGACTGACCATATCTAGACCCACAGCTGGATGAGACATAAGGGTGGACACTCTTGGGGCTGAGAGGTTTGGTGAGGTTGGGTGAGCAAACGCAGACCCTTTAAAGTAATACTGCGTGCTACCCATCGCATGGGTCCCAAATCTCCAGGTTCAAGGGCAACTTCCTACATCGAAAACATGCATGAGAAACCCAGAAGATGGTACACCGTGTGATGGGGAAAGGTTTCTAAAACGCACCTCATTTCTCATCTCCTTGTGCTCGGGTTCGCCATTCCAGCCACTTTACTAGCAATCTCCCTACTTGGAGCCTCAGCACCTTTAACCTCCTGTTCCGTACAGGTTGCAATTTGTCCTGAGGATGAACGGGAAGACGGGGAACCAATGAGAGACTAGCTCTTGGTGTTGGGACAGGCACAGGTCACTCTATTTTCCCATCAGGAAGAAGAATTAACCACAGGCTCAGCCTGACCCCCGGAACCAGAACAGGGCCTGAAGCCATCCTGCGCTTTTGCGGCCAGCTCCCAAAAAAGCGACTTGTAAAATGGAGCTTCAGGGCACTGCAATTCACAAACCTGCAGAGTTATAAATGATAACTCTCGTCCAGAAATATATTGAGGGAAGGCAAAGAAGAGGATTTGAAATCAAGGCAGAATTGCAGGAAACAGATTTCAGGAGGTAGATTCGAATCGCCTTTAAAGCACATGAAAAGCGGCAAAACGTTGACAATGATGCCCTTGGCCAAAAAGGGCGTATGCGTTTTTTCCTGAATATATTCAGGAAAAAACGCATACGCCCTTTTTGGCCAACCAAGCAACCTGGAAAGGCAAATCAGCGCTACAAAGAAGTCTCGCTTCCCATCGGTCAAAAGGGCCATGCTGAAAAAAGTGTCAAAACCAGAAATGCAGGACAGGCCATGGAGAAATGGGAGCCTTGCTACACTGATGGGCGGGATGTAAATTGCCAACAGCCACTCTGGAGAAGTGTACGGTGTGTCCTGAAACATCTAAAAAACACAGCTTAGAGAGCATAGGGCACTTCCACGCATGGGGGGATAAAGTGGGAAAATTGAAAATCAGCAAGACACAAGCACCCCAAAGTTTAGGGCTGCTCTGTTGACAAGGACCTCCACTTCATTCCACCTTAAATATCCCAGGAAAGCGAAAAATGGATAAAAAAGTTGTGGTCCTTATGTACAATGGAATATCACTCAGCCATGAAATCAATGTCATAAGGCTAGTAGCAGCATGATGAGTGGATTTAGGTAAGACGATTCTAAGTGAAATAAGTCACACAGAAAAGGACACTTCTCATAAGGTGTCACTTATAGAGGGAATGTAAAAACCGTTACACTTGAACTGAATTACAAAACAGAACAGAGTCACACATGCAGAAAACACACTATGGCTGCTTAACGGGAAAGGTGAGGTGGGGTGATACATAAAACAAGAGCTTCAAATTAGCTCAGATACCGTTCCATAAACCCAATATGTAATAGACAAGACCTACTCCTTGCTCAGAGAAATGGACTCAACACGCCCGATTCACCGCACAAGAATATATCTGACTAGTAATAATCTTAAAACCTATGTATTGATATCTCTCTGTTAGTGTGTCAAGTGGGTGTAAGGCGGCATAAACACAGCCGTGAAAAGCAGCTAAACCCCATTATAAAAATAAATTACTTTTAAAAACCCATGAAACAAAGACAGGGAAAGAGAGAGAAATTATTACACAATTCGTTCAGGGGCTGTGATGCAACCTGGACTGACCATATCTAGACCCACAGCTGGATGAGACATAAGGGTGGACACTCTTGGGGCTGAGAGGTTTGGTGAGGTTGGGTGAGCAAACGCAGACCCTTTAAAGTAATACTGCGTGCTCCCCATCGCATGGGTCCCAAATCTCCAGGTTCAAGGGCAACTTCCTACATCGAAAACATGCATGAGAAACCCAGAAGATGGTACACCGTGTGATGGGGAAAGGTTTCTAAAACGCACCTCATTTCTCATCTCCTTGTGCTCGGGTTCGCCATTCCAGCCACTTTACTAGCAATCTCCCTACTTGGAGCCTCAGCACCTTTAACCTCCTGTTCCGTACAGGTTGCAATTTGTCCTGAGGATGAACGGGAAGACGGGGAACCAATGAGAGACTAGCTCTTGGTGTTGGGACAGGCACAGGTCACTCTATTTTCCCATCAGGAAGAAGAATTAACCACAGGCTCAGCCTGCCCCCCGGAACCAGAACAGGGCCTGAAGCCATCCTGCGCTTTTGCGGCCAGCTCCCAAAAAAGCGACTTGTAAAATGGAGCTTCAGGGCACTGCAATTCACAAACCTGCAGAGTTATAAATGATAACTCTCGTCCACAAATATATTGAGGGAAGGCAAAGAAGAGGATTTGAAATCAAGGCAGAATTGCAGGAAACAGATTTCAGGAGGTAGATTCGAATCGCCTTTAAAGCACATGAAAAGCGGCAAAACGTTGACAATGATGCCCTTGGCCAAAAAGGGCGTATGCGTTTTTTCCTGAATATATTCAGGAAAAAACGCATACGCCCTTTTTGGCCAACCAAGCAACCTGGAAAGGCAAATCAGCGCTACAAAGAAGTCTCGCTTCCCATCGGTCAAAAGGGCCATGCTGAAAAAAGTGTCAAAACCAGAAATGCAGGACAGGCCATGGAGAAATGGGAGCCTTGCTACACTGATGGGCGGGATGTAAATTGCCAACAGACACTCTGGAGAAGTGTACGGTGTGTCCTGAAACATCTAAAAAACACAGCTTAGAGAGCATAGGGCACTTCCACGCATGGGGGGATAAAGTGGGAAAATTGAAAATCAGCAAGACACAAGCACCCCAAAGTTTAGGGCTGCTCTGTTGACAAGGACCTCCACTTCCTTCCACCTTAAATATCCCAGGAAAGCGAAAAATGGATAAAAAAGTTGTGGTCCTTATGTACAATGGAATATCACTCAGCCATGAAATCAATGTCATAAGGCTAGTAGCAGCATGATGAGTGGATTTAGGTAAGACGATTCTAAGTGAAATAAGTCACACAGAAAAGGACACTTCTCATAAGGTGTCACTTATAGAGGGAATGTAAAAACCGTTACACTTGAACTGAATTACAAAACAGAAAAGAGTCACACATGCAGAAAACACACTATGGCTGCTTAACGGGAAAGGTGAGGTGGGGTGATACATAAAACAAGAGTTTCAAATTAGCTCAGATACCGTTCCATAAACCCAATATGTAATAGACAAGACCTACTCCTTGCTCAGAGAACTGGACTCAACACGCCCGATTCACCGCACATGAATATATCTGAGTAGTAATAATCTTAAAACCTATGTATTGATATCTCTCTGTTAGTGTGTCAAGTGGGTGTAAAGCGGCATAAACACAGCCGTGAAAAGCAGCTAAACCCCATTATAAAAATAAATTACTTTTAAAAACCCATGAAACAAAGACAGGGAAAGAGAGAGAAATTCTTACACAATTCGTTCAGGAGCTGTGATGCAACCTGGACTGACCATATCTAGACCCACAGCTGGATGAGACATAAGGGTGGACACTCTTGGGGCTGAGAGGTTTGGTGAGGTTGGGTGAGCAAACGCAGACCCTTTAAAGTAATACTGAGTGCTACCCATCGCATGGGTCCCAAATCTCCAGGTTCAAGGGCAACTTCCTACATCGAAAACATGCATGAGAAACCCAGAAGATGGTACACCGTGTGATGGGGAAAGGTTTCTGAAACGCACCTCATTTCTCATCTCCTTGTGCTCGGGTTCGCCATTCCAGCCACTTTACTAGCAATCTCCCTACTTGGAGCCTCAGCACCTTTAACCTCCTGTTCCGTACAGGTTGCAATTTGTCCTGAGGATGAACGGGAAGACGGGGAACCAATGAGAGACTAGCTCTTGGTGTTGGGACAGGCACAGGTCACTCTATTTTCCCATCAGGAAGAAGAATTAACCACAGGCTCAGCCTGACCCCCGGAACCAGAACAGGGCCTGAAGCCATCCTGCGCTTTTGCGGCCAGCTCCCAAAAAAGCGACTTGTAAAATGGAGCTTCAGGGCACTGCAATTCACAAACCTGCAGAGTTATAAATGATAACTCTCGTCCACAAATATATTGAGGGAAGGCAAAGAAGAGGATTTGAAATCAAGGCAGAATTGCAGGAAACAGATTTCAGGAGGTAGATTCGAATCGCCTTTAAAGCACATGAAAAGCGGAAAAACGTTGACAATGATGCCCTTGGCCAAAAAGGGCGTATGCGTTTTTTCCTGAATATATTCAGGAAAAAACGCATACGCCCTTTTTGGCCAACCAAGCAACCTGGAAAGGCAAATCAGTGCTACAAAGAAGTCTCGCTTCCCATCGGTCAAAAGGGCCATGCTGAAAAAAGTGTCAAAACCAGAAATGCAGGACAGGCCATGGAGAAATGGGAGCCTTGCTACACTGATGGGCGGGATGTAAATTGCCAACAGCCACTCTGGAGAAGTGTACGGTGTGTCCTGAAACATCTAAAAAACACAGCTTAGAGAGCATAGGGCACTTCCACGCATGGGGGGATAAAGTGGGAAAATTGAAAATCAGCAAGACACAAGCACCCCAAAGTTTAGGGCTGCTCTGTTGACAAGGACCTCCACTTCATTCCACCTTAAATATCCCAGGAAAGCGAAAAATGGATAAAAAAGTTGTGGTCCTTATGTACAATGGAATATCACTCAGCCATGAAATCAATGTCATAAGGCTAGTAGCAGCATGATGAGTGGATTTAGGTAAGACGATTCTAAGTGAAATAAGTCACACAGAAAGGGACACTTCTCCTAAGGTGTCACTTATAGAGGGAATGTAAAAACCGTTACACTTGAACTGAATTACAAAACAGAACAGAGTCACACATGCAGAAAACACACTATGGCTGCTTAACGGGAAAGGTGAGGTGGGGTGATACATAAAACAAGAGCTTCAAATTAGCTCAGATACCGTTCCATAAACCCAATATGTAATAGACAAGACCTACTCCTTGCTCAGAGAACTGGACTCAACACGCCCGATTCACCGCACAAGAATATATCTGACTAGTAATAATCTTAAAACCTATGTATTGATATCTCTCTGTTAGTGTGTCAAGTGGGTGTAAGGCGGCATAAACACAGCCGTGAAAAGCAGCTAAACCCCATTATAAAAATAAATTACTTTTAAAAACCCATGAAACAAAGACAGGGAAAGAGAGAGAAATTCTTACACAATTCGTTCAGGGGATGTGATGCAACCTGGACTGACCATATCTAGACCCACAGCTGGATGAGACATAAGGGTGGACACTCTTGGGGCTGAGAGGTTTGGTGAGGTTGGGTGAGCAAACGCAGACCCTTTAAAGTAATACTGCGTGCTACCCATCGCATGGGTCCCAAATCTCCAGGTTCAAGGGCAACTTCCTACATCGAAAACATGCATGAGAAACCCAGAAGATGGTACACCGTGTGATGGGGAAAGGTTTCTAAAACGCACCTCATTTCTCATCTCCTTGTGCTCGGGTTCGCCATTCCAGCCACTTTACTAGCAATCTCCCTACTTGGAGCCTCAGCACCTTAAACCTCCTGTTCCGTACAGGTTGCAATTTGTCCTGAGGATGAACGGGAAGACGGGAAACCAATGAGAGACTAGCTCTTGGTGTTGGGACAGGCACAGGTCACTCTATTTTCCCATCAGGAAGAAGAATTAACCACAGGCTCAGCCTGCCCCCCGGAACCAGAACAGGGCCTGAAGCCATCCTGCGCTTTTGCGGCCAGCTCCCAAAAAAGCGACTTGTAAAATGGAGCTTCAGGGCACTGCAATTCACAAACCTGCAGAGTTATAAATGATAACTCTCGTCCACAAATATATTGAGGGAAGGCAAAGAAGAGGATTTGAAATCAAGGCAGAATTGCAGGAAACAGATTTCAGGAGGTAGATTCGAATCGCCTTTAAAGCACATGAAAAGCGGCAAAACGTTGACAATGATGCCCTTGGCCAAAAAGGGCGTATGCGTTTTTTCCTGAATATATTCAGGAAAAAATGCATACGCCCTTTTTGGCCAACCAAGCAACCTGGAAAGGCAAATCAGTGCTACAAAGAAGTCTCGCTTCCCATCGGTCAAAAGGGCCATGCTGAAAAAAGTGTCAAAACCAGAAATGCAGGACAGGCCATGGAGAAATGGGAGCCTTGCTACACTGATGGGCGGGATGTAAATTGCCAACAGCCACTCTGGAGAAGTGTACGGTGTGTCCTGAAACATCTAAAAAACACAGCTTAGAGAGCATAGGGCACTTCCACGCATGGGGGGATAAAGTGGGAAAATTGAAAATCAGCAAGACACAAGCACCCCAAAGTTTAGGGCTGCTCTGTTGACAAGGACCTCCACTTCATTCCACCTTAAATATCCCAGGAAAGCGAAAAATGGATAAAAAAGTTGTGGTCCTTATGTACAATGGAATATCACTCAGCCATGAAATCAATGTCATAAGGCTAGTAGCAGCATGATGAGTGGATTTAGGTAAGACGATTCTAAGTGAAATAAGTCACACAGAAAAGGACACTTCTCATAAGGTGTCACTTATAGAGGGAATGTAAAAACCGTTACACTTGAACTGAATTACAAAACAGAACAGAGTCACACATGCAGAAAACACACTATGGCTGCTTAATGGGAAAGGTGAGGTGGGGTGATACATAAAACAAGAGCTTCAAATTAGCTCAGATACCGTTCCATAAACCCAATATGTAATAGACAAGACCTACTCCTTGCTCAGAGAACTGGACTCAACACGCCCGATTCACCGCACAAGAATATATCTGACTAGTAATAATCTTAAAACCTATGTATTGATATCTCTCTGTTAGTGTGTCAAGTGGGTGTAAGGCGGCATAAACACAGCCGTGAAAAGCAGCTAAACCCCATTATAAAAATAAATTACTTTTAAAAACCCATGAAACAAAGACAGGGAAAGAGAGAGAAATTATTACACAATTCGTTCAGGGGCTGTGATGCAACCTGGACTGACCATATCTAGACCCACAGCTGGATGAGACATAAGGGTGGACACTCTTGGGGCTGAGAGGTTTGGTGAGGTTGGGTGAGCAAACGCAGACCCTTTAAAGTAATACTGCGTGCTACCCATCGCATGGGTCCCAAATCTCCAGGTTCAAGGGCAACTTCCTACATCGAAAACATGCATGAGAAACCCAGAAGATGGTACACCGTGTGATGGGGAAAGGTTTCTAAAACGCACCTCATTTCTCATCTCCTTGTGCTCGGGTTCGCCATTCCAGCCACTTTACTAGCAATCTCCCTACTTGGAGCCTCAGCACCTTTAACCTCCTGTTCCGTACAGGTTGCAATTTGTCCTGAGGATGAACGGGAAGACGGGGAACCAATGAGAGACTAGCTCTTGGTGTTGGGACAGGCACAGGTCACTCTATTTTCCCATCAGGAAGAAGAATTAACCACAGGCTCAGCCTGACCCCCGGAACCAGAACAGGGCCTGAAGCCATCCTGCGCTTTTGCGGCCAGCTCCCAAAAAAGCGACTTGTAAAATGGAGCTTCAGGGCACTGCAATTCACAAACCTGCAGAGTTATAAATGATAACTCTCGTCCAGAAATATATTGAGGGAAGGCAAAGAAGAGGATTTGAAATCAAGGCAGAATTGCAGGAAACAGATTTCAGGAGGTAGATTCGAATCGCCTTTAAAGCACATGAAAAGCGGCAAAACGTTGACAATGATGCCCTTGGCCAAAAAGGGCGTATGCGTTTTTTCCTGAATATATTCAGGAAAAAACGCATACGCCCTTTTTGGCCAACCAAGCAACCTGGAAAGGCAAATCAGCGCTACAAAGAAGTCTCGCTTCCCATCGGTCAAAAGGGCCATGCTGAAAAAAGTGTCAAAACCAGAAATGCAGGACAGGCCATGGAGAAATGGGAGCCTTGCTACACTGATGGGCGGGATGTAAATTGCCAACAGCCACTCTGGAGAAGTGTACGGTGTGTCCTGAAACATCTAAGAAACACAGCTTAGAGAGCATAGGGCACTTCCACGCATGGGGGGATAAAGTGGGAAAATTGAAAATCAGCAAGACACAAGCACCCCAAAGTTTAGGGCTGCTCTGTTGACAAGGACCTCCACTTCATTCCACCTTAAATATCCCAGGAAAGCGAAAAATGGATAAAAAAGTTGTGGTCCTTATGTACAATGGAATATCACTCAGCCATGAAATCAATGTCATAAGGCTAGTAGCAGCATGATGAGTGGATTTAGGTAAGACGATTCTAAGTGAAATAAGTCACACAGAAAAGGACACTTCTCATAAGGTGTCACTTATAGAGGGAATGTAAAAACCGTTACACTTGAACTGAATTACAAAACAGAACAGAGTCACACATGCAGAAAACACACTATGGCTGCTTAACGGGAAAGGTGAGGTGGGGTGATACATAAAACAAGAGTTTCAAATTAGCTCAGATACCGTTCCATAAACCCAATATGTAATAGACAAGACCTACTCCTTGCTCAGAGAACTGGACTCAACACGCCCGATTCACCGCACATGAATATATCTGAGTAGTAATAATCTTAAAACCTATGTATTGATATCTCTCTGTTAGTGTGTCAAGTGGGTGTAAAGCGGCATAAACACAGCCGTGAAAAGCAGCTAAACCCCATTATAAAAATAAATTACTTTTAAAAACCCATGAAACAAAGACAGGGAAAGAGAGAGAAATTCTTACACAATTCGTTCAGGGGCTGTGATGCAACCTGGACTGACCATATCTAGACCCACAGCTGGATGAGACATAAGGGTGGACACTCTTGGGGCTGAGAGGTTTGGTGAGGTTGGGTGAGCAAACGCAGACCCTTTAAAGTAATACTGCGTGCTACCCATCGCATGGGTCCCAAATCTCCAGGTTCAAGGGCAACTTCCTACATCGAAAACATGCATGAGAAACCCAGAAGATGGTACACCGTGTGATGGGGAAAGGTTTCTAAAACGCACCTCATTTCTCATCTCCTTGTGCTCGGGTTCGCCATTCCAGCCACTTTACTAGCAATCTCCCTACTTGGAGCCTCAGCACCTTTAACCTCCTGTTCCGTACAGGTTGCAATTTGTCCTGAGGATGAACGGGAAGACGGGGAACCAATGAGAGACTAGCTCTTGGTGTTGGGACAGGCACAGGTCACTCTATTTTCCCATCAGGAAGAAGAATTAACCACAGGCTCAGCCTGACCCCCGGAACCAGAACAGGGCCTGAAGCCATCCTGCGCTTTTGCGGCCAGCTCCCAAAAAAGCGACTTGTAAAATGGAGCTTCAGGGCACTGCAATTCACAAACCTGCAGAGTTATAAATGATAACTCTCATCCAGAAATATATTGAGGGAAGGCAAAGAAGAGGATTTGAAATCAAGGCAGAATTGCAGGAAACAGATTTCAGGAGGTAGATTCGAATCGCCTTTAAAGCACATGAAAAGCGGCAAAACGTTGACAATGATGCCCTTGGCCAAAAAGGGCGTATGCGTTTTTTCCTGAATATATTCAGGAAAAAACGCATACGCCCTTTTTGGCCAACCAAGCAACCTGGAAAGGCAAATCAGCGCTACAAAGAAGTCTCGCTTCCCATCGGTCAAAAGGGCCATGCTGAAAAAAGTGTCAAAACCAGAAATGCAGGACAGGCCATGGAGAAATGGGAGCCTTGCTACACTGATGGGCGGGATGTAAATTGCCAACAGCCACTCTGGAGAAGTGTACGGTGTGTCCTGAAACATCTAAAAAACACAGCTTAGAGAGCATAGGGCACTTCCACGCTTGGGGGGATAAAGTGGGAAAATTGAAAATCAGCAAGACACAAGCACCCCAAAGTTTAGGGCTGCTCTGTTGACAAGGACCTCCACTTCATTCCACCTTAAATATCCCAGGAAAGCGAAAAATGGATAAAAAAGTTGTGGTCCTTATGTACAATGGAATATCACTCAGCCATGAAATCAATGTCATAAGGCTAGTAGCAGCATGATGAGTGGATTTAGGTAAGACGATTCTAAGTGAAATAAGTCACACAGAAAAGGACACTTCTCATAAGGTGTCACTTATAGAGGGAATGTAAAAACCGTTACACTTGAACTGAATTACAAAACAGAACAGAGTCACACATGCAGAAAACACACTATGGCTGCTTAACGGGAAAGGTGAGGTGGGGTGATACATAAAACAAGAGTTTCAAATTAGCTCAGATACCGTTCAATAAACCCAATATGTAATAGACAAGACCTACTCCTTGCTCAGAGAACTGGACTCAACACGCCCGATTCACCGCACATGAATATATCTGAGTAGTAATAATCTTAAAACCTATGTATTGATATCTCTCTGTTAGTGTGTCAAGTGGGTGTAAAGCGGCATAAACACAGCCGTGAAAAGCAGCTAAACCCCATTATAAAAATAAATTACTTTTAAAAACCCATGAAACAAAGACAGGGAAAGAGAGAGAAATTCTTACACAATTCGTTCAGGAGCTGTGATGCAACCTGGACTGACCATATCTAGACCCACAGCTGGATGAGACATAAGGGTGGACACTCTTGGGGCTGAGAGGTTTGGTGAGGTTGGGTGAGCAAACGCAGACCCTTTAAAGTAATACTGCGTGCTACCCATCGCATGGGTCCCAAATCTCCAGGTTCAAGGGCAACTTCCTACATCGAAAACATGCATGAGAAACCCAGAAGATGGTACACCGTGTGATGGGGAAAGGTTTCTAAAACGCACCTCATTTCTCATCTCCTTGTGCTCGGGTTCGCCATTCCAGCCACTTTACTAGCAATCTCCCTACTTGGAGCCTCAGCACCTTTAACCTCCTGTTCCGTACAGGTTGCAATTTGTCCTGAGGATGAACGGGAAGACGGGGAACCAATGAGAGACTAGCTCTTGGTGTTGGGACAGGCACAGGTCACTCTATTTTCCCATCAGGAAGAAGAATTAACCACAGGCTCAGCCTGACCCCCGGAACCAGAACAGGGCCTGAAGCCATCCTGCGCTTTTGCGGCCAGCTCCCAAAAAAGCGACTTGTAAAATGGAGCTTCAGGGCACTGCAATTCACAAACCTGCAGAGTTATAAATGATAACTCTCGTCCACAAATATATTGAGGGAAGGCAAAGAAGAGGATTTGAAATCAAGGCAGAATTGCAGGAAACAGATTTCAGGAGGTAGATTCGAATCGCCTTTAAAGCACATGAAAAGCGGCAAAACGTTGACAATGATGCCCTTGGCCAAAAAGGGCGTATGCGTTTTTTCCTGAATATATTCAGGAAAAAACGCATACGCCCTTTTTGGCCAACCAAGCAACCTGGAAAGGCAAATCAGCGCTACAAAGAAGTCTCGCTTCCCATCGGTCAAAAGGGCCATGCTGAAAAAAGTGTCAAAACCAGAAATGCAGGACAGGCCATGGAGAAATGGGAGCCTTGCTACACTGATGGGCGGGATGTAAATTGCCAACAGCCACTCTGGAGAAGTGTACGGTGTGTCCTGAAACATCTAAAAAACACAGCTTAGAGAGCATAGGGCACTTCCACGCATGGGGGGATAAAGTGGGAAAATTGAAAATCAGCAAGACACAAGCACCCCAAAGTTTAGGGCTGCTCTGTTGACAAGGACCTCCACTTCATTCCACCTTAAATATCCCAGGAAAGCGAAAAATGGATAAAAAAGTTGTGGTCCTTATGTACAATGGAATATCACTCAGCCATGAAATCAATGTCATAAGGCTAGTAGCAGCATGATGAGTGGATTTAGGTAAGACGATTCTAAGTGAAATAAGTCACACAGAAAGGGACACTTCTCCTAAGGTGTCACTTATAGAGGGAATGTAAAAACCGTTACACTTGAACTGAATTACAAAACAGAACAGAGTCACACATGCAGAAAACACACTATGGCTGCTTAACGGGAAAGGTGAGGTGGGGTGATACATAAAACAAGAGCTTCAAATTAGCTCAGATACCGTTCCATAAACCCAATATGTAATAGACAAGACCTACTCCTTGCTCAGAGAACTGGACTCAACACGCCCGATTCACCGCACAAGAATATATCTGACTAGTAATAATCTTAAAACCTATGTATTGATATCTCTCTGTTAGTGTGTCAAGTGGGTGTAAGGCGGCATAAACACAGCCGTGAAAAGCAGCTAAACCCCATTATAAAAATAAATTACTTTTAAAAACCCATGAAACAAAGACAGGGAAAGAGAGAGAAATTATTACACAATTCGTTCAGGGGCTGTGATGCAACCTGGACTGACCATATCTAGACCCACAGCTGGATGAGACATAAGGGTGGACACTCTTGGGGCTGAGAGGTTTGGTGAGGTTGGGTGAGCAAACGCAGACCCTTTAAAGTAATACTGCGTGCTACCCATCGCATGGGTCCCAAATCTCCAGGTTCAAGGGCAACTTCCTACATCGAAAACATGCATGAGAAACCCAGAAGATGGTACACCGTGTGATGGGGAAAGGTTTCTAAAACGCACCTCATTTCTCATCTCCTTGTGCTCGGGTTCGCCATTCCAGCCACTTTACTAGCAATCTCCCTACTTGGAGCCTCAGCACCTTTAACCTCCTGTTCCGTACAGGTTGCAATTTGTCCTGAGGATGAACGGGAAGACGGGGAACCAATGAGAGACTAGCTCTTGGTGTTGGGACAGGCACAGGTCACTCTATTTTCCCATCAGGAAGAAGAATTAACCACAGGCTCAGCCTGACCCCCGGAACCAGAACAGGGCCTGAAGCCATCCTGCGCTTTTGCGGCCAGCTCCCAAAAAAGCGACTTGTAAAATGGAGCTTCAGGGCACTGCAATTCACAAACCTGCAGAGTTATAAATGATAACTCTCGTCCAGAAATATATTGAGGGAAGGCAAAGAAGAGGATTTGAAATCAAGGCAGAATTGCAGGAAACAGATTTCAGGAGGTAGATTCGAATCGCCTTTAAAGCACATGAAAAGCGGCAAAACGTTGACAATGATGCCCTTGGCCAAAAAGGGCGTATGCGTTTTTTCCTGAATATATTCAGGAAAAAACGCATACGCCCTTTTTGGCCAACCAAGCAACCTGGAAAGGCAAATCAGCGCTACAAAGAAGTCTCGCTTCCCATCGGTCAAAAGGGCCATGCTGAAAAAAGTGTCAAAACCAGAAATGCAGGACAGGCCATGGAGAAATGGGAGCCTTGCTACACTGATGGGCGGGATGTAAATTGCCAACAGCCACTCTGGAGAAGTGTACGGTGTGTCCTGAAACATCTAAAAAACACAGCTTAGAGAGCATAGGGCACTTCCACGCATGGGGGGATAAAGTGGGAAAATTGAAAATCAGCAAGACACAAGCACCCCAAAGTTTAGGGCTGCTCTGTTGACAAGGACCTCCACTTCATTCCACCTTAAATATCCCAGGAAAGCGAAAAATGGATAAAAAAGTTGTGGTCCTTATGTACAATGGAATATCACTCAGCCATGAAATCAATGTCATAAGGCTAGTAGCAGCATGATGAGTGGATTTAGGTAAGACGATTCTAAGTGAAATAAGTCACACAGAAAAGGACACTTCTCATAAGGTGTCACTTATAGAGGGAATGTAAAAACCGTTACACTTGAACTGAATTACAAAACAGAACAGAGTCACACATGCAGAAAACACACTATGGCTGCTTAACGGGAAAGGTGAGGTGGGGTGATACATAAAACAAGAGTTTCAAATTAGCTCAGATACCGTTCCATAAACCCAATATGTAATAGACAAGACCTACTCCTTGCTCAGAGAACTGGACTCAACACGCCCGATTCACCGCACATGAATATATCTGAGTAGTAATAATCTTAAAACCTATGTATTGATATCTCTCTGTTAGTGTGTCAAGTGGGTGTAAAGCGGCATAAACACAGCCGTGAAAAGCAGCTAAACCCCATTATAAAAATAAATTACTTTTAAAAACCCATGAAACAAAGACAGGGAAAGAGAGAGAAATTCTTACACAATTCGTTCAGGGGCTGTGATGCAACCTGGACTGACCATATCTAGACCCACAGCTGGATGAGACATAAGGGTGGACACTCTTGGGGCTGAGAGGTTTGGTGAGGTTGGGTGAGCAAACGCAGACCCTTTAAAGTAATACTGCGTGCTACCCATCGCATGGGTCCCAAATCTCCAGGTTCAAGGGCAACTTCCTACATCGAAAACATGCATGAGAAACCCAGAAGATGGTACACCGTGTGATGGGGAAAGGTTTCTAAAACGCACCTCATTTCTCATCTCCTTGTGCTCGGGTTCGCCATTCCAGCCACTTTACTAGCAATCTCCCTACTTGGAGCCTCAGCACCTTTAACCTCCTGTTCCGTACAGGTTGCAATTTGTCCTGAGGATGAACGGGAAGACGGGGAACCAATGAGAGACTAGCTCTTGGTGTTGGGACAGGCACAGGTCACTCTATTTTCCCATCAGGAAGAAGAATTAACCACAGGCTCAGCCTGACCCCCGGAACCAGAACAGGGCCTGAAGCCATCCTGCGCTTTTGCGGCCAGCTCCCAAAAAAGCGACTTGTAAAATGGAGCTTCAGGGCACTGCAATTCACAAACCTGCAGAGTTATAAATGATAACTCTCGTCCAGAAATATATTGAGGGAAGGCAAAGAAGAGGATTTGAAATCAAGGCAGAATTGCAGGAAACAGATTTCAGGAGGTAGATTCGAATCGCCTTTAAAGCACATGAAAAGCGGCAAAACGTTGACAATGATGCCCTTGGCCAAAAAGGGCGTATGCGTTTTTTCCTGAATATATTCAGGAAAAAACGCATACGCCCTTTTTGGCCAACCAAGCAACCTGGAAAGGCAAATCAGCGCTACAAAGAAGTCTCGCTTCCCATCGGTCAAAAGGGCCATGCTGAAAAAAGTGTCAAAACCAGAAATGCAGGACAGGCCATGGAGAAATGGGAGCCTTGCTACACTGATGGGCGGGATGTAAATTGCCAACAGCCACTCTGGAGAAGTGTACGGTGTGTCCTGAAACATCTAAAAAACACAGCTTAGAGAGCATAGGGCACTTCCACGCTTGGGGGGATAAAGTGGGAAAATTGAAAATCAGCAAGACACAAGCACCCCAAAGTTTAGGGCTGCTCTGTTGACAAGGACCTCCACTTCATTCCACCTTAAATATCCCAGGAAAGCGAAAAATGGATAAAAAAGTTGTGGTCCTTATGTACAATGGAATATCACTCAGCCATGAAATCAATGTCATAAGGCTAGTAGCAGCATGATGAGTGGATTTAGGTAAGACGATTCTAAGTGAAATAAGTCACACAGAAAAGGACACTTCTCATAAGGTGTCACTTATAGAGGGAATGTAAAAACCGTTACACTTGAACTGAATTACAAAACAGAACAGAGTCACACATGCAGAAAACACACTATGGCTGCTTAACGGGAAAGGTGAGGTGGGGTGATACATAAAACAAGAGTTTCAAATTAGCTCAGATACCGTTCAATAAACCCAATATGTAATAGACAAGACCTACTCCTTGCTCAGAGAACTGGACTCAACACGCCCGATTCACCGCACATGAATATATCTGAGTAGTAATAATCTTAAAACCTATGTATTGATATCTCTCTGTTAGTGTGTCAAGTGGGTGTAAAGCGGCATAAACACAGCCGTGAAAAGCAGCTAAACCCCATTATAAAAATAAATTACTTTTAAAAACCCATGAAACAAAGACAGGGAAAGAGAGAGAAATTCTTACACAATTCGTTCAGGAGCTGTGATGCAACCTGGACTGACCATATCTAGACCCACAGCTGGATGAGACATAAGGGTGGACACTCTTGGGGCTGAGAGGTTTGGTGAGGTTGGGTGAGCAAACGCAGACCCTTTAAAGTAATACTGCGTGCTACCCATCGCATGGGTCCCAAATCTCCAGGTTCAAGGGCAACTTCCTACATCGAAAACATGCATGAGAAACCCAGAAGATGGTACACCGTGTGATGGGGAAAGGTTTCTAAAACGCACCTCATTTCTCATCTCCTTGTGCTCGGGTTCGCCATTCCAGCCACTTTACTAGCAATCTCCCTACTTGGAGCCTCAGCACCTTTAACCTCCTGTTCCGTACAGGTTGCAATTTGTCCTGAGGATGAACGGGAAGACGGGGAACCAATGAGAGACTAGCTCTTGGTGTTGGGACAGGCACAGGTCACTCTATTTTCCCATCAGGAAGAAGAATTAACCACAGGCTCAGCCTGACCCCCGGAACCAGAACAGGGCCTGAAGCCATCCTGCGCTTTTGCGGCCAGCTCCCAAAAAAGCGACTTGTAAAATGGAGCTTCAGGGCACTGCAATTCACAAACCTGCAGAGTTATAAATGATAACTCTCGTCCACAAATATATTGAGGGAAGGCAAAGAAGAGGATTTGAAATCAAGGCAGAATTGCAGGAAACAGATTTCAGGAGGTAGATTCGAATCGCCTTTAAAGCACATGAAAAGCGGCAAAACGTTGACAATGATGCCCTTGGCCAAAAAGGGCGTATGCGTTTTTTCCTGAATATATTCAGGAAAAAACGCATACGCCCTTTTTGGCCAACCAAGCAACCTGGAAAGGCAAATCAGCGCTACAAAGAAGTCTCGCTTCCCATCGGTCAAAAGGGCCATGCTGAAAAAAGTGTCAAAACCAGAAATGCAGGACAGGCCATGGAGAAATGGGAGCCTTGCTACACTGATGGGCGGGATGTAAATTGCCAACAGCCACTCTGGAGAAGTGTACGGTGTGTCCTGAAAC
Source organism: Balaenoptera physalus (assembly GCF_965194825.1). NCBI lineage: Eukaryota > Metazoa > Chordata > Mammalia > Artiodactyla > Balaenopteridae > Balaenoptera > Balaenoptera physalus. Next base: position 160,318 of record NW_028126067.1, on the reverse strand, counting down.
ATCTAAAAAACACAGCTTAGAGAGCATAGGGCACTTCCACGCATGGGGGGATAAAGTGGGAAAATTGAAAATCAGCAAGACACAAGCACCCCAAAGTTTAGGGCTGCTCTGTTGACAAGGACCTCCACTTCATTCCACCTTAAATATCCCAGGAAAGCGAAAAATGGATAAAAAAGTTGTGGTCCTTATGTACAATGGAATATCACTCAGCCATGAAATCAATGTCATAAGGCTAGTAGCAGCATGATGAGTGGATTTAGGTAAGACGATTCTAAGTGAAATAAGTCACACAGAAAGGGACACTTCTCCTAAGGTGTCACTTATAGAGGGAATGTAAAAACCGTTACACTTGAACTGAATTACAAAACAGAACAGAGTCACACATGCAGAAAACACACTATGGCTGCTTAACGGGAAAGGTGAGGTGGGGTGATACATAAAACAAGAGCTTCAAATTAGCTCAGATACCGTTCCATAAACCCAATATGTAATAGACAAGACCTACTCCTTGCTCAGAGAACTGGACTCAACACGCCCGATTCACCGCACAAGAATATATCTGACTAGTAATAATCTTAAAACCTATGTATTGATATCTCTCTGTTAGTGTGTCAAGTGGGTGTAAGGCGGCATAAACACAGCCGTGAAAAGCAGCTAAACCCCATTATAAAAATAAATTACTTTTAAAAACCCATGAAACAAAGACAGGGAAAGAGAGAGAAATTATTACACAATTCGTTCAGGGGCTGTGATGCAACCTGGACTGACCATATCTAGACCCACAGCTGGATGAGACATAAGGGTGGACACTCTTGGGGCTGAGAGGTTTGGTGAGGTTGGGTGAGCAAACGCAGACCCTTTAAAGTAATACTGCGTGCTACCCATCGCATGGGTCCCAAATCTCCAGGTTCAAGGGCAACTTCCTACATCGAAAACATGCATGAGAAACCCAGAAGATGGTACACCGTGTGATGGGGAAAGGTTTCTAAAACGCACCTCATTTCTCATCTCCTTGTGCTCGGGTTCGCCATTCCAGCCACTTTACTAGCAATCTCCCTACTTGGAGCCTCAGCACCTTTAACCTCCTGTTCCGTACAGGTTGCAATTTGTCCTGAGGATGAACGGGAAGACGGGGAACCAATGAGAGACTAGCTCTTGGTGTTGGGACAGGCACAGGTCACTCTATTTTCCCATCAGGAAGAAGAATTAACCACAGGCTCAGCCTGACCCCCGGAACCAGAACAGGGCCTGAAGCCATCCTGCGCTTTTGCGGCCAGCTCCCAAAAAAGCGACTTGTAAAATGGAGCTTCAGGGCACTGCAATTCACAAACCTGCAGAGTTATAAATGATAACTCTCGTCCAGAAATATATTGAGGGAAGGCAAAGAAGAGGATTTGAAATCAAGGCAGAATTGCAGGAAACAGATTTCAGGAGGTAGATTCGAATCGCCTTTAAAGCACATGAAAAGCGGCAAAACGTTGACAATGATGCCCTTGGCCAAAAAGGGCGTATGCGTTTTTTCCTGAATATATTCAGGAAAAAACGCATACGCCCTTTTTGGCCAACCAAGCAACCTGGAAAGGCAAATCAGCGCTACAAAGAAGTCTCGCTTCCCATCGGTCAAAAGGGCCATGCTGAAAAAAGTGTCAAAACCAGAAATGCAGGACAGGCCATGGAGAAATGGGAGCCTTGCTACACTGATGGGCGGGATGTAAATTGCCAACAGCCACTCTGGAGAAGTGTACGGTGTGTCCTGAAACATCTAAAAAACACAGCTTAGAGAGCATAGGGCACTTCCACGCATGGGGGGATAAAGTGGGAAAATTGAAAATCAGCAAGACACAAGCACCCCAAAGTTTAGGGCTGCTCTGTTGACAAGGACCTCCACTTCATTCCACCTTAAATATCCCAGGAAAGCGAAAAATGGATAAAAAAGTTGTGGTCCTTATGTACAATGGAATATCACTCAGCCATGAAATCAATGTCATAAGGCTAGTAGCAGCATGATGAGTGGATTTAGGTAAGACGATTCTAAGTGAAATAAGTCACACAGAAAAGGACACTTCTCATAAGGTGTCACTTATAGAGGGAATGTAAAAACCGTTACACTTGAACTGAATTACAAAACAGAACAGAGTCACACATGCAGAAAACACACTATGGCTGCTTAACGGGAAAGGTGAGGTGGGGTGATACATAAAACAAGAGTTTCAAATTAGCTCAGATACCGTTCCATAAACCCAATATGTAATAGACAAGACCTACTCCTTGCTCAGAGAACTGGACTCAACACGCCCGATTCACCGCACATGAATATATCTGAGTAGTAATAATCTTAAAACCTATGTATTGATATCTCTCTGTTAGTGTGTCAAGTGGGTGTAAAGCGGCATAAACACAGCCGTGAAAAGCAGCTAAACCCCATTATAAAAATAAATTACTTTTAAAAACCCATGAAACAAAGACAGGGAAAGAGAGAGAAATTCTTACACAATTCGTTCAGGGGCTGTGATGCAACCTGGACTGACCATATCTAGACCCACAGCTGGATGAGACATAAGGGTGGACACTCTTGGGGCTGAGAGGTTTGGTGAGGTTGGGTGAGCAAACGCAGACCCTTTAAAGTAATACTGCGTGCTACCCATCGCATGGGTCCCAAATCTCCAGGTTCAAGGGCAACTTCCTACATCGAAAACATGCATGAGAAACCCAGAAGATGGTACACCGTGTGATGGGGAAAGGTTTCTAAAACGCACCTCATTTCTCATCTCCTTGTGCTCGGGTTCGCCATTCCAGCCACTTTACTAGCAATCTCCCTACTTGGAGCCTCAGCACCTTTAACCTCCTGTTCCGTACAGGTTGCAATTTGTCCTGAGGATGAACGGGAAGACGGGGAACCAATGAGAGACTAGCTCTTGGTGTTGGGACAGGCACAGGTCACTCTATTTTCCCATCAGGAAGAAGAATTAACCACAGGCTCAGCCTGACCCCCGGAACCAGAACAGGGCCTGAAGCCATCCTGCGCTTTTGCGGCCAGCTCCCAAAAAAGCGACTTGTAAAATGGAGCTTCAGGGCACTGCAATTCACAAACCTGCAGAGTTATAAATGATAACTCTCGTCCACAAATATATTGAGGGAAGGCAAAGAAGAGGATTTGAAATCAAGGCAGAATTGCAGGAAACAGATTTCAGGAGGTAGATTCGAATCGCCTTTAAAGCACATGAAAAGCGGCAAAACGTTGACAATGATGCCCTTGGCCAAAAAGGGCGTATGCGTTTTTTCCTGAATATATTCAGGAAAAAACGCATACGCCCTTTTTGGCCAACCAAGCAACCTGGAAAGGCAAATCAGCGCTACAAAGAAGTCTCGCTTCCCATCGGTCAAAAGGGCCATGCTGAAAAAAGTGTCAAAACCAGAAATGCAGGACAGGCCATGGAGAAATGGGAGCCTTGCTACACTGATGGGCGGGATGTAAATTGCCAACAGCCACTCTGGAGAAGTGTACGGTGTGTCCTGAAACATCTAAAAAACACAGCTTAGAGAGCATAGGGCACTTCCACGCATGGGGGGATAAAGTGGGAAAATTGAAAATCAGCAAGACACAAGCACCCCAAAGTTTAGGGCTGCTCTGTTGACAAGGACCTCCACTTCATTCCACCTTAAATATCCCAGGAAAGCGAAAAATGGATAAAAAAGTTGTGGTCCTTATGTACAATGGAATATCACTCAGCCATGAAATCAATGTCATAAGGCTAGTAGCAGCATGATGAGTGGATTTAGGTAAGACGATTCTAAGTGAAATAAGTCACACAGAAAAGGACACTTCTCATAAGGTGTCACTTATAGAGGGAATGTAAAAACCGTTACACTTGAACTGAATTACAAAACAGAACAGAGTCACACATGCAGAAAACACACTATGGCTGCTTAACGGGAAAGGTGAGGTGGGGTGATACATAAAACAAGAGTTTCAAATTAGCTCAGATACCATTCCATAAACCCAATATGTAATAGACAACACCTACTCCTTGCTCAGAGAACTGGACTCAACACGCCCGATTCACCGCACATGAATATATCTGAGTAGTAATAATCTTAAAACCTATGTATTGATATCTCTCTGTTAGTGTGTCAAGTGGGTGTAAAGCGGCATAAACACAGCCGTGAAAAGCAGCTAAACCCCATTATAAAAATAAATTACTTTTAAAAACCCATGAAACAAAGACAGGGAAAGAGAGAGAAATTCTTACACAATTCGGTCATGGGCTGTGATGCAACCTGGATTGACCATATCTAGACCCACAGCTGGATGAGACATAAGGGTGGACACTCTTGGGGCTGAGAGGTTTGGTGAAGTTGGGTGAGCAAATCAGACCCTTTAAAGTAATACTGCGTGCTACCCATCGCATGGGTCCCAAATCTCCAGGTTCAAGGGCAACTTCCTACATCGAAAACATGCATGAGAAACCCAGAAGATGGTACACCGTGTGATGGGGAAAGGTTTCTAAAACGCACCTCATTTCTCATCTCCTTGTGCTCGGGTTCGCCATTCCAGCCACTTTACTAGCAATCTCCCTACTTGGAGCCTCAGCACCTTTAACCTCCTGTTCCGTACAGGTTGCAATTTGTCCTGAGGATGAACGGGAAGACGGGGAACCAATGAGAGACTAGCTCTTGGTGTTGGGACAGGCACAGGTCACTCTATTTTCCCATCAGGAAGAAGAATTAACCACAGGCTCAGCCTGACCCCCGGAACCAGAACAGGGCCTGAAGCCATCCTGCGCTTTTGCGGCCAGCTCCCAAAAAAGCGACTTGTAAAATGGAGCTTCAGGGCACTGCAATTCACAAACCTGCAGAGTTATAAATGATAACTCTCGTCCACAAATATATTGAGGGAAGGCAAAGAAGAGGATTTGAAATCAAGGCAGAATTGCAGGAAACAGATTTCAGGAGGTAGATTCGAATCGCCTTTAAAGCACATGAAAAGCGGCAAAACGTTGACAATGATGCCCTTGGCCAAAAAGGGCGTATGCGTTTTTTCCTGAATATATTCAGGAAAAAACGCATACGCCCTTTTTGGCCAACCAAGCAACCTGGAAAGGCAAATCAGCGCTACAAAGAAGTCTCGCTTCCCATCGGTCAAAAGGGCCATGCTGAAAAAAGTGTCAAAACCAGAAATGCAGGACAGGCCATGGAGAAATGGGAGCCTTGCTACACTGATGGGCGGGATGTAAATTGCCAACAGCCACTCTGGAGAAGTGTACGGTGTGTCCTGAAACATCTAAAAAACACAGCTTAGAGAGCATAGGGCACTTCCACGCATGGGGGGATAAAGTGGGAAAATTGAAAATCAGCAAGACACAAGCACCCCAAAGTTTAGGGCTGCTCTGTTGACAAGGACCTCCACTTCATTCCACCTTAAATATCCCAGGAAAGCGAAAAATGGATAAAAAAGTTGTGGTCCTTATGTACAATGGAATATCACTCAGCCATGAAATCAATGTCATAAGGCTAGTAGCAGCATGATGAGTGGATTTAGGTAAGACGATTCTAAGTGAAATAAGTCACACAGAAAGGGACACTTCTCCTAAGGTGTCACTTATAGAGGGAATGTAAAAACCGTTACACTTGAACTGAATTACAAAACAGAACAGAGTCACACATGCAGAAAACACACTATGGCTGCTTAACGGGAAAGGTGAGGTGGGGTGATACATAAAACAAGAGCTTCAAATTAGCTCAGATACCGTTCCATAAACCCAATATGTAATAGACAAGACCTACTCCTTGCTCAGAGAACTGGACTCAACACGCCCGATTCACCGCACAAGAATATATCTGACTAGTAATAATCTTAAAACCTATGTATTGATATCTCTCTGTTAGTGTGTCAAGTGGGTGTAAGGCGGCATAAACACAGCCGTGAAAAGCAGCTAAACCCCATTATAAAAATAAATTACTTTTAAAAACCCATGAAACAAAGACAGGGAAAGAGAGAGAAATTATTACACAATTCGTTCAGGGGCTGTGATGCAACCTGGACTGACCATATCTAGACCCACAGCTGGATGAGACATAAGGGTGGACACTCTTGGGGCTGAGAGGTTTGGTGAGGTTGGGTGAGCAAACGCAGACCCTTTAAAGTAATACTGCGTGCTACCCATCGCATGGGTCCCAAATCTCCAGGTTCAAGGGCAACTTCCTACATCGAAAACATGCATGAGAAACCCAGAAGATGGTACACCGTGTGATGGGGAAAGGTTTCTAAAACGCACCTCATTTCTCATCTCCTTGTGCTCGGGTTCGCCATTCCAGCCACTTTACTAGCAATCTCCCTACTTGGAGCCTCAGCACCTTTAACCTCCTGTTCCGTACAGGTTGCAATTTGTCCTGAGGATGAACGGGAAGACGGGGAACCAATGAGAGACTAGCTCTTGGTGTTGGGACAGGCACAGGTCACTCTATTTTCCCATCAGGAAGAAGAATTAACCACAGGCTCAGCCTGACCCCCGGAACCAGAACAGGGCCTGAAGCCATCCTGCGCTTTTGCGGCCAGCTCCCAAAAAAGCGACTTGTAAAATGGAGCTTCAGGGCACTGCAATTCACAAACCTGCAGAGTTATAAATGATAACTCTCGTCCAGAAATATATTGAGGGAAGGCAAAGAAGAGGATTTGAAATCAAGGCAGAATTGCAGGAAACAGATTTCAGGAGGTAGATTCGAATCGCCTTTAAAGCACATGAAAAGCGGCAAAACGTTGACAATGATGCCCTTGGCCAAAAAGGGCGTATGCGTTTTTTCCTGAATATATTCAGGAAAAAACGCATACGCCCTTTTTGGCCAACCAAGCAACCTGGAAAGGCAAATCAGCGCTACAAAGAAGTCTCGCTTCCCATCGGTCAAAAGGGCCATGCTGAAAAAAGTGTCAAAACCAGAAATGCAGGACAGGCCATGGAGAAATGGGAGCCTTGCTACACTGATGGGCGGGATGTAAATTGCCAACAGCCACTCTGGAGAAGTGTACGGTGTGTCCTGAAACATCTAAAAAACACAGCTTAGAGAGCATAGGGCACTTCCACGCATGGGGGGATAAAGTGGGAAAATTGAAAATCAGCAAGACACAAGCACCCCAAAGTTTAGGGCTGCTCTGTTGACAAGGACCTCCACTTCATTCCACCTTAAATATCCCAGGAAAGCGAAAAATGGATAAAAAAGTTGTGGTCCTTATGTACAATGGAATATCACTCAGCCATGAAATCAATGTCATAAGGCTAGTAGCAGCATGATGAGTGGATTTAGGTAAGACGATTCTAAGTGAAATAAGTCACACAGAAAAGGACACTTCTCATAAGGTGTCACTTATAGAGGGAATGTAAAAACCGTTACACTTGAACTGAATTACAAAACAGAACAGAGTCACACATGCAGAAAACACACTATGGCTGCTTAACGGGAAAGGTGAGGTGGGGTGATACATAAAACAAGAGCTTCAAATTAGCTCAGATACCGTTCCATAAACCCAATATGTAATAGACAAGACCTACTCCTTGCTCAGAGAACTGGACTCAACATGCCCGATTCACCGCACAAGAATATATCTGACTAGTAATAATGTTAAAACCTATGTATTGATATCTCTCTGTTAGTGTGTCAAGTGGGTGTAAGGCGGCATAAACACAGCCGTGAAAAGCAGCTAAACCCCATTATAAAAATAAATTACTTTTAAAAACCCATGAAACAAAGACAGGGAAAGAGAGAGAAATTATTACACAATTTGTTCAGGGGCTGTGATGCAACCTGGACTGACCATATCTAGACCCACAGCTGGATGAGACATAAGGGTGGACACTCTTGGGGCTGAGAGGTTTGGTGAGGTTGGGTGAGCAAACGCAGACCCTTTAAAGTAATACTGCGTGCTACCCATCGCATGGGTCCCAAATCTCCAGGTTCAAGGGCAACTTCCTACATCGAAAACATGCATGAGAAACCCAGAAGATGGTACACCGTGTGATGGGGAAAGGTTTCTAAAACGCACCTCATTTCTCATCTCCTTGTGCTCGGGTTCGCCATTCCAGCCACTTTACTAGCAATCGCCCTACTTGGAGCCTCAGCACCTTTAACCTCCTGTTCCGTACAGGTTGCAATTTGTCCTGAGGATGAACGGGAAGACGGGAAACCAATGAGAGACTAGCTCTTGGTGTTGGGACAGGCACAGGTCACTCTATTTTCCCATCAGGAAGAAGAATTAACCACAGGCTCAGCCTGCCCCCCGGAACCAGAACAGGGCCTGAAGCCATCCTGCGCTTTTGCGGCCAGCTCCCAAAAAAGCGACTTGTAAAATGGAGCTTCAGGGCACTGCAATTCACAAACCTGCAGAGTTATAAATGATAACTCTCGTCCACAAATATATTGAGGGAAGGCAAAGAAGAGGATTTGAAATCAAGGCAGAATTGCAGGAAACAGATTTCAGGAGGTAGATTCGAATCGCCTTTAAAGCACATGAAAAGCGGCAAAACGTTGACAATGATGCCCTTGGCCAAAAAGGGCGTATGCGTTTTTTCCTGAATATATTCAGGAAAAAACGCATACGCCCTTTTTGGCCAACCAAGCAACCTGGAAAGGCAAATCAGCGCTACAAAGAAGTCTCGCTTCCCATCGGTCAAAAGGGCCATGCTGAAAAAAGTGTCAAAACCAGAAATGCAGGACAGGCCATGGAGAAATGGGAGCCTTGCTACACTGATGGGCGGGATGTAAATTGCCAACAGACACTCTGGAGAAGTGTACGGTGTGTCCTGAAACATCTAAAAAACACAGCTTAGAGAGCATAGGGCACTTCCACGCATGGGGGGATAAAGTGGGAAAATTGAAAATCAGCAAGACACAAGCACCCCAAAGTTTAGGGCTGCTCTGTTGACAAGGACCTCCACTTCATTCCACCTTAAATATCCCAGGAAAGCGAAAAATGGATAAAAAAGTTGTGGTCCTTATGTACAATGGAATATCACTCAGCCATGAAATCAATGTCATAAGGCTAGTAGCAGCATGATGAGTGGATTTAGGTAAGACGATTCTAAGTGAAATAAGTCACACAGAAAAGGACACTTCTCATAAGGTGTCACTTATAGAGGGAATGTAAAAACCGTTACACTTGAACTGAATTACAAAACAGAAAAGAGTCACACATGCAGAAAACACACTATGGCTGCTTAACGGGAAAGGTGAGGTGGGGTGATACATAAAACAAGAGTTTCAAATTAGCTCAGATACCGTTCCATAAACCCAATATGTAATAGACAAGACCTACTCCTTGCTCAGAGAACTGGACTCAACACGCCCGATTCACCGCACATGAATATATCTGAGTAGTAATAATCTTAAAACCTATGTATTGATATCTCTCTGTTAGTGTGTCAAGTGGGTGTAAAGCGGCATAAACACAGCCGTGAAAAGCAGCTAAACCCCATTATAAAAATAAATTACTTTTAAAAACCCATGAAACAAAGACAGGGAAAGAGAGAGAAATTCTTACACAATTCGTTCAGGAGCTGTGATGCAACCTGGACTGACCATATCTAGACCCACAGCTGGATGAGACATAAGGGTGGACACTCTTGGGGCTGAGAGGTTTGGTGAGGTTGGGTGAGCAAACGCAGACCCTTTAAAGTAATACTGAGTGCTACCCATCGCATGGGTCCCAAATCTCCAGGTTCAAGGGCAACTTCCTACATCGTAAACATGCATGAGAAACCCAGAAGATGGTACACCGTGTGATGGGGAAAGGTTTCTAAAACGCACCTCATTTCTCATCTCCTTGTGCTCGGGTTCGCCATTCCAGCCACTTTACTAGCAATCTCCCTACTTGGAGCCTCAGCACCTTTAACCTCCTGTTCCGTACAGGTTGCAATTTGTCCTGAGGATGAACGGGAAGACGGGGAACCAATGAGAGACTAGCTCTTGGTGTTGGGACAGGCACAGGTCACTCTATTTTCCCATCAGGAAGAAGAATTAACCACAGGCTCAGCCTGACCCCCGGAACCAGAACAGGGCCTGAAGCCATCCTGCGCTTTTGCGGCCAGCTCCCAAAAAAGCGACTTGTAAAATGGAGCTTCAGGGCACTGCAATTCACAAACCTGCAGAGTTATAAATGATAACTCTCGTCCACAAATATATTGAGGGAAGGCAAAGAAGAGGATTTGAAATCAAGGCAGAATTGCAGGAAACAGATTTCAGGAGGTAGATTCGAATCGCCTTTAAAGCACATGAAAAGCGGCAAAACGTTGACAATGATGCCCTTGGCCAAAAAGGGCGTATGCGTTTTTTCCTGAATATATTCAGGAAAAAACGCATACGCCCTTTTTGGCCAACCAAGCAACCTGGAAAGGCAAATCAGCGCTACAAAGAAGTCTCGCTTCCCATCGGTCAAAAGGGCCATGCTGAAAAAAGTGTCAAAACCAGAAATGCAGGACAGGCCATGGAGAAATGGGAGCCTTGCTACACTGATGGGCGGGATGTAAATTGCCAACAGCCACTCTGGAGAAGTGTACGGTGTGTCCTGAAACATCTAAAAAACACAGCTTAGAGAGCATAGGGCACTTCCACGCATGGGGGGATAAAGTGGGAAAATTGAAAATCAGCAAGACACAAGCACCCCAAAGTTTAGGGCTGCTCTGTTGACAAGGACCTCCACTTCATTTCACCTTAAATATCCCAGGAAAGCGAAAAATGGATAAAAAAGTTGTGGTCCTTATGTACAATGGAATATCACTCAGCCATGAAATCAATGTCATAAGGCTAGTAGCAGCATGATGAGTGGATTTAGGTAAGACGATTCTAAGTGAAATAAGTCACACAGAAAAGGACACTTCTCATAAGGTGTCACTTATAGAGGGAATGTAAAAACCGTTACACTTGAACTGAATTACAAAACAGAACAGAGTCACACATGCAGAAAACACACTATGGCTGCTTAACGGGAAAGGTGAGGTGGGGTGATACATAAAACAAGAGCTTCAAATTAGCTCAGATACCGTTCCATAAACCCAATATGTAATAGACAAGACCTACTCCTTGCTCAGAGAACTGGACTCAACACGCCCGATTCACCGCACAAGAATATATCTGACTAGTAATAATCTTAAAACCTATGTATTGATATCTCTCTGTTAGTGTGTCAAGTGGGTGTAAGGCGGCATAAACACAGCCGTGAAAAGCAGCTAAACCCCATTATAAAAATAAATTACTTTTAAAAACCCATGAAACAAAGACAGGGAAAGAGAGAGAAATTATTACACAATTTGTTCAGGGGCTGTGATGCAACCTGGACTGACCATATCTAGACCCACAGCTGGATGAGACATAAGGGTGGACACTCTTGGGGCTGAGAGGTTTGGTGAGGTTGGGTGAGCAAACGCAGACCCTTTAAAGTAATACTGCGTGCTACCCATCGCATGGGTCCCAAATCTCCAGGTTCAAGGGCAACTTCCTACATCGAAAACATGCATGAGAAACCCAGAAGATGGTACACCGTGTGATAGGGAAAGGTTTCTAAAACGCACCTCATTTCTCATCTCCTTGTGCTCGGGTTCGCCATTCCAGCCACTTTACTAGCAATCTCCCTACTTGGAGCCTCAGCACCTTTAACCTCCTGTTCCGTACAGGTTGCAATTTGTCCTGAGGATGAACGGGAAGACGGGGAACCAATGAGAGACTAGCTCTTGGTGTTGGGACAGGCACAGGTCACTCTATTTTCCCATCAGGAAGAAGAATTAACCACAGGCTCAGCCTGACCCCCGGAACCAGAACAGGGCCTGAAGCCATCCTGCGCTTTTGCGGCCAGCTCCCAAAAAAGCGACTTGTAAAATGGAGCTTCAGGGCACTGCAATTCACAAACCTGCAGAGTTATAAATGATAACTCTCGTCCACAAATATATTGAGGGAAGGCAAAGAAGAGGATTTGAAATCAAGGCAGAATTGCAGGAAACAGATTTCAGGAGGTAGATTCGAATCGCCTTTAAAGCACATGAAAAGCGGCAAAACGTTGACAATGATGCCCTTGGCCAAAAAGGGCGTATGCGTTTTTTCCTGAATATATTCAGGAAAAAACGCATACGCCCTTTTTGGCCAACCAAGCAACCTGAAAAGGCAAATCAGTGCTACAAAGAAGTCTCGCTTCCCATCGGTCAAAAGGGCCATGCTGAAAAAAGTGTCAAAACCAGAAATGCAGGACAGGCCATGGAGAAATGGGAGCCTTGCTACACTGATGGGCGGGATGTAAATTGCCAACAGCCACTCTGGAGAAGTGTACGGTGTGTCCTGAAACATCTAAAAAACACAGCTTAGAGAGCATAGGGCACTTCCACGCATGGGGGGATAAAGTGGGAAAATTGAAAATCAGCAAGACACAAGCACCCCAAAGTTTAGGGCTGCTCTGTTGACAAGGACCTCCACTTCATTCCACCTTAAATATCCCAGGAAAGCGAAAAATGGATAAAAAAGTTGTGGTCCTTATGTACAATGGAATATCACTCAGCCATGAAATCAATGTCATAAGGCTAGTAGCAGCATGATGAGTGGATTTAGGTAAGACGATTCTAAGTGAAATAAGTCACACAGAAAGGGACACTTCTCCTAAGGTGTCACTTATAGAGGGAATGTAAAAACCGTTACACTTGAACTGAATTACAAAACAGAACAGAGTCACACATGCAGAAAACACACTATGGCTGCTTAACGGGAAAGGTGAGGTGGGGTGATACATAAAACAAGAGCTTCAAATTAGCTCAGATACCGTTCCATAAACCCAATATGTAATAGACAAGACCTACTCCTTGCTCAGAGAACTGGACTCAACACGCCCGATTCACCGCACAAGAATATATCTGACTAGTAATAATCTTAAAACCTATGTATTGATATCTCTCTGTTAGTGTGTCAAGTGGGTGTAAGGCGGCATAAACACAGCCGTGAAAAGCAGCTAAACCCCATTATAAAAATAAATTACTTTTAAAAACCCATGAAACAAAGACAGGGAAAGAGAGAGAAATTATTACACAATTCGTTCAGGGGCTGTGATGCAACCTGGACTGACCATATCTAGACCCACAGCTGGATGAGACATAAGGGTGGACACTCTTGGGGCTGAGAGGTTTGGTGAGGTTGGGTGAGCAAACGCAGACCCTTTAAAGTAATACTGCGTGCTACCCATCGCATGGGTCCCAAATCTCCAGGTTCAAGGGCAACTTCCTACATCGAAAACATGCATGAGAAACCCAGAAGATGGTACACCGTGTGATGGGGAAAGGTTTCTAAAACGCACCTCATTTCTCATCTCCTTGTGCTCGGGTTCGCCATTCCAGCCACTTTACTAGCAATCTCCCTACTTGGAGCCTCAGCACCTTTAACCTCCTGTTCCGTACAGGTTGCAATTTGTCCTGAGGATGAACGGGAAGACGGGGAACCAATGAGAGACTAGCTCTTGGTGTTGGGACAGGCACAGGTCACTCTATTTTCCCATCAGGAAGAAGAATTAACCACAGGCTCAGCCTGACCCCCGGAACCAGAACAGGGCCTGAAGCCATCCTGCGCTTTTGCGGCCAGCTCCCAAAAAAGCGACTTGTAAAATGGAGCTTCAGGGCACTGCAATTCACAAACCTGCAGAGTTATAAATGATAACTCTCGTCCAGAAATATATTGAGGGAAGGCAAAGAAGAGGATTTGAAATCAAGGCAGAATTGCAGGAAACAGATTTCAGGAGGTAGATTCGAATCGCCTTTAAAGCACATGAAAAGGGGCAAAACGTTGACAATGATGCCCTTGGCCAAAAAGGGCGTATGCGTTTTTTCCTGAATATATTCAGGAAAAAACGCATACGCCCTTTTTGGCCAACCAAGCAACCTGGAAAGGCAAATCAGCGCTACAAAGAAGTCTCGCTTCCCATCGGTCAAAAGGGCCATGCTGAAAAAAGTGTCAAAACCAGAAATGCAGGACAGGCCATGGAGAAATGGGAGCCTTGCTACACTGATGGGCGGGATGTAAATTGCCAACAGCCACTCTGGAGAAGTGTACGGTGTGTCCTGAAACATCTAAAAAACACAGCTTAGAGAGCATAGGGCACTTCCACGCATGGGGGGATAAAGTGGGAAAATTGAAAATCAGCAAGACACAAGCACCCCAAAGTTTAGGGCTGCTCTGTTGACAAGGACCTCCACTTCATTCCACCTTAAATATCCCAGGAAAGCGAAAAATGGATAAAAAAGTTGTGGTCCTTATGTACAATGGAATATCACTCAGCCATGAAATCAATGTCATAAGGCTAGTAGCAGCATGATGAGTGGATTTAGGTAAGACGATTCTAAGTGAAATAAGTCACACAGAAAAGGACACTTCTCATAAGGTGTCACTTATAGAGGGAATGTAAAAACCGTTACACTTGAACTGAATTACAAAACAGAACAGAGTCACACATGCAGAAAACACACTATGGCTGCTTAACGGGAAAGGTGAGGTGGGGTGATACATAAAACAAGAGCTTCAAATTAGCTCAGATACCGTTCCATAAACCCAATATGTAATAGACAACACCTACTCCTTGCTCAGAGAACTGGACTCAACATGCCCGATTCACCGCACAAGAATATATCTGACTAGTAATAATCTTAAAACCTATGTATTGATATCTCTCTGTTAGTGTGTCAAGTGGGTGTAAGGCGGCATAAACACAGCCGTGAAAAGCAGCTAAACCCCATTATAAAAATAAATTACTTTTAAAAACCCATGAAACAAAGACAGGGAAAGAGAGAGAAATTCTTACACAATTCGTTCAGGGGCTGTGATGCAACCTGGACTGACCATATCTAGACCCACAGCTGGATGAGACATAAGGGTGGACACTCTTGGGGCTGAGAGGTTTGGTGAGGTTGGGTGAGCAAACGCAGACCCTTTAAAGTAATACTGCGTGCTACCCATCGCATGGGTCCCAAATCTCCAGGTTCAAGGGCAACTTCCTACATCGAAAACATGCATGAGAAACCCAGAAGATGGTACACCGTGTGATGGGGAAAGGTTTCTAAAACGCACCTCATTTCTCATCTCCTTGTGCTCGGGTTCGCCATTCCAGCCACTTTACTAGCAATCTCCCTACTTGGAGCCTCAGCACCTTTAACCTCCTGTTCCGTACAGGTTGCAATTTGTCCTGAGGATGAACGGGAAGACGGGGAACCAATGAGAGACTAGCTCTTGGTGTTGGGACAGGCACAGGTCACTCTATTTTCCCATCAGGAAGAAGAATTAACCACAGGCTCAGCCTGACCCCCGGAACCAGAACAGGGCCTGAAGCCATCCTGCGCTTTTGCGGCCAGCTCCCAAAAAAGCGACTTGTAAAATGGAGCTTCAGGGCACTGCAATTCACAAACCTGCAGAGTTATAAATGATAACTCTCGTCCAGAAATATATTGAGGGAAGGCAAAGAAGAGGATTTGAAATCAAGGCAGAATTGCAGGAAACAGATTTCAGGAGGTAGATTCGAATCGCCTTTAAAGCACATGAAAAGCGGCAAAACGTTGACAATGATGCCCTTGGCCAAAAAGGGCGTATGCGTTTTTTCCTGAATATATTCAGGAAAAAACGCATACGCCCTTTTTGGCCAACCAAGCAACCTGGAAAGGCAAATCAGCGCTACAAAGAAGTCTCGCTTCCCATCGGTCAAAAGGGCCATGCTGAAAAAAGTGTCAAAACCAGAAATGCAGGACAGGCCATGGAGAAATGGGAGCCTTGCTACACTGATGGGCGGGATGTAAATTGCCAACAGCCACTCTGGAGAAGTGTACGGTGTGTCCTGAAACATCTAAAAAACACAGCTTAGAGAGCATAGGGCACTTCCACGCATGGGGGGATAAAGAGGGAAAATTGAAAATCAGCAAGACACAAGCACCCCAAAGTTTAGGGCTGCTCTGTTGACAAGGACCTCCACTTCATTCCACCTTAAATATCCCAGGAAAGCGAAAAATGGATAAAAAAGTTGTGGTCCTTATGTACAATGGAATATCACTCAGCCATGAAATCAATGTCATAAGGCTAGTAGCAGCATGATGAGTGGATTTAGGTAAGACGATTCTAAGTGAAATAAGTCACACAGAAAGGGACACTTCTCCTAAGGTGTCACTTATAGAGGGAATGTAAAAACCGTTACACTTGAACTGAATTACAAAACAGAACAGAATCACACATGCAGAAAACACACTATGGCTGCTTAACGGGAAAGGTGAGGTGGTGTGATACATAAAACAAGAGCTTCAAATTAGCTCAGATACCGTTCCATAAACCCAATATGTAATAGACAAGACCTACTCCTTGCTCAGAGAACTGGACTCAACACGCCCGATTCACCGCACAAGAATATATCTGACTAGTAATAATCTTAAAACCTATGTATTGATATCTCTCTGTTAGTGTGTCAAGTGGGTGTAAGGCGGCATAAACACAGCCGTGAAAAGCAGCTAAACCCCATTATAAAAATAAATTACTTTTAAAAACCCATGAAACAAAGACAGGGAAAGAGAGAGAAATTATTACACAATTCGTTCAGGGGCTGTGATGCAACCTGGACTGACCATATCTAGACCCACAGCTGGATGAGACATAAGGGTGGACACTCTTGGGGCTGAGAGGTTTGGTGAGGTTGGGTGAGCAAACGCAGACCCTTTAAAGTAATACTGCGTGCTACCCATCGCATGGGTCCCAAATCTCCAGGTTCAAGGGCAACTTCCTACATCGAAAACATGCATGAGAAACCCAGAAGATGGTACACCGTGTGATGGGGAAAGGTTTCTAAAACGCACCTCATTTCTCATCTCCTTGTGCTCGGGTTCGCCATTCCAGCCACTTTACTAGCAATCTCCCTACTTGGAGCCTCAGCACCTTTAACCTCCTGTTCCGTACAGGTTGCAATTTGTCCTGAGGATGAACGGGAAGACGGGGAACCAATGAGAGACTAGCTCTTGGTGTTGGGACAGGCACAGGTCACTCTATTTTCCCATCAGGAAGAAGAATTAACCACAGGCTCAGCCTGACCCCCGGAACCAGAACAGGGCCTGAAGCCATCCTGCGCTTTTGCGGCCAGCTCCCAAAAAAGCGACTTGTAAAATGGAGCTTCAGGGCACTGCAATTCACAAACCTGCAGAGTTATAAATGATAACTCTCGTCCACAAATATATTGAGGGAAGGCAAAGAAGAGGATTTGAAATCAAGGCAGAATTGCAGGAAACAGATTTCAGGAGGTAGATTCGAATCGCCTTTAAAGCACATGAAAAGCGGCAAAACGTTGACAATGATGCCCTTGGCCAAAAAGGGCGTATGCGTTTTTTCCTGAATATATTCAGGAAAAAACGCATACGCCCTTTTTGGCCAACCAAGCAACCTGGAAAGGCAAATCAGCGCTACAAAGAAGTCTCGCTTCCCATCGGTCAAAAGGGCCATGCTGAAAAAAGTGTCAAAACCAGAAATGCAGGACAGGCCATGGAGAAATGGGAGCCTTGCTACACTGATGGGCGGGATGTAAATTGCCAACAGCCACTCTGGAGAAGTGTACGGTGTGTCCTGAAACATCTAAAAAACACAGCTTAGAGAGCATAGGGCACTTCCACGCATGGGGGGATAAAGTGGGAAAATTGAAAATCAGCAAGACACAAGCACCCCAAAGTTTAGGGCTGCTCTGTTGACAAGGACCTCCACTTCATTCCACCTTAAATATCCCAGGAAAGCGAAAAATGGATAAAAAAGTTGTGGTCCTTATGTACAATGGAATATCACTCAGCCATGAAATCAATGTCATAAGGCTAGTAGCAGCATGATGAGTGGATTTAGGTAAGACGATTATAAGTGAAATAAGTCACACAGAAAAGGACACTTCTCCTAAGGTGTCACTTATAGAGGGAATGTAAAAACCGTTACACTTGAACTGAATTACAAAACAGAACAGAGTCACACATGCAGAAAACACACTATGGCTGCTTAACGGGAAAGGTGAGGTGGTGTGATACATAAAACAAGAGCTTCAAATTAGCTCAGATACCGTTCCATAAACCCAATATGTAATAGACAAGACCTACTCCTTGCTCAGAGAACTGGACTCAACACGCCCGATTCACCGCACAAGAATATATCTGACTAGTAATAATCTTAAAACCTATGTATTGATATCTCTCTGTTAGTGTGTCAAGTGGGTGTAAGGCGGCATAAACACAGCCGTGAAAAGCAGCTAAACCCCATTATAAAAATAAATTACTTTTAAAAACCCATGAAACAAAGACAGGGAAAGAGAGAGAAATTATTACACAATTCGTTCAGGGGCTGTGATGCAACCTGGACTGACCATATCTAGACCCACAGCTGGATGAGACATAAGGGTGGACACTCTTGGGGCTGAGAGGTTTGGTGAGGTTGGGTGAGCAAACGCAGACCCTTTAAAGTAATACTGCGTGCTACCCATCGCATGGGTCCCAAATCTCCAGGTTCAAGGGCAACTTCCTACATCGAAAACATGCATGAGAAACCCAGAAGATGGTACACCGTGTGATGGGGAAAGGTTTCTAAAACGCACCTCATTTCTCATCTCCTTGTGCTCGGGTTCGCCATTCCAGCCACTTTACTAGCAATCTCCCTACTTGGAGCCTCAGCACCTTTAACCTCCTGTTCCGTACAGGTTGCAATTTGTCCTGAGGATGAACGGGAAGACGGGGAACCAATGAGAGACTAGCTCTTGGTGTTGGGACAGGCACAGGTCACTCTATTTTCCCATCAGGAAGAAGAATTAACCACAGGCTCAGCCTGACCCCCGGAACCAGAACAGGGCCTGAAGCCATCCTGCGCTTTTGCGGCCAGCTCCCAAAAAAGCGACTTGTAAAATGGAGCTTCAGGGCACTGCAATTCACAAACCTGCAGAGTTATAAATGATAACTCTCGTCCACAAATATATTGAGGGAAGGCAAAGAAGAGGATTTGAAATCAAGGCAGAATTGCAGGAAACAGATTTCAGGAGGTAGATTCGAATCGCCTTTAAAGCACATGAAAAGCGGCAAAACGTTGACAATGATGCCCTTGGCCAAAAAGGGCGTATGCGTTTTTTCCTGAATATATTCAGGAAAAAACGCATACGCCCTTTTTGGCCAACCAAGCAACCTGGAAAGGCAAATCAGCGCTACAAAGAAGTCTCGCTTCCCATCGGTCAAAAGGGCCATGCTGAAAAAAGTGTCAAAACCAGAAATGCAGGACAGGCCATGGAGAAATGGGAGCCTTGCTACACTGATGGGCGGGATGTAAATTGCCAACAGACACTCTGGAGAAGTGTACGGTGTGTCCTGAAACATCTAAAAAACACAGCTTAGAGAGCATAGGGCACTTCCACGCATGGGGGGATAAAGTGGGAAAATTGAAAATCAGCAAGACACAAGCACCCCAAAGTTTAGGGCTGCTCTGTTGACAAGGACCTCCACTTCATTCCACCTTAAATATCCCAGGAAAGCGAAAAATGGATAAAAAAGTTGTGGTCCTTATGTACAATGGAATATCACTCAGCCATGAAATCAATGTCATAAGGCTAGTAGCAGCATGATGAGTGGATTTAGGTAAGACGATTCTAAGTGAAATAAGTCACACAGAAAGGGACACTTCTCCTAAGGTGTCACTTATAGAGGGAATGTAAAAACCGTTACACTTGAACTGAATTACAAAACAGAACAGAGTCACACATGCAGAAAACACACTATGGCTGCTTAACGGGAAAGGTGAGGTGGGGTGATACATAAAACAAGAGCTTCAAATTAGCTCAGATACCGTTCCATAAACCCAATATGTAATAGACAAGACCTACTCCTTGCTCAGAGAACTGGACTCAACACGCCCGATTCACCGCACAAGAATATATCTGACTAGTAATAATCTTAAAACCTATGTATTGATATCTCTCTGTTAGTGTGTCAAGTGGGTGTAAGGCGGCATAAACACAGCCGTGAAAAGCAGCTAAACCCCATTATAAAAATAAATTACTTTTAAAAACCCATGAAACAAAGACAGGGAAAGAGAGAGAAATTATTACACAATTCGTTCAGGGGCTGTGATGCAACCTGGACTGACCATATCTAGACCCACAGCTGGATGAGACATAAGGGTGGACACTCTTGGGGCTGAGAGGTTTGGTGAGGTTGGGTGAGCAAACGCAGACCCTTTAAAGTAATACTGCGTGCTACCCATCGCATGGGTCCCAAATCTCCAGGTTCAAGGGCAACTTCCTACATCGAAAACATGCATGAGAAACCCAGAAGATGGTACACCGTGTGATGGGGAAAGGTTTCTAAAACGCACCTCATTTCTCATCTCCTTGTGCTCGGGTTCGCCATTCCAGCCACTTTACTAGCAATCTCCCTACTTGGAGCCTCAGCACCTTTAACCTCCTGTTCCGTACAGGTTGCAATTTGTCCTGAGGATGAACGGGAAGACGGGGAACCAATGAGAGACTAGCTCTTGGTGTTGGGACAGGCACAGGTCACTCTATTTTCCCATCAGGAAGAAGAATTAACCACAGGCTCGGCCTGACCCCCGGAACCAGAACAGGGCCTGAAGCCATCCTGCGCTTTTGCGGCCAGCTCCCAAAAAAGCGACTTGTAAAATGGAGCTTCAGGGCACTGCAATTCACAAACCTGCAGAGTTATAAATGATAACTCTCGTCCAGAAATATATTGAGGGAAGGCAAAGAAGAGGATTTGAAATCAAGGCAGAATTGCAGGAAACAGATTTCAGGAGGTAGATTCGAATCGCCTTTAAAGCACATGAAAAGCGGCAAAACGTTGACAATGATGCCCTTGGCCAAAAAGGGCGTATGCGTTTTTTCCTGAATATATTCAGGAAAAAACGCATACGCCCTTTTTGGCCAACCAAGCAACCTGGAAAGGCAAATCAGCGCTACAAAGAAGTCTCGCTTCCCATCGGTCAAAAGGGCCATGCTGAAAAAAGTGTCAAAACCAGAAATGCAGGACAGGCCATCGAGAAATGGGAGCCTTGCTACACTGATGGGCGGGATGTAAATTGCCAACAGACACTCTGGAGAAGTGTACGGTGTGTCCTGAAACATCTAAAAAACACAGCTTAGAGAGCATAGGGCACTTCCACGCATGGGGGGATAAAGTGGGAAAATTGAAAATCAGCAAGACACAAGCACCCCAAAGTTTAGGGCTGCTCTGTTGACAAGGACCTCCACTTCATTCCACCTTAAATATCCCAGGAAAGCGAAAAATGGATAAAAAAGTTGTGGTCCTTATGTACAATGGAATATCACTCAGCCATGAAATCAATGTCATAAGGCTAGTAGCAGCATGATGAGTGGATTTAGGTAAGACGATTCTAAGTGAAATAAGTCACACAGAAAGGGACACTTCTCCTAAGGTGTCACTTATAGAGGGAATGTAAAAACCGTTACACTTGAACTGAATTACAAAACAGAACAGAGTCACACATGCAGAAAACACACTATGGCTGCTTAACGGGAAAGGTGAGGTGGGGTGATACATAAAACAAGAGCTTCAAATTAGCTCAGATACCGTTCCATAAACCCAATATGTAATAGACAAGACCTACTCCTTGCTCAGAGAACTGGACTCAACACGCCCGATTCACCGCACAAGAATATATCTGACTAGTAATAATCTTAAAACCTATGTATTGATATCTCTCTGTTAGTGTGTCAAGTGGGTGTAAGGCGGCATAAACACAGCCGTGAAAAGCAGCTAAACCCCATTATAAAAATAAATTACTTTTAAAAACCCATGAAACAAAGACAGGGAAAGAGAGAGAAATTATTACACAATTCGTTCAGGGGCTGTGATGCAACCTGGACTGACCATATCTAGACCCACAGCTGGATGAGACATAAGGGTGGACACTCTTGGGGCTGAGAGGTTTGGTGAGGTTGGGTGAGCAAACGCAGACCCTTTAAAGTAATACTGCGTGCTACCCATCGCATGGGTCCCAAATCTCCAGGTTCAAGGGCAACTTCCTACATCGAAAACATGCATGAGAAACCCAGAAGATGGTACACCGTGTGATGGGGAAAGGTTTCTAAAACGCACCTCATTTCTCATCTCCTTGTGCTCGGGTTCGCCATTCCAGCCACTTTACTAGCAATCTCCCTACTTGGAGCCTCAGCACCTTTAACCTCCTGTTCCGTACAGGTTGCAATTTGTCCTGAGGATGAACGGGAAGACGGGGAACCAATGAGAGACTAGCTCTTGGTGTTGGGACAGGCACAGGTCACTCTATTTTCCCATCAGGAAGAAGAATTAACCACAGGCTCAGCCTGACCCCCGGAACCAGAACAGGGCCTGAAGCCATCCTGCGCTTTTGCGGCCAGCTCCCAAAAAAGCGACTTGTAAAATGGAGCTTCAGGGCACTGCAATTCACAAACCTGCAGAGTTATAAATGATAACTCTCGTCCAGAAATATATTGAGGGAAGGCAAAGAAGAGGATTTGAAATCAAGGCAGAATTGCAGGAAACAGATTTCAGGAGGTAGATTCGAATCGCCTTTAAAGCACATGAAAAGCGGCAAAACGTTGACAATGATGCCCTTGGCCAAAAAGGGCGTATGCGTTTTTTCCTGAATATATTCAGGAAAAAACGCATACGCCCTTTTTGGCCAACCAAGCAACCTGGAAAGGCAAATCAGCGCTACAAAGAAGTCTCGCTTCCCATCGGTCAAAAGGGCCATGCTGAAAAAAGTGTCAAAACCAGAAATGCAGGACAGGCCATGGAGAAATGGGAGCCTTGCTACACTGATGGGCGGGATGTAAATTGCCAACAGCCACTCTGGAGAAGTGTACGGTGTGTCCTGAAACATCTAAAAAACACAGCTTAGAGAGCATAGGGCACTTCCACGCATGGGGGGATAAAGTGGGAAAATTGAAAATCAGCAAGACACAAGCACCCCAAAGTTTAGGGCTGCTCTGTTGACAAGGACCTCCACTTCATTCCACCTTAAATATCCCAGGAAAGCGAAAAATGGATAAAAAAGTTGTGGTCCTTATGTACAATGGAATATCACTCAGCCATGAAATCAATGTCATAAGGCTAGTAGCAGCATGATGAGTGGATTTAGGTAAGACGATTCTAAGTGAAATAAGTCACACAGAAAGGGACACTTCTCCTAAGGTGTCACTTATAGAGGGAATGTAAAAACCGTTACACTTGAACTGAATTACAAAACAGAACAGAGTCACACATGCAGAAAACACACTATGGCTGCTTAACGGGAAAGGTGAGGTGGGGTGATACATAAAACAAGAGCTTCAAATTAGCTCAGATACCGTTCCATAAACCCAATATGTAATAGACAAGACCTACTCCTTGCTCAGAGAACTGGACTCAACACGCCCGATTCACCGCACAAGAATATATCTGACTAGTAATAATCTTAAAACCTATGTATTGATATCTCTCTGTTAGTGTGTCAAGTGGGTGTAAGGCGGCATAAACACAGCCGTGAAAAGCAGCTAAACCCCATTATAAAAATAAATTACTTTTAAAAACCCATGAAACAAAGACAGGGAAAGAGAGAGAAATTATTACACAATTCGTTCAGGGGCTGTGATGCAACCTGGACTGACCATATCTAGACCCACAGCTGGATGAGACATAAGGGTGGACACTCTTGGGGCTGAGAGGTTTGGTGAGGTTGGGTGAGCAAACGCAGACCCTTTAAAGTAATACTGCGTGCTACCCATCGCATGGGTCCCAAATCTCCAGGTTCAAGGGCAACTTCCTACATCGAAAACATGCATGAGAAACCCAGAAGATGGTACACCGTGTGATGGGGAAAGGTTTCTAAAACGCACCTCATTTCTCATCTCCTTGTGCTCGGGTTCGCCATTCCAGCCACTTTACTAGCAATCTCCCTACTTGGAGCCTCAGCACCTTTAACCTCCTGTTCCGTACAGGTTGCAATTTGTCCTGAGGATGAACGGGAAGACGGGGAACCAATGAGAGACTAGCTCTTGGTGTTGGGACAGGCACAGGTCACTCTATTTTCCCATCAGGAAGAAGAATTAACCACAGGCTCAGCCTGACCCCCGGAACCAGAACAGGGCCTGAAGCCATCCTGCGCTTTTGCGGCCAGCTCCCAAAAAAGCGACTTGTAAAATGGAGCTTCAGGGCACTGCAATTCACAAACCTGCAGAGTTATAAATGATAACTCTCGTCCAGAAATATATTGAGGGAAGGCAAAGAAGAGGATTTGAAATCAAGGCAGAATTGCAGGAAACAGATTTCAGGAGGTAGATTCGAATCGCCTTTAAAGCACATGAAAAGCGGCAAAACGTTGACAATGATGCCCTTGGCCAAAAAGGGCGTATGCGTTTTTTCCTGAATATATTCAGGAAAAAACGCATACGCCCTTTTTGGCCAACCAAGCAACCTGGAAAGGCAAATCAGCGCTACAAAGAAGTCTCGCTTCCCATCGGTCAAAAGGGCCATGCTGAAAAAAGTGTCAAAACCAGAAATGCAGGACAGGCCATGGAGAAATGGGAGCCTTGCTACACTGATGGGCGGGATGTAAATTGCCAACAGCCACTCTGGAGAAGTGTACGGTGTGTCCTGAAACATCTAAAAAACACAGCTTAGAGAGCATAGGGCACTTCCACGCATGGGGGGATAAAGTGGGAAAATTGAAAATCAGCAAGACACAAGCACCCCAAAGTTTAGGGCTGCTCTGTTGACAAGGACCTCCACTTCATTCCACCTTAAATATCCCAGGAAAGCGAAAAATGGATAAAAAAGTTGTGGTCCTTATGTACAATGGAATATCACTCAGCCATGAAATCAATGTCATAAGGCTAGTAGCAGCATGATGAGTGGATTTAGGTAAGACGATTCTAAGTGAAATAAGTCACACAGAAAGGGACACTTCTCCTAAGGTGTCACTTATAGAGGGAATGTAAAAACCGTTACACTTGAACTGAATTACAAAACAGAACAGAGTCACACATGCAGAAAACACACTATGGCTGCTTAACGGGAAAGGTGAGGTGGGGTGATACATAAAACAAGAGCTTCAAATTAGCTCAGATACCGTTCCATAAACCCAATATGTAATAGACAAGACCTACTCCTTGCTCAGAGAACTGGACTCAACACGCCCGATTCACCGCACAAGAATATATCTGACTAGTAATAATCTTAAAACCTATGTATTGATATCTCTCTGTTAGTGTGTCAAGTGGGTGTAAGGCGGCATAAACACAGCCGTGAAAAGCAGCTAAACCCCATTATAAAAATAAATTACTTTTAAAAACCCATGAAACAAAGACAGGGAAAGAGAGAGAAATTATTACACAATTCGTTCAGGGGCTGTGATGCAACCTGGACTGACCATATCTAGACCCACAGCTGGATGAGACATAAGGGTGGACACTCTTGGGGCTGAGAGGTTTGGTGAGGTTGGGTGAGCAAACGCAGACCCTTTAAAGTAATACTGCGTGCTACCCATCGCATGGGTCCCAAATCTCCAGGTTCAAGGGCAACTTCCTACATCGAAAACAAGCATGAGAAACCCAGAAGATGGTACACCGTGTGATGGGGAAAGGTTTCTAAAACGCACCTCATTTCTCATCTCCTTGTGCTCGGGTTCGCCATTCCAGCCACTTTACTAGCAATCTCCCTACTTGGAGCCTCAGCACCTTTAACCTCCTGTTCCGTACAGGTTGCAATTTGTCCTGAGGATGAACGGGAAGACGGGGAACCAATGAGAGACTAGCTCTTGGTGTTGGGACAGGCACAGGTCACTCTATTTTCCCATCAGGAAGAAGAATTAACCACAGGCTCAGCCTGACCCCCGGAACCAGAACAGGGCCTGAAGCCATCCTGCGCTTTTGCGGCCAGCTCCCAAAAAAGCGACTTGTAAAATGGAGCTTCAGGGCACTGCAATTCACAAACCTGCAGAGTTATAAATGATAACTCTCGTCCAGAAATATATTGAGGGAAGGCAAAGAAGAGGATTGGAAATCAAGGCAGAATTGCAGGAAACAGATTTCAGGAGGTAGATTCGAATCGCCTTTAAAGCACATGAAAAGCGGCAAAACGTTGACAATGATGCCCTTGGCCAAAAAGGGCGTATGCGTTTTTTCCTGAATATATTCAGGAAAAAACGCATACGCCCTTTTTGGCCAACCAAGCAACCTGGAAAGGCAAATCAGCGCTACAAAGAAGTCTCGCTTCCCATCGGTCAAAAGGGCCATGCTGAAAAAAGTGTCAAAACCAGAAATGCAGGACAGGCCATGGAGAAATGGGAGCCTTGCTACACTGATGGGCGGGATGTAAATTGCCAACAGCTACTCTGGAGAAGTGTACGGTGTGTCCTGAAACATCTAAAAAACACAGCTAAGAGAGCATAGGGCACTTCCACGCATGGGGGGATAAAGTGGGAAAATTGAAAATCAGCAAGACACAAGCACCCCAAAGTTTAGGGCTGCTCTGTTGACAAGGACCTCCACTTCATTCCACCTTAAATATCCCAGGAAAGCGAAAAATGGATAAAAAAGTTGTGGTCCTTATGTACAATGGAATATCACTCAGCCATGAAATCAATGTCATAAGGCTAGTAGCAGCATGATGAGTGGATTTAGGTAAGACGATTCTAAGAGAAATAAGTCACACAGAAAGGGACACTTCTCCTAAGGTGTCACTTATAGAGGGAATGTAAAAACCGTTACACTTGAACTGAATTACAAAACAGAACAGAGTCACACATGCAGAAAACACACTATGGCTGCTTAACGGGAAAGGTGAGGTGGGGTGATACATAAAACAAGAGCTTCAAATTAGCTCAGATACCGTTCCATAAACCCAATATGTAATAGACAAGACCTACTCCTTGCTCAGAGAACTGGACTCAACACGCCCGATTCACCGCACAAGAATATATCTGACTAGTAATAATCTTAAAACCTATGTATTGATATCTCTCTGTTAGTGTGTCAAGTGGGTGTAAGGCGGCATAAACACAGCCGTGAAAAGCAGCTAAACCCCATTATAAAAATAAATTACTTTTAAAAACCCATGAAACAAAGACAGGGAAAGAGAGAGAAATTCTTACACAATTCGTTCAGGGGCTGTGATGCAACCTGGACTGACCATATCTAGACCCACAGCTGGATGAGACATAAGGGTGGACACTCTTGGGGCTGAGAGGTTTGGTGAGGTTGGGTGAGCAAACGCAGACCCTTTAAAGTAATACTGCGTGCTACCCATCGCATGGGTCCCAAATCTCCAGGTTCAAGGGCAACTTCCTACATCGAAAACATGCATGAGAAACCCAGAAGATGGTACACCGTGTGATGGGGAAAGGTTTCTAAAACGCACCTCATTTCTCATCTCCTTGTGCTCGGGTTCGCCATTCCAGCCACTTTACTAGCAATCTCCCTACTTGGAGCCTCAGCACCTTTAACCTCCTGTTCCGTACAGGTTGCAATTTGTCCTGAGGATGAACGGGAAGACGGGGAACCAATGAGAGACTAGCTCTTGGTGTTGGGACAGGCACAGGTCACTCTATTTTCCCATCAGGAAGAAGAATTAACCACAGGCTCAGCCTGACCCCCGGAACCAGAACAGGGCCTGAAGCCATCCTGCGCTTTTGCGGCCAGCTCCCAAAAAAGCGACTTGTAAAATGGAGCTTCAGGGCACTGCAATTCACAAACCTGCAGAGTTATAAATGATAACTCTCGTCCACAAATATATTGAGGGAAGGCAAAGAAGAGGATTTGAAATCAAGGCAGAATTGCAGGAAACAGATTTCAGGAGCTGGATTCGAATCGCCTTTAAAGCACATGAAAAGCGGCAAAACGTTGACAATGATGCCCTTGGCCAAAAAGGGCGTATGCGTTTTTTCCTGAATATATTCAGGAAAAAACGCATACGCCCTTTTTGGCCAACCAAGCAACCTGGAAAGGCAAATCAGCGCTACAAAGAAGTCTCGCTTCCCATCGGTCAAAAGGGCCATGCTGAAAAAAGTGTCAAAACCAGAAATGCAGGACAGGCCATGGAGAAATGGGAGCCTTGCTACACTGATGGGCGGGATGTAAATTGCCAACAGCCACTCTGGAGAAGTGTACGGTGTGTCCTGAAACATCTAAAAAACACAGCTTAGAGAGCATAGGGCACTTCCACGCATGGGGGGATAAAGTGGGAAAATTGAAAATCAGCAAGACACAAGCACCCCAAAGTTTAGGGCTGCTCTGTTGACAAGGACCTCCACTTCATTCCACCTTAAATATCCCAGGAAAGCGAAAAATGGATAAAAAAGTTGTGGTCCTTATGTACAATGGAATATCACTCAGCCATGAAATCAATGTCATAAGGCTAGTAGCAGCATGATGAGTGGATTTAGGTAAGACGATTCTAAGTGAAATAAGTCACACAGAAAGGGACACTTCTCCTAAGGTGTCACTTATAGAGGGAATGTAAAAACCGTTACACTTGAACTGAATTACAAAACAGAACAGAGTCACACATGCAGAAAACACACTATGGCTGCTTAACGGGAAAGGTGAGGTGGGGTGATACATAAAACAAGAGCTTCAAATTAGCTCAGATACCGTTCCATAAACCCAATATGTAATAGACAAGACCTACTCCTTGCTCAGAGAACTGGACTCAACACGCCCGATTCACCGCACAAGAATATATCTGACTAGTAATAATCTTAAAACCTATGTATTGATATCTCTCTGTTAGTGTGTCAAGTGGGTGTAAGGCGGCATAAACACAGCCGTGAAAAGCAGCTAAACCCCATTATAAAAATAAATTACTTTTAAAAACCCATGAAACAAAGACAGGGAAAGAGAGAGAAATTCTTACACAATTCGTTCAGGGGCTGTGATGCAACCTGGACTGACCATATCTAGACCCACAGCTGGATGAGACATAAGGGTGGACACTCTTGGGGCTGAGAGGTTTGGTGAGGTTGGGTGAGCAAACGCAGACCCTTTAAAGTAATACTGCGTGCTACCCATCGCATGGGTCCCAAATCTCCAGGTTCAAGGGCAACTTCCTACATCGAAAACATGCATGAGAAACCCAGAAGATGGTACACCGTGTGATGGGGAAAGGTTTCTAAAACGCACCTCATTTCTCATCTCCTTGTGCTCGGGTTCGCCATTCCAGCCACTTTACTAGCAATCTCCCTACTTGGAGCCTCAGCACCTTTAACCTCCTGTTCCGTACAGGTTGCAATTTGTCCTGAGGATGAACGGGAAGACGGGGAACCAATGAGAGACTAGCTCTTGGTGTTGGGACAGGCACAGGTCACTCTATTTTCCCATCAGGAAGAAGAATTAACCACAGGCTCAGCCTGACCCCCGGAACCAGAACAGGGCCTGAAGCCATCCTGCGCTTTTGCGGCCAGCTCCCAAAAAAGCGACTTGTAAAATGGAGCTTCAGGGCACTGCAATTCACAAACCTGCAGAGTTATAAATGATAACTCTCGTCCACAAATATATTGAGGGAAGGCAAAGAAGAGGATTTGAAATCAAGGCAGAATTGCAGGAAACAGATTTCAGGAGGTAGATTCGAATCGCCTTTAAAGCACATGAAAAGCGGCAAAACGTTGACAATGATGCCCTTGGCCAAAAAGGGCGTATGCGTTTTTTCCTGAATATATTCAGGAAAAAACGCATACGCCCTTTTTGGCCAACCAAGCAACCTGGAAAGGCAAATCAGCGCTACAAAGAAGTCTCGCTTCCCATCGGTCAAAAGGGCCATGCTGAAAAAAGTGTCAAAACCAGAAATGCAGGACAGGCCATGGAGAAATGGGAGCCTTGCTACACTGATGGGCGGGATGTAAATTGCCAACAGCCACTCTGGAGAAGTGTACGGTGTGTCCTGAAACATCTAAAAAACACAGTTTAGAGAGCATAGGGCACTTCCACGCATGGGGGGATAAAGTGGGAAAATTGAAAATCAGCAAGACACAAGCACCCCAAAGTTTAGGGCTGCTCTGTTGACAAGGACCTCCACTTCATTCCACCTTAAATATCCCAGGAAAGCGAAAAATGGATAAAAAAGTTGTGGTCCTTATGTACAATGGAATATCACTCAGCCATGAAATCAATGTCATAAGGCTAGTAGCAGCATGATGAGTGGATTTAGGTAAGACGATTCTAAGTGAAATAAGTCACACAGAAAAGGACACTTCTCATAAGGTGTCACTTATAGAGGGAATGTAAAAACCGTTACACTTGAACTGAATTACAAAACAGAACAGAGTCACACATGCAGAAAACACACTATGGCTGCTTAACGGGAAAGGTGAGGTGGGGTGATACATAAAACAAGAGCTTCAAATTAGCTCAGATACCGTTCCATAAACCCAATATGTAATAGACAAGACCTACTCCTTGCTCAGAGAACTGGACTCAACACGCCCGATTCACCGCACAAGAATATATCTGACTAGTAATAATCTTAAAACCTATGTATTGATATCTCTCTGTTAGTGTGTCAAGTGGGTGTAAGGCGGCATAAACACAGCCGTGAAAAGCAGCTAAACCCCATTATAAAAATAAATTACTTTTAAAAACCCATGAAACAAAGACAGGGAAAGAGAGAGAAATTCTTACACAATTCGTTCAGGGGCTGTGATGCAACCTGGACTGACCATATCTAGACCCACAGCTGGATGAGACATAAGGGTGGACACTCTTGGGGCTGAGAGGTTTGGTGAGGTTGGGTGAGCAAACGCAGACCCTTTAAAGTAATACTGCGTGCTACCCATCGCATGGGTCCCAAATCTCCAGGTTCAAGGGCAACTTCCTACATCGAAAACATGCATGAGAAACCCAGAAGATGGTACACCGTGTGATGGGGAAAGGTTTCTAAAACGCACCTCATTTCTCATCTCCTTGTGCTCGGGTTCGCCATTCCAGCCACTTTACTAGCAATCTCCCTACTTGGAGCCTCAGCACCTTTAACCTCCTGTTCCGTACAGGTTGCAATTTGTCCTGAGGATGAACGGGAAGACGGGGAACCAATGAGAGACTAGCTCTTGGTGTTGGGACAGGCACAGGTCACTCTATTTTCCCATCAGGAAGAAGAATTAACCACAGGCTCAGCCTGACCCCCGGAACCAGAACAGGGCCTGAAGCCATCCTGCGCTTTTGCGGCCAGCTCCCAAAAAAGCGACTTGTAAAATGGAGCTTCAGGGCACTGCAATTCACAAACCTGCAGAGTTATAAATGATAACTCTCGTCCAGAAATATATTGAGGGAAGGCAAAGAAGAGGATTTGAAATCAAGGCAGAATTGCAGGAAACAGATTTCAGGAGGTAGATTCGAATCGCCTTTAAAGCACATGAAAAGCGGCAAAACGTTGACAATGATGCCCTTGGCCAAAAAGGGCGTATGCGTTTTTTCCTGAATATATTCAGGAAAAAACGCATACGCCCTTTTTGGCCAACCAAGCAACCTGGAAAGGCAAATCAGCTCTACAAAGAAGTCTCGCTTCCCATCGGTCAAAAGGGCCATGCTGAAAAAAGTGTCAAAACCAGAAATGCAGGACAGGCCATGGAGAAATGGGAGCCTTGCTACACTGATGGGCGGGATGTAAATTGCCAACAGCCACTCTGGAGAAGTGTACGGTGTGTCCTGAAACATCTAAAAAACACAGCTTAGAGAGCATAGGGCACTTCCACGCATGGGGGGATAAAGTGGGAAAATTGAAAATCAGCAAGACACAAGCACCCCAAAGTTTAGGGCTGCTCTGTTGACAAGGACCTCCACTTCATTGCACCTTAAATATCCCAGGAAAGCGAAAAATGGATAAAAAAGTTGTGGTCCTTATGTACAATGTAATATCACTCAGCCATGAAATCAATGTCATAAGGCTAGTAGCAGCATGATGAGTGGATTTAGGTAAGACGATTCTAAGTGAAATAAGTCACACAGAAAAGGACACTTCTCATAAGGTGTCACTTATAGAGGGAATGTAAAAACCGTTACACTTGAACTGAATTACAAAACAGAACAGAGTCACACATGCAGAAAACACACTATGGCTGCTTAACGGGAAAGGTGAGGTGGGGTGATACATAAAACAAGAGCTTCAAATTAGCTCAGATACCGTTCCATAAACCCAACATGTAATAGACAAGACCTACTCCTTGCTCAGAGAACTGGACTCAACACGCCCGATTCACCGCACAAGAATATATCTGACTAGTAATAATCTTAAAACCTATGTATTGATATCTCTCTGTTAGTGTGTCAAGTGGGTGTAAGGCGGCATAAACACAGCCGTGAAAAGCAGCTAAACCCCATTATAAAAATAAATTACTTTTAAAAACCCATGAAACAAAGACAGGGAAAGAGAGAGAAATTCTTACACAATTTGTTCAGGGGCTGTGATGCAACCTGGACTGACCATATCTAGACCCACAGCTGGATGAGACATAAGGGTGGACACTCTTGGGGCTGAGAGGTTTGGTGAGGTTGGGTGAGCAAACGCAGACCCTTTAAAGTAATACTGCGTGCTACCCATCGCATGGGTCCCAAATCTCCAGGTTCAAGGGCATCTTCCTACATCGAAAACATGCATGAGAAACCCAGAAGATGGTACACCGTGTGATGGGGAAAGGTTTCTAAAACGCACCTCATTTCTCATCTCCTTGTGCTCGGGTTCGCCATTCCAGCCACTTTACCAGCAATCTCCCTTCTTGGAGCATCAGCACCTTTAACCTCCTGTTCCGTACAGGTTGCAATTTGTCCTGAGGATGAACGGGAAGACAGGGAACCAATGAGAGACTAGCTCTTGGTGTTGGGACAGGCACAGGTCACTCTATTTTCCCATCAGGAAGAAGAATTAACCACAGGCTCAGCCTGCCCCCCGGAACCAGAACAGGGCCTGAAGCCATCCTGCGCTTTTGCGGCCAGCTCCCAAAAAAGCGACTTGTAAAATGGAGCTTCAGGGCACTGCAATTCACAAACCTGCAGAGTTAAAAATGATAACTCTCGTCCACAAATATATTGAGGGAAGGCAAAGAAGAGGATTTGAAATCAAGGCAGAATTGCAGGAAACTGATTTCAGGAGGTAGATTCGAATCGCCTTTAAAGCACATGAAAAGCGGCAAAACGTTGACAATGATGCCCTTGGCCAAAAAGGGCGTATGCGTTTTTTCCTGAATATATTCAGGAAAAAACGCATACGCCCTTTTTGGCCAACCAAGCAACCTGGAAAGGCAAATCAGCGCTACAAAGAAGTCTCGCTTCCCATCGGTCAAAAGGGCCATGCTGAAAAAAGTGTCAAAACCAGAAATGCAGGACAGGCCATGGAGAAATGGGAGCCTTGCTACACTGATGGGCGGGATGTAAATTGCCAACAGCCACTCTGGAGAAGTGTACGGTGTGTCCTGAAACATATAAAAAACACAGCTTAGAGAGCATAGGGCACTTCCACGCATGGGGGGATAAAGTGGGAAAATTGAAAATCAGCAAGACACAAGCACCCCAAAGTTTAGGGCTTCTCTGTTGACAAGGACCTCCACTTCATTCCACCTTAAATATCCCAGGAAAGCGAAAAATGGATAAAAAAGTTGTGGTCCTTATGTACAATGGAATATCACTCAGCCATGAAATCAATGTCATAAGGCTAGTAGCAGCATGATGAGTGGATTTAGGTAAGACGATTCTAAGTGAAATAAGTCACACAGAAAAGGACACTTCTCATAAGGTGTCACTTATAGAGGGAATGTAAAAACCGTTACACTTGAACTGAATTACAAAACAGAACAGAGTCACACATGCAGAAAACACACTATGGCTGCTTAACGGGAAAGGTGAGGTGGGGTGATACATAAAACAAGAGCTTCAAATTAGCTCAGATACCGTTCCATAAACCCAATATGTAATAGACAAGACCTACTCCTTGTTCAGAGAACTGGACTCAACACGCCCGATTCACCGCACAAGAATATATCTGACTAGTAATAATCTTAAAACCTATGTATTGATATCTCGCTGTTAGTTTGTCAAGTGGGTGTAAGGCGGCATAAACACAGCCGTGAAAAGCAGCTAAACCCCATTATAAAAATAAATTACTTTTAAAAACCCATGAAACAAAGACAGGGAAAGAGAGAGAAATTCTTACACAATTCGTTCAGGGGCTGTGATGCAACCTGGACTGACCATATCTAGACCCACAGCTGGATGAGACATAAGGGTGGACACTCTTGGGGCTGAGAGGTTTGGTGAGGTTGGGTGAGCAAACGCAGACCCTTTAAAGTAATACTGCGTGCTACCCATCGCATGGGTCCCAAATCTCCAGGTTCAAGGGCAACTTCCTACATCGAAAACATGCATGAGAAACCCAGAAGATGGTACACCGTGTGATGGGGAAAGGTTTCTAAAACGCACCTCATTTCTCATCTCCTTGTGCTCGGGTTCGCCATTCCAGCCACTTTACTAGCAATCTCCCTACTTGGAGCCTCAGCACCTTTAACCTCCTGTTCCGTACAGGTTGCAATTTGTCCTGAGGATGAACGGGAAGACGGGAAACCAATGAGAGACTAGCTCTTGGTGTTGGGACAGGCACAGGTCACTCTATTTTCCCATCAGGAAGAAGAATTAACCACAGGCTCAGCCTGCCCCCCGGAACCAGAACAGGGCCTGAAGCCATCCTGCGCTTTTGCGGCCAGCTCCCAAAAAAGCGACTTGTAAAATGGAGCTTCAGGGCACTGCAATTCAAACCTGCAGAGTTATAAATGATAACTCTCGTCCACAAATATATTGAGGGAAGGCAAAGAAGAGGATTTGAAATCAAGGCAGAATTGCAGGAAACAGATTTCAGGAGGTAGATTCGAATCGCCTTTAAAGCACATGAAAAGCACAAAACGTTGACAATTATGCCCCTGGCCAAAAAGGGCGTATGCGTTTTTTCCTGAATATATTCAGGAAAAAACGCATACGCCCTTTTTGGCCAACCAAGCAACCTGGAAAGGCAAATCAGCGCTACAAAGAAGTCTCGCTTCCCATCGGTCAAAAGGGCCATGCTGAAAAAAGTGTCAAAACCAGAAATGCAGGACAGGCCATGGAGAAATGGGAGCCTTGCTACACTGATGGGCGGGATGTAAATTGCCAACAGCCACTCTGGAGAAGTGTACGGTGTGTCCTGAAACATCTAAAAAACACAGCTTAGAGAGCATAGGGCACTTCCACGCATGGGGGGATAAAGTGGGAAAATTGAAAATCAGCAAGACACAAGCACCCCAAAGTTTAGGGCTGCTCTGTTGACAAGGACCTCGACTTCATTCCACCTTAAATATCCCAGGAAAGCGAAAAATGGATAAAAAAGTTGTGGTCCTTATGTACAATGGAATATCACTCAGCCATGAAATCAATGTCATAAGGCTAGTAGCAGCATGATGAGTGGATTTAGGTAAGACGATTCTAAGTGAAATAAGTCACACAGAAAAGGACACTTCTCATAAGGTGTCACTTATAGAGGGAATGTAAAAACCGTTACACTTGAACTGAATTACAAAACAGAACAGAGTCACACATGCAGAAAACACACTATGGCTGCTTAACGGGAAAGGTGAGGTGGGGTGATACATAAAACAAGAGCTTCAAAGTAGCTCAGATACCGTTCCATAAACCCAATATGTAATAGACAAGACCTACTCCTTGCTCAGAGAACTGGACTCAACACGCCCGATTCACCGCACAAGAATATATCTGACTAGTAATAATCTTAAAACCTATGTATTGATATCTCTCTGTTAGTGTGTCAAGTGGGTGTAAGGCGGCATAAACACAGCCGTGAAAAGCAGCTAAATCCCATTATAAAAATAAATTACTTTTAAAAACCCATGAAACAAAGACAGGGAAAGAGAGAGAAATTCTTACACAATTCGTTCAGGGGCTGTGATGCAACCTGGACTGACCATATCTAGACCCACAGCTGGATGAGACATAAGGGTGGACACTCTTGGGGCTGAGAGGTTTGGTGAGGTTGGGTGAGCAAACGCAGACCCTTTAAAGTAATACTGCGTGCTACCCATCGCATGGGTCCCAAATCTCCAGGTTCAAGGGCAACTTCCTACATCGAAAACATGCATGAGAAACCCAGAAGATGGTACACCGTGTGATGGGGAAAGGTTTCTAAAACGCACCTCATTTCTCATCTCCTTGTGCTCGGGTTCGCCATTCCAGCCACTTTACTAGCAATCTCCCTACTTGGAGCCTCAGCACCTTTAACCTCCTGTTCCGTACAGGTTGCAATTTGTCCTGAGGATGAACGGGAAGACGGGGAACCAATGAGAGACTAGCTCTTGGTGTTGGGACAGGCACAGGTCACTCTATTTTCCCATCAGGAAGAAGAATTAACCACAGGCTCAGCCTGCCCTCCGGAACCAGAACAGGGCCTGAAGCCATCCTGCGCTTTTGCGGCCAGCTCCCAAAAAAGCGACTTGTAAAATGGAGCTTCAGGGCACTGCAATTCACAAACCTGCAGAGTTATAAATGATAACTCTCGTCCACAAATATATTGAGGGAAGGCAAAGAAGAGGATTTGAAATCAAGGCAGAATTGCAGGAAACAGATTTCAGGAGGTAGATTCGAATCGCCTTTAAAGCACATGAAAAGCGGCAAAACGTTGACAATGATGCCCTTGGCCAAAAAGGGCGTATGCGTTTTTTCCTGAATATATTCAGGAAAAAACGCATACGCCCTTTTTGGCCAACCAAGCAACCTGGAAAGGCAAATCAGCGCTACAAAGAAGTCTCGCTTCCCATCGGTCAAAAGGGCCATGCTGAAAAAAGTGTCAAAACCAGAAATGCAGGACAGGCCATGGAGAAATGGGAGCCTTGCTACACTGATGGGCGGGATGTAAATTGCCAACAGCCACTCTGGAGAAGTGTACGGTGTGTCCTGAAACATCTAAAAAACACAGCTTAGAGAGCATAGGGCACTTCCACGCATGGGGGGATAAAGTGGGAAAATTGAAAATCAGCAAGACACAAGCACCCCAAAGTTTAGGGCTGCTCTGTTGACAAGGACCTCTACTTCATTCCACCTTAAATATCCCAGGAAAGCGAAAAATGGATAAAAAAGTTGTGGTCCTTATGTAAAATGGAATATCACTCAGCCATGAAATCAATGTCATAAGGCTAGTAGCAGCATGATGAGTGGATTTAGGTAAGACGATTCTAAGTGAAATAAGTCACACAGAAAAGGACACTTCTCATAAGGTGTCACTTATAGAGGGAATGTAAAAACCGTTACACTTGAACTGAATTACAAAACAGAACAGAGTCACACATGCAGAAAACACACTATGGCTGCTTAACGGGAAAGGTGAGGTGGGGTGATCCATAAAACAAGAGCTTCAAATTAGCTCAGATACCGTTCCATCAACCCAATATGTAATAGACAAGACCTACTCCTTGCTCAGAGAACTGGACTCAACACGCCCGATTCACCGCACAAGAATATATCTGACTAGTAATAATCTTAAAACCTATGTATTGATATCTCTCTGTTAGTGTGTCAAGTGGGTGTAAGGCGGCATAAACACAGCCGTGAAAAGCAGCTAAACCCCATTATAAAAATAAATTACTTTTAAAAACCCATGAAACAAAGACAGGGAAAGAGAGAGAAATTCTTACACAATTCGTTCAGGGGCTGTGATGCAACCTGGACTGACCATATCTAGACCCACAGCTGGATGAGACATAAGGGTGGACACTCTTGGGGCTGAGAGGTTTGGTGAGGTTGGGTGAGCAAACGCAGACCCTTTAAAGTAATACTGAGTGCTACCCATCGCATGGGTCCCAAATCTCCAGGTTCAAGGGCAACTTCCTACATCGAAAACATGCATGAGAAACCCAGAAGATGGTACACCGTGTGATGGGGAAAGGTTTCTAAAACGCACCTCATTTCTCATCTCCTTGTGCTCGGGTTCGCCATTCCAGCCACTTTACTAGCAATCTCCCTACTTGGAGCCTCAGCACCTTTAACCTCCTGTTCCGTACAGGTTGCAATTTGTCCTGAGGATGAACGGGAAGACGGGGAACCAATGAGAGACTAGCTCTTGGTGTTGGGACAGGCACAGGTGACTCTATTTTCCCATCAGGAAGAAGAATTAACCACAGGCTCAGCCTGACCCCCGGAACCAGAACAGGGCCTGAAGCCATCCTGCGCTTTTGCGGCCAGCTCCTAAAAAAGCGACTTGTAAAATGGAGCTTCAGGGCACTGCAATTCACAAACCTGCAGAGTTATAAATGATAACTCTCGTCCAGAAATATATTGAGGGAAGGCAAAGAAGAGGATTTGAAATCAAGGCAGAATTGCAGGAAACAGATTTCAGGAGGTAGATTCGAATCGCCTTTAAAGCACATGAAAAGCGGCAAAACGTTGACAATGATGCCCTTGGCCAAAAAGGGCGTATGCGTTTTTTCCTGAATATATTCAGGAAAAAACGCATACGCCCTTTTTGGCCAACCAAGCAACCTGGAAAGGCAAATCAGCGCTACAAAGAAGTCTCGCTTCCCATCGGTCAAAAGGGCCATGCTGAAAAAAGTGTCAAAACCAGAAATGCAGGACAGGCCATGGAGAAATGGGAGCCTTGCTACACTGATGGGCGGGATGTAAATTGCCAACAGCCACTCTGGAGAAGTGTACGGTGTGTCCTGAAACATCTAAAAAACACAGCTTAGAGAGCATAGGGCACTTCCACGCATGGGGGGATAGAGTGGGAAAATTGAAAATCAGCAAGACACAAGCACCCCAAAGTTTAGGGCTGCTCTGTTGACAAGGACCTCCACTTCATTCCACCTTAAATATCCCAGGAAAGCGAAAAATGGATAAAAAAGTTGTGGTCCTTATGTACAATGGAATATCACTCAGCCATGAAATCAATGTCATAAGGCTAGTAGCAGCATGATGAGTGGATTTAGGTAAGACGATTCTAAGTGAAATAAGTCACACAGAAAAGGACACTTCTCATAAGGTGTCACTTATAGAGGGAATGTAAAAACCGTTACACTTGAACTGAATTACAAAACAGAACAGAGTCACACATGCAGAAAACACACTATGGCTGCTTAACGGGAAAGGTGAGGTGGGGTGATACATAAAACAAGAGCTTCAAATTAGCTCAGATACCGTTCCATAAACCCAATATGTAATAGACAAGACCTACTCCTTGCTCAGAGAACTGGACTCAACACGCCCGATTCACCGCACAAGAATATATCTGACTAGTAATAATCTTAAAACCTATGTATTGATATCTCTCTGTTAGTGTGTCAAGTGGGTGTAAGGCGGCATAAACACAGCCGTGAAAAGCAGCTAAACCCCATTATAAAAATAAATTACTTTTAAAAACCCATGAAACAAAGACAGGGAAAGAGAGAGAAATTCTTACACAATTCGTTCAGGGGCTGTGATGCAACCTGGACTGACCATATCTAGACCCACAGCTGGATGAGACATAAGGGTGGACACTCTTGGGGCTGAGAGGTTTGGTGAGGTTGGGTGAGCAAACGCAGACCCTTTAAAGTAATCCTGAGTGCTACCCATCGCATGGGTCCCAAATCTCCAGGTTCAAGGGCAACTTCCTACATCGAAAACATGCATGAGAAACCCAGAAGATGGTACACCGTGTGATGGGGAAAGGTTTCTAAAACGCACCTCATTTCTCATCTCCTTGTGCTCGGGTTCGCCATTCCAGCCACTTTACTAGCAATCTCCCTACTTGGAGCCTCAGCACCTTTAACCTCCTGTTCCGTACAGGTTGCAATTTGTCCTGAGGATGAACGGGAAGACGGGGAACCAATGAGAGACTAGCTCTTGGTGTTGGGACAGGCACAGGTCACTCTATTTTCCCATCAGGAAGAAGAATTAACCACAGGCTCAGCCTGCCCCCCGGAACCAGAACAGGGTCTGAAGCCATCCTGCGCTTTTGCGGCCAGCTCCCAAAAAAGCGACTTGTAAAATGGAGCTTCAGGGCACTGCAATTCACAAACCTGCAGAGTTATAAATGATAACTCTCGTCCACAAATATATTGAGGGAAGGCAAAGAAGAGGATTGGAAATCAAGGCAGAATTGCAGGAAACAGATTTCAGGAGGTAGATTCGAATCGCCTTTAAAGCACATGAAAAGCGGCAAAACGTTGACAATGATGCCCTTGGCCAAAAAGGGCGTATGCGTTTTTTCCTGAATATATTCAGGAAAAAACGCATACGCCCTTTTTGGCCAACCAAGCAACCTGGAAAGGCAAATCAGCGCTACAAAGAAGTCTCGCTTCCCATCGGTCAAAAGGGCCATGCTGAAAAAAGTGTCAAAACCAGAAATGCAGGACAAGCCATGGAGAAATGGGAGCCTTGCTACACTGATGGGCGGGATGTAAATTGCCAACAGCCACTCTGGAGAAGTGTACGGTGTGTCCTGAAACATCTAAAAAACACAGCTTAGAGAGCATAGGGCACTTCCACGCATGGGGGGATAAAGTGGGAAAATTGAAAATCAGCAAGACACAAGCACCCCAAAGTTTAGGGCTGCTCTGTTGACAAGGACCTCCACTTCATTCCACCTTAAATATCCCAGGAAAGCGAAAAATGGATAAAAAAGTTGTGGTCCTTATGTACAATGGAATATCACTCAGCCATGAAATCAATGTCATAAGGCTAGTAGCAGCATGATGAGTGGATTTAGGTAAGACGATTCTAAGTGAAATAAGTCACACAGAAAAGGACACTTCTCATAAGGTGTCACTTATAGAGGGAATGTAAAAACCGTTACACT
Organism: Balaenoptera physalus; assembly: GCF_965194825.1. Taxonomy (NCBI): domain Eukaryota; kingdom Metazoa; phylum Chordata; class Mammalia; order Artiodactyla; family Balaenopteridae; genus Balaenoptera; species Balaenoptera physalus. Next base: position 119,492 of record NW_028126067.1, on the reverse strand, counting down.
TGAACTGAATTACAAAACAGAACAGAGTCACACATGCAGAAAACACACTATGGCTGCTTAACGGGAAAGGTGAGGTGGGGTGATACATAAAACAAGAGCTTCAAATTAGCTCAGATACCGTTCCATAAACCCAATATGTAATAGACAAGACCTACTCCTTGCTCAGAGAACTGGACTCAACATGCCCGATTCACCGCACAAGAATATATCTGACTAGTAATAATCTTAAAACCTATGTATTGATATCTCTCTGTTAGTGTGTCAAGTGGGTGTAAGGCGGCATAAACACAGCCGTGAAAAGCAGCTAAACCCCATTATAAAAATAAATTACTTTTAAAAACCCATGAAACAAAGACAGGGAAAGAGAGAGAAATTATTACACAATTTGTTCAGGGGCTGTGATGCAACCTGGACTGACCATATCTAGACCCACAGCTGGATGAGACATAAGGGTGGCCACTCTTGGGGCTGAGAGGTTTGGTGAGGTTGGGTGAGCAAACGCAGACCCTTTAAAGTAATACTGCGTGCTACCCATCGCATGGGTCCCAAATCTCCAGGTTCAAGGGCAACTTCCTACATCGAAAACATGCATGAGAAACCCAGAAGATGGTACACTGTGTGATGGGGAAAGGTTTCTAAAACGCACCTCATTTCTCATCTCCTTGTGCTCGGGTTCGCCATTCCAGCCACTTTACTAGCAATCTCCCTACTTGGAGCCTCAGCACCTTTAACCTCCTGTTCCGTACAGGTTGCAATTTGACCTGAGGATGAACGGGAAGACGGGGAACCAATGAGAGACTAGCTCTTGGTGTTGGGACAGGCACAGGTCACTCTATTTTCCCATCAGGAAGAAGAATTAACCACAGGCTCAGCCTGACCCCCGGAACCAGAACAGGGCCTGAAGCCATCCTGCGCTTTTGCGGCCAGCTCCCAAAAAAGCGACTTGTAAAATGGAGCTTCAGGGCACTGCAATTCACAAACCTGCAGAGTTATAAATGATAACTCTCGTCCACAAATATATTGAGGGAAGGCAAAGAAGAGGATTTGAAATCAAGGCAGAATTGCAGGAAACAGATTTCAGGAGGTAGATTCGAATCGCCTTTAAAGCACATGAAAAGCGGCAAAACGTTGACAATGATGCCCTTGGCCAAAAAGGGCGTATGCGTTTTTTCCTGAATATATTCAGGAAAAAACGCATACGCCCTTTTTGGCCAACCAAGCAACCTGGAAAGGCAAATCAGCGCTACAAAGAAGTCTCGCTTCCCATCGGTCAAAAGGGCCATGCTGAAAAAAGTGTCAAAACCAGAAATGCAGGACAGGCCATGGAGAAATGGGAGCCTTGCTACACTGATGGGCGGGATGTAAATTGCCAACAGCCACTCTGGAGAAGTGTACGGTGTGTCCTGAAACATCTAAAAAACACAGCTTAGAGAGCATAGGGCACTTCCACGCATGGGGGGATAAAGTGGGAAAATTGAAAATCAGCAAGACACAAGCACCCCAAAGTTTAGGGCTGCTCTGTTGACAAGGACCTCCACTTCATTCCACCTTAAATATCCCAGGAAAGCGAAAAATGGATAAAAAAGTTGTGGTCCTTATGTACAATGGAATATCACTCAGCCATGAAATCAATGTCATAAGGCTAGTAGCAGCATGATGAGTGGATTTAGGTAAGACGATTCTAAGTGAAATAAGTCACACAGAAAAGGACACTTCTCATAAGGTGTCACTTATAGAGGGAATGTAAAAACCGTTACACTTGAACTGAATTACAAAACAGAACAGAGTCACACATGCAGAAAACACACTATGGCTGCTTAACGGGAAAGGTGAGGTGGGGTGATACATAAAACAAGAGCTTCAAATTAGCTCAGATACCGTTCCATAAACCCAATATGTAATAGACAAGACCTACTCCTTGCTCAGAGAACTGGACTCAACACGCCCGATTCACCGCACAAGAATATATCTGACTAGTAATAATCTTAAAACCTATGTATTGATATCTCTCTGTTAGTGTGTCAAGTGGGTGTAAGGCGGCATAAACACAGCCGTGAAAAGCAGCTAAACCCCATTATAAAAATAAATTACTTTTAAAAACCCATGAAACAAAGACAGGGAAAGAGAGAGAAATTCTTACACAATTCGTTCAGGGGCTGTGATGCAACCTGGACTGACCATATCTAGACCCACAGCTGGATGAGACATAAGGGTGGACACTCTTGGGGCTGAGAGGTTTGGTGAGGTTGGGTGAGCAAACGCAGACCCTTTAAAGTAATACTGAGTGCTACCCATCGCATGGGTCCCAAATCTCCAGGTTCAAGGGCAACTTCCTACATCGAAATCATGCATGAGAAACCCAGAAGATGGTACACCGTGTGATGGGGAAAGGTTTCTAAAACGCACCTCATTTCTCATCTCCTTGTGCTCGGGTTCGCCATTCCAGCCACTTTACTAGCAATCTCCCTACTTGGAGCCTCAGCACCTTTAACCTCCTGTTCCGTACAGGTTGCAATTTGTCCTGAGGATGAACGGGAAGACGGGGAACCAATGAGAGACTAGCTCTTGGTGTTGGGACAGGCACAGGTCACTCTATTTTCCCATCAGGAAGAAGAATTAACCACAGGCTCAGCCTGCCCCCCGGAACCAGAACAGGGCCTGAAGCCATCCTGCGCTTTTGCGGCCAGCTCCCAAAAAAGCGACTTGTAAAATGGAGCTTCAGGGCACTGCAATTCACAAACCTGCAGAGTTATAAATGATAACTCTCGTCCACAAATATATTGAGGGAAGGCAAAGAAGAGGATTTGAAATCAAGGCAGAATTGCAGGAAACAGATTTCAGGAGGTAGATTCGAATCGCCTTTAAAGCACATGAAAAGCGGCAAAACGTTGACAATGATGCCCTTGGCCAAAAAGGGCGTATGCGTTTTTTCCTGAATATATTCAGGAAAAAACGCATACGCCCTTTTTGGCCAACCAAGCAACCTGGAAAGGCAAATCAGCGCTACAAAGAAGTCTCGCTTCCCATCGGTCAAAAGGGCCATGCTGAAAAAATTGTCAAAACCAGAAATGCAGGACAGGCCATGGAGAAATGGGAGCCTTGCTACACTGATGGGTGGGATGTAAATTGCCAACAGCCACTCTGGAGAAGTGTACGGTGTGTCCTGAAACATCTAAAAAACACAGCTTAGAGAGCATAGGGCACTTCCACGCATTGGGGGATAAAGTGGGAAAATTGAAAATCAGCAAGACACAAGCACCCCAAAGTTTAGGGCTGCTCTGTTGACAAGGACCTCCACTTCATTCCACCTTAAATATCCCAGGAAAGCGAAAAATGGATAAAAAAGTTGTGGTCCTTATGTACAATGGAATATCACTCAGCCATGAAATCAATGTCATAAGGCTAGTAGCAGCATGATGAGTGGATTTAGGTAAGACGATTCTAAGTGAAATAAGTCACACAGAAAGGGACACTTCTCATAAGGTGTCACTTATAGAGGGAATGTAAAAACCGTTACACTTGAACTGAATTACAAAACAGAACAGAGTCACACATGCAGAAAACACACTATGGCTGCTTAACGGGAAAGGTGAGGTGGGGTGATACATAAAACAAGAGCTTCAAATTAGCTCAGATACCGTTCCATAAACCCAATATGTAATAGACAAGACCTACTCCTTGCTCAGAGAAATGGACTCAACACGCCCGATTCACCGCACAAGAATATATCTGACTAGTAATAATCTTAAAACCTATGTATTGATATCTCTCTGTTAGTGTGTCAAGTGGGTGTAAGGCGGCATAAACACAGCCGTGAAAAGCAGCTAAACCCCATTATAAAAATAAATTACTTTTAAAAACCCATGAAACAAAGACAGGGAAAGAGAGAGAAATTATTACACAATTCGTTCAGGGGCTGTGATGCAACCTGGACTGACCATATCTAGACCCACAGCTGGATGAGACATAAGGGTGGACACTCTTGGGGCTGAGAGGTTTGGTGAGGTTGGGTGAGCAAACGCAGACCCTTTAAAGTAATACTGCGTGCTACCCATCGCATGGGTCCCAAATCTCCAGGTTCAAGGGCAACTTCCTACATCGAAAACATGCATGAGAAACCCAGAAGATGGTACACCGTGTGATGGGGAAAGGTTTCTAAAACGCACCTCATTTCTCATCTCCTTGTGCTCGGGTTCGCCATTCCAGCCACTTTACTAGCAATCTCCCTACTTGGAGCCTCAGCACCTTTAACCTCCTGTTCCGTACAGGTTGCAATTTGTCCTGAGGATGAACGGGAAGACGGGGAACCAATGAGAGACTAGCTCTTGGTGTTGGGACAGGCACAGGTCACTCTATTTTCCCATCAGGAAGAAGAATTAACCACAGGCTCAGCCTGCCCCCCGGAACCAGAACAGGGCCTGAAGCCATCCTGCGCTTTTGCGGCCAGCTCCCAAAAAAGCGACTTGTAAAATGGAGCTTCAGGGCACTGCAATTCACAAACCTGCAGAGTTATAAATGATAACTCTCGTCCACAAATATATTGAGGGAAGGCAAAGAAGAGGATTTGAAATCAAGGCAGAATTGCAGGAAACAGATTTCAGGAGGTAGATTCGAATCGCCTTTAAAGCACATGAAAAGCGGCAAAACGTTGACAATGATGCCCTTGGCCAAAAAGGGCGTATGCGTTTTTTCCTGAATATATTCAGGAAAAAACGCATACGCCCTTTTTGGCCAACCAAGCAACCTGGAAAGGCAAATCAGCGCTACAAAGAAGTCTCGCTTCCCATCGGTCAAAAGGGCCATGCTGAAAAAAGTGTCAAAACCAGAAATGCAGGACAGGCCATGGAGAAATGGGAGCCTTGCTACACTGATGGGCGGGATGTAAATTGCCAACAGCCACTCTGGAGAAGTGTACGGTGTGTCCTGAAACATCTAAAAAACACAGCTTAGAGAGCATAGGGCACTTCCACGCATGGGGGGATAAAGTGGGAAAATTGAAAATCAGCAAGACACAAGCACCCCAAAGTTTAGGGCTGCTCTGTTGACAAGGACCTCCACTTCATTCCACCTTAAATATCCCAGGAAAGCGAAAAATGGATAAAAAAGTTGTGGTCCTTATGTACAATGGAATATCACTCAGCCATGAAATCAATGTCATAAGGCTAGTAGCAGCATGATGAGTGGATTTAGGTAAGACGATTCTAAGTGAAATAAGTCACACAGAAAAGGACACTTCTCATAAGGTGTCACTTATAGAGGGAATGTAAAAACCGTTACACTTGAACTGAATTACAAAACAGAACAGAGTCACACATGCAGAAAACACACTATGGCTGCTTAACGGGAAAGGTGAGGTGGGGTGATACATAAAACAAGAGCTTCAAATTAGCTCAGATACCGTTCCATAAACCCAATATGTAATAGACAAGACCTACTCCTTGCTCAGAGAACTGGACTCAACACGCCCGATTCACCGCACAAGAATATATCTGACTAGTAATAATCTTAAAACCTATGTATTGATATCTCTCTGTTAGTGTGTCAAGTGGGTGTAAGGCGGCATAAACACAGCCGTGAAAAGCAGCTAAACCCCATTATAAAAATAAATTACTTTTAAAAACCCATGAAACAAAGACAGGGAAAGAGAGAGAAATTCTTACACAATTCGTTCAGGGGCTGTGATGCAACCTGGACTGACCATATCTAGACCCACAGCTGGATGAGACATAAGGGTGGACACTCTTGGGGCTGAGAGGTTTGGTGAGGTTGGGTGAGCAAACGCAGACCCTTTAAAGTAATACTGCGTGCTACCCATCGCATGGGTCCCAAATCTCCAGGTTCAAGGGCAACTTCCTACATCGAAAACATGCATGAGAAACCCAGAAGATGGTACACCGTGTGATGGGGAAAGGTTTCTAAAACGCACCTCATTTCTCATCTCCTTGTGCTCGGGTTCGCCATTCCAGCCACTTTACTAGCAATCTCCCTACTTGGAGCCTCAGCACCTTTAACCTCCTGTTCCGTACAGGTTGCAATTTGTCCTGAGGATGAATGGGAAGACGGGGAACCAATGAGAGACGAGCTCTTGGTGTTGGGACAGGCACAGGTCACTCTATTTTCCCATCAGGAAGAAGAATTAACCACAGGCTCAGCCTGCCCCCCGGAACCAGAACAGGGCCTGAAGCCATCCTGCGCTTTTGCGGCCAGCTCCCAAAAAAGCGACTTGTAAAATGGAGCTTCAGGGCACTGCAATTCACAAACCTGCAGAGTTATAAATGATAACTCTCGTCCACAAATATATTGAGGGAAGGCAAAGAAGAGGATTTGAAATCAAGGCAGAATTGCAGGAAACAGATTTCAGGAGGTAGATTCGAATCGCCTTTAAAGCACATGAAAAGCGGCAAAACGTTGACAATGATGCCCTTGGCCAAAAAGGACGTATGCGTTTTTTCCTGAATATATTCAGGAAAAAACGCATACGCCCTTTTTGGCCAACCAAGCAACCTGGAAAGGCAAATCAGCGCTACAAAGAAGTCTCGCTTCCCATCGGTCAAAAGGGCCATGCTGAAAACAGTGTCAAAACCAGAAATGCAGGACAGGCCATGGAGAAATGGGAGCCTTGCTACACTGATGGGCGGGATGTAAATTGCCAACAGCCACTCTGGAGAAGTGTACGGTGTGTCCTGAAACATCTAAAAAACACAGCTTAGAGAGCATAGGGCACTTCCACGCATGGGGGGATAAAGTGGGAAAATTGAAAATCAGCAAGACACAAGCACCCCAAAGTTTAGGGCTGCTCTGTTGACAAGGACCTCCACTTCATTCCACCTTAAATATCCCAGGAAAGCGAAAAATGGATAAAAAAGTTGTGGTCCTTATGTACAATGGAATATCACTCAGCCATGAAATCAATGTCATAAGGCTAGTAGCAGCATGATGAGTGGATTTAGGTAAGACGATTCTAAGTGAAATAAGTCACACAGAAAAGGACACTTCTCATAAGGTGTCACTTATAGAGGGAATGTAAAAACCGTTACACTTGAACTGAATTACAAAACAGAACAGAGTCACACATGCAGAAAACACACTATGGCTGCTTAACGGGAAAGGTGAGGTGGGGTGATACATAAAACAAGAGCTTCAAATTAGCTCAGATACCGTTCCATAAACCCAATATGTAATAGACAAGACCTACTCCTTGCTCAGAGAACTGGACTCAACACGCCCGATTCACCGCACAAGAATATATCTGACTAGTAATAATCTTAAAACCTATGTATTGATATCTCTCTGTTAGTGTGTCAAGTGGGTGTAAAGCGGCATAAACACAGCCGTGAAAAGCAGCTAAACCCCATTATAAAAATAAATTACTTTTAAAAACCCATGAAACAAAGACAGGGAAAGAGAGAGAAATTCTTACACAATTTGTTCAGGGGCTGTGATGCAACCTGGACTGACCATATCTAGACCCACAGCTGGATGAGACATAAGGGTGGACACTCTTGGGGCTGAGAGGTTTGGTGAGGTTGGGTGAGCAAACGCAGACCCTTTAAAGTAATACTGCGTGCTACCCATCGCATGGGTCCCAAATCTCCAGGTTCAAGGGCAACTTCCTACATCGAAAACATGCATGAGAAACCCAGAAGATGGTACACCGTGTGATGGGGAAAGGTTTCTAAAACGCACCTCATTTCTCATCTCCTTGTGCTCGGGTTCGCCATTCCAGCCACTTTACTAGCAATCTCCCTACTTGGAGCCTCAGCACCTTTAACCTCCTGTTCCGTACAGGTTGCAATTTGTCCTGAGGATGAATGGGAAGACGGGGAACCAATGAGAGACGAGCTCTTGGTGTTGGGACAGGCACAGGTCACTCTATTTTCCCATCAGGAAGAAGAATTAACCACAGGCTCAGCCTGCCCCCCGGAACCAGAACAGGGCCTGAAGCCATCCTGCGCTTTTGCGGCCAGCTCCCAAAAAAGCGACTTGTAAAATGGAGCTTCAGGGCACTGCAATTCACAAACCTGCAGAGTTATAAATGATAACTCTCGTCCACAAATATATTGAGGGAAGGCAAAGAAGAGGATTTGAAATCAAGGCAGAATTGCAGGAAACAGATTTCAGGAGGTAGATTCGAATCGCCTTTAAAGCACATGAAAAGCGGCAAAACGTTGACAATGATGCCCTTTTTGGCCAACCAAGCAACCTGGAAAGGCAAATCAGCGCTACAAAGAAGTCTCGCTTCCCATCGGTCAAAAGGGCCATGCTGAAAACAGTGTCAAAACCAGAAATGCAGGACAGGCCATGGAGAAATGGGAGCCTTGCTACACTGATGGGCGGGATGTAAATTGCCAACAGCCACTCTGGAGAAGTGTACGGTGTGTCCTGAAACATCTAAAAAACACAGCTTAGAGAGCATAGGGCACTTCCACGCATGGGGGGATAAAGTGGGAAAATTGAAAATCAGCAAGACACAAGCACCCCAAAGTTTAGGGCTGCTCTGTTGACAAGGTCCTCCACTTCATTCCACCTTAAATATCCCAGGAAAGAGAAAAATGGATAAAAAAGTTGTGGTCCTTATGTACAATGGAATATCACTCAGCCATGAAATCAATGTCATAAGGCTAGTAGCAGCATGATGAGTGGATTTAGGTAAGACGATTCTAAGTGAAATAAGTCACACAGAAAAGGACACTTCTCATAAGGTGTCACTTATAGAGGGAATGTAAAAACCGTTACACTTGAACTGAATTACAAAAGAGAACAGAGTCACACATGCAGAAAACACACTATGGCTGCTTAACGGGAAAGGTGAGGTGGGGTGATACATAAAACAAGAGCTTCAAATTAGCTCAGATACCGTTCCATAAACCCAATATGTAATAGACAAGACCTACTCCTTGCTCAGAGAACTGGACTCAACACGCCCGATTCACCGCACATGAATATATCTGACTAGTAATAATCTTAAAACCTATGTATTGATATCTATCTGTTAGTGTGTCAAGTGGGTGTAAAGCGGCATAAACACAGCCGTGAAAAGCAGCTAAACCCCATTATAAAAATAAATTACTTTTAAAAACCCATGAAACAAAGACAGGGAAAGAGAGAGAAATTCTTACACAATTTGTTCAGGGGCTGTGATGCAACCTGGATTGACCATATCTAGACCCACAGCTGGATGAGACATAAGGGTGGACACTCTTGGGGCTGAGAGGTTTGGTGAGGTTGGGTGAGCAAACACAGACCCTTTAAAGTAATACTGCGTGCTACCCATCGCATGGGTCCCAAATCTCCAGGTTCAAGGGCATCTTCCTACATCGAAAACATGCATGAGAAACCCAGAAGATGGTACACCGTGTGATGGGGAAAGGTTTCTAAAACGCACCTCATTTCTCATCTCCTTGTGCTCGGGTTCGCCATTCCAGCCACTTTACTAGCAATCTCCCTACTTGGAGCCTCAGCACCTTTAACCTCCTGTTCCGTACAGGTTGCAATTTGTCCTGAGGATGAACGGGAAGACGGGGAACCAATGAGAGACTAGCTCTTGGTGTTGGGACAGGCACAGGTCACTCTATTTTCCCATCAGGAAGAAGAATTAACCACAGGCTCAGCCTGCCCCCCGGAACCAGAACAGGGCCTGAAGCCATCCTGCGCTTTTGCGGCCAGCTCCCAAAAAAGCGACTTGTAAAATGGAGCTTCAGGGCACTGCAATTCACAAACCTGCAGAGTTATAAATGATATCTCTCATCCACAAATATATTGAGGGAAGGCAAAGAAGAGGATTTGAAATCAAGGCAGAATTGCAGGAAACAGATTTCAGGAGGTAGATTCGAATCCCCTTTAAAGCACATGAAAAGCGGCAAAACGTTGACAATGATGCCCTTGGCCAAAAAGGGCGTATGCGTTTTTTCCTGAATATATTCAGGAAAAAACGCATACGCCCTTTTTGGCCAACCAAGCAACCTGGAAAGGCAAATCAGCGCTACAAAGAAGTCTCGCTTCCAATCGGTCAAAAGGGCCATGCTGAAAAAAGTGTCAAAACCAGAAATGCAGGACAGGCCATGGAGAAATGGGAGCCTTGCTACACTGATGGGCGGGATGTAAATTGCCAACAGCCACTCTGGAGAAGTGTACGGTGTGTCCTGAAACATCTATAAAACACAGCTTAGAGAGCATAGGGCACTTCCACGCATGGGGGCATAAAGTGGGAAAATTGAAAATCAGCAAGACACAAGCACCCCAAAGTTTAGGGCTGCTCTGTTGACAAGGACCTCCACTTCATTCCAACTTAAATATCCCAGGAAAGCGAAAAATGGATAAAAAAGTTGTGGTCCTTATGTACAATGGAATATCACTCAGCCATGAAATCAATGTCATAAGGCTAGTAGCAGCATGATGAGTGGATTTAGGTAAGACGATTCTAAGTGAAATAAGTCACACAGAAAAGGACACTTCTCATAAGGTGTCACTTATAGAGGGAATGTAAAAACCGTTACACTTGAACTGAATTACAAAACAGAACAGAGTCACACATGCAGAAAACACACTATGGCTGCTTAACGGGAAAGGTGAGGTGGGGTGATACATAAAACAAGAGCTTCAAATTAGCTCAGATACCGTTCCATAAACCCAATATGTAATAGACAAGACCTACTCCTTGCTCAGAGAACTGGACTCAACACGCCCGATTCACCGCACAAGAATATATCTGACTAGTAATAATCTTAAAACCTATGTATTGATATCTCTCTGTTAGTGTGTCAAGTGGGTGTAAGGCGGCATAAACACACCCGTGAAAAGCAGCTAAACCCCATTATAAAAATAAATTACTTTTAAAAACCCATGAAACAAAGACAGGGAAAGAGAGAGAAATTCTTACACAATTTGTTCAGGGGCTGTGATGCAACCTGGACTGACCATATCTAGACCCACAGCTGGATGAGACATAAGGGTGGACACTCTTGGGGCTGAGAGGTTTGGTGAGGTTGGGTGAGCAAACGCAGACCCTTTCAAGTAATACTGCGTGCTACCCATCGCATGGGTCCCAAATCTCCAGGTTCAAGGGCATCTTCCTACATCGAAAACATGCATGAGAAACCCAGAAGATGGTACACCGTGTGATGGGGAAAGGTTTCTAAAACGCACCTCATTTCTCATCTCCTTGTGCTCGGGTTCGCCATTCCAGCCACTTTACCAGCAATCTCCCTTCTTGGAGCATCAGCACCTTTAACCTCCTGTTCCGTACAGGTTGCAATTTGTCCTGAGGATGAACGGGAAGACAGGGAACCAATGAGAGACTAGCTCTTGGTGTTGGGACAGGCACAGGTCACTCTATTTTCCCATCAGGAAGAAGAATTAACCACAGGCTCAGCCTGCCCCCCGGAACCAGAACAGGGCCTGAAGCCATCCTGCGCTTTTGCGGCCAGCTCCCAAAAAAGCGACTTGTAAAATGGAGCTTCAGGGCACTGCAATTCACAAACCTGCAGAGTTATAAATGATAACTCTCGTCCACAAATATATTGAGGGAAGGCAAAGAAGAGGATTTGAAATCAAGGCAGAATTGCAGGAAACAGATTTCAGGAGGTAGATTCGAATCGCCTTTAAAGCACATGAAAAGCGGCAAAACGTTGACAATGATGCCCTTGGCCAAAAAGGGCGTATGCGTTTTTTCCTGAATATATTCAGGAAAAAACGCATACGCCCTTTTTGGCCAACCAAGCAACCTGGAAAGGCAAATCAGCACTACAAAGAAGTCTCGCTTCCCATCGGTCAAAAGGGCCATGCTGAAAAAATTGTCAAAACCAGAAATGCAGGACAGGCCATGGAGAAATGGGAGCCTTGCTACACTGATGGGCGGGATGTAAATTGCCAACAGCCACTCTGGAGAAGTGTACGGTGTGTCCTGAAACATCTAAAAAACACAGCTTAGAGAGCATAGGGCACTTCCACGCATTGGGGGATAAAGTGGGAAAATTGAAAATCAGCAAGACACAAGCACCCCAAAGTTTAGGGCTGCTCTGTTGACAAGGACCTCCACTTCATTCCACCTTAAATATCCCAGGAAAGCGAAAAATGGATAAAAAAGTTGTGGTCCTTATGTACAATGGAATATCACTCAGCCATGAAATCAATGTCATAAGGCTAGTAGCAGCATGATGAGTGGATTTAGGTAAGACGATTCTAAGTGAAATAAGTCACACAGAAAGGGACACTTCTCATAAGGTGTCACTTATAGAGGGAATGTAAAAACCGTTACACTTGAACTGAATTACAAAACAGAACAGAGTCACACATGCAGAAAACACACTATGGCTGCTTAACGGGAAAGGTGAGGTGGGGTGATACATAAAACAAGAGCTTCAAATTAGCTCAGATACCGTTCCATAAACCCAATATGTAATAGACAAGACCTACTCCTTGCTCAGAGAACTGGACTCAACACGCCCGATTCACCGCACAAGAATATATCTGACTAGTAATAATCTTAAAACCTATGTATTGATATCTCTCTGTTAGTGTGTCAAGTGGGTGTAAAACGGCATAAACACAGCCGTGAAAAGCAGCTAAACCCCATTATAAAAATAAATTACTTTTAAAAACCCATGAAACAAAGACAGGGAAAGAGAGAGAAATTCTTACACAATTTGTTCAGGGGCTGTGATGCAACCTGGACTGACCATATCTAGACCCACAGCTGGATGAGACATAAGGGTGGACACTCTTGGGGCTGAGAGGTTTGGTGAGGTTGGGTGAGCAAACGCAGACCCTTTAAAGTAATACTGCGTGCTACCCATCGCATGGGTCCCAAATCTCCAGGTTCAAGGGCAACTTCCTACATCGAAAACATGCATGAGAAACCCAGAAGATGGTACACCGTGTGATGGGGAAAGGTTTCTAAAACGCACCTCATTTCTCATCTCCTTGTGCTCGGGTTCGCCATTCCAGCCACTTTAATAGCAATCTCCCTACTTGGAGCCTCAGCACCTTTAACCTCCTGTTCCGTACAGGTTGCAATTTGTCCTGAGGATGAATGGGAAGACGGGGAACCAATGAGAGACGAGCTCTTGGTGTTGGGACAGGCACAGGTCACTCTATTTTCCCATCAGGAAGAAGAATTAACCACAGGCTCAGCCTGCCCCCCGGAACCAGAACAGGGCCTGAAGCCATCCTGCGCTTTTGCGGCCAGCTCCCAAAAAAGCGACTTGTAAAATGGAGCTTCAGGGCACTGCAATTCACAAACCTGCAGAGTTATAAATGATAACTCTCGTCCACAAATATATTGAGGGAAGGCAAAGAAGAGGATTTGAAATCAAGGCAGAATTTCAGGAAACAGATTTCAGGAGGTAGATTCGAATCGCCTTTAAAGCACATGAAAAGCGGCAAAACGTTGACAATGATGCCCTTTTTGGCCAACCAAGCAACCTGGAAAGGCAAATCAGCGCTACAAAGAAGTCTCGCTTCCCATCGGTCAAAAGGGCCATGCTGAAAACAGTGTCAAAACCAGAAATGCAGGACAGGCCATGGAGAAATGGGAGCCTTGCTACACTGATGGGCGGGATGTAAATTGCCAACAGCCACTCTGGAGAAGTGTACGGTGTGTCCTGAAACATCTAAAAAACACAGCTTAGAGAGCATAGGGCACTTCCACGCATGGGGGGATAAAGTGGGAAAATTGAAAATCAGCAAGACACAAGCACCCCAAAGTTTAGGGCTGCTCTGTTGACAAGGTCCTCCACTTCATTCCACCTTAAATATCCCAGGAAAGAGAAAAATGGATAAAAAAGTTGTGGTCCTTATGTACAATGGAATATCACTCAGCCATGAAATCAATGTCATAAGGCTAGTAGCAGCATGATGAGTGGATTTAGGTAAGACGATTCTAAGTGAAATAAGTCACACAGAAAAGGACACTTCTCATAAGGTGTCACTTATAGAGGGAATGTAAAAACCGTTACACTTGAACTGAATTACAAAACAGAACAGAGTCACACATGCAGAAAACACACTATGGCTGCTTAACGGGAAAGGTGAGGTGGGGTGATACATAAAACAAGAGCTTCAAATTAGCTCAGATACCGTTCCATAAACCCAATATGTAATAGACAAGACCTACTCCTTGCTCAGAGAACTGGACTCAACACGCCCGATTCACCGCACAAGAATATATCTGACTAGTAATAATCTTAAAACCTATGTATTGATATCTCTCTGTTAGTGTGTCAAGTGGGTGTAAGGCGGCATAAACACACCCGTGAAAAGCAGCTAAACCCCATTATAAAAATAAATTACTTTTAAAAACCCATGAAACAAAGACAGGGAAAGAGAGAGAAATTCTTACACAATTTGTTCAGGGGCTGTGATGCAACCTGGACTGACCATATCTAGACCCACAGCTGGATGAGACATAAGGGTGGACACTCTTGGGGCTGAGAGGTTTGGTGAGGTTGGGTGAGCAAACGCAGACCCTTTCAAGTAATACTGCGTGCTACCCATCGCATGGGTCCCAAATCTCCAGGTTCAAGGGCATCTTCCTACATCGAAAACATGCATGAGAAACCCAGAAGATGGTACACCGTGTGATGGGGAAAGGTTTCTAAAACGCACCTCATTTCTCATCTCCTTGTGCTCGGGTTCGCCATTCCAGCCACTTTACCAGCAATCTCCCTTCTTGGAGCATCAGCACCTTTAACCTCCTGTTCCGTACAGGTTGCAATTTGTCCTGAGGATGAACGGGAAGACAGGGAACCAATGAGAGACTAGCTCTTGGTGTTGGGACAGGCACAGGTCACTCTATTTTCCCATCAGGAAGAAGAATTAACCACAGGCTCAGCCTGCCCCCCGGAACCAGAACAGGGCCTGAAGCCATCCTGCGCTTTTGCGGCCAGCTCCCAAAAAAGCGACTTGTAAAATGGAGCTTCAGGGCACTGCAATTCACAAACCTGCAGAGTTATAAATGATAACTCTCGTCCACAAATATATTGAGGGAAGGCAAAGAAGAGGATTTGAAATCAAGGCAGAATTGCAGGAAACAGATTTCAGGAGGTAGATTCGAATCGCCTTTAAAGCACATGAAAAGCGGCAAAACGTTGACAATGATGCCCTTGGCCAAAAAGGGCGTATGCGTTTTTTCCTGAATATATTCAGGAAAAAACGCATACGCCCTTTTTGGCCAACCAAGCAACCTGGAAAGGCAAATCAGCACTACAAAGAAGTCTCGCTTCCCATCGGTCAAAAGGGCCATGCTGAAAAAATTGTCAAAACCAGAAATGCAGGACAGGCCATGGAGAAATGGGAGCCTTGCTACACTGATGGGCGGGATGTAAATTGCCAACAGCCACTCTGGAGAAGTGTACGGTGTGTCCTGAAACATCTAAAAAACACAGCTTAGAGAGCATAGGGCACTTCCACGCATTGGGGGATAAAGTGGGAAAATTGAAAATCAGCAAGACACAAGCACCCCAAAGTTTAGGGCTGCTCTGTTGACAAGGACCTCCACTTCATTCCACCTTAAATATCCCAGGAAAGCGAAAAATGGATAAAAAAGTTGTGGTCCTTATGTACAATGGAATATCACTCAGCCATGAAATCAATGTCATAAGGCTAGTAGCAGCATGATGAGTGGATTTAGGTAAGACGATTCTAAGTGAAATAAGTCACACAGAAAGGGACACTTCTCATAAGGTGTCACTTATAGAGGGAATGTAAAAACCGTTACACTTGAACTGAATTACAAAACAGAACAGAGTCACACATGCAGAAAACACACTATGGCTGCTTAACGGGAAAGGTGAGGTGGGGTGATACATAAAACAAGAGCTTCAAATTAGCTCAGATACCGTTCCATAAACCCAATATGTAATAGACAAGACCTACTCCTTGCTCAGAGAACTGGACTCAACACGCCCGATTCACCGCACAAGAATATATCTGACTAGTAATAATCTTAAAACCTATGTATTGATATCTCTCTGTTAGTGTGTCAAGTGGGTGTAAAACGGCATAAACACAGCCGTGAAAAGCAGCTAAACCCCATTATAAAAATAAATTACTTTTAAAAACCCATGAAACAAAGACAGGGAAAGAGAGAGAAATTCTTACACAATTTGTTCAGGGGCTGTGATGCAACCTGGACTGACCATATCTAGACCCACAGCTGGATGAGACATAAGGGTGGACACTCTTGGGGCTGAGAGGTTTGGTGAGGTTGGGTGAGCAAACGCAGACCCTTTAAAGTAATACTGCGTGCTACCCATCGCATGGGTCCCAAATCTCCAGGTTCAAGGGCAACTTCCTACATCGAAAACATGCATGAGAAACCCAGAAGATGGTACACCGTGTGATGGGGAAAGGTTTCTAAAACGCACCTCATTTCTCATCTCCTTGTGCTCGGGTTCGCCATTCCAGCCACTTTAATAGCAATCTCCCTACTTGGAGCCTCAGCACCTTTAACCTCCTGTTCCGTACAGGTTGCAATTTGTCCTGAGGATGAATGGGAAGACGGGGAACCAATGAGAGACGAGCTCTTGGTGTTGGGACAGGCACAGGTCACTCTATTTTCCCATCAGGAAGAAGAATTAACCACAGGCTCAGCCTGCCCCCCGGAACCAGAACAGGGCCTGAAGCCATCCTGCGCTTTTGCGGCCAGCTCCCAAAAAAGCGACTTGTAAAATGGAGCTTCAGGGCACTGCAATTCACAAACCTGCAGAGTTATAAATGATAACTCTCGTCCACAAATATATTGAGGGAAGGCAAAGAAGAGGATTTGAAATCAAGGCAGAATTTCAGGAAACAGATTTCAGGAGGTAGATTCGAATCGCCTTTAAAGCACATGAAAAGCGGCAAAACGTTGACAATGATGCCCTTTTTGGCCAACCAAGCAACCTGGAAAGGCAAATCAGCGCTACAAAGAAGTCTCGCTTCCCATCGGTCAAAAGGGCCATGCTGAAAACAGTGTCAAAACCAGAAATGCAGGACAGGCCATGGAGAAATGGGAGCCTTGCTACACTGATGGGCGGGATGTAAATTGCCAACAGCCACTCTGGAGAAGTGTACGGTGTGTCCTGAAACATCTAAAAAACACAGCTTAGAGAGCATAGGGCACTTCCACGCATGGGGGGATAAAGTGGGAAAATTGAAAATCAGCAAGACACAAGCACCCCAAAGTTTAGGGCTGCTCTGTTGACAAGGTCCTCCACTTCATTCCACCTTAAATATCCCAGGAAAGAGAAAAATGGATAAAAAAGTTGTGGTCCTTATGTACAATGGAATATCACTCAGCCATGAAATCAATGTCATAAGGCTAGTAGCAGCATGATGAGTGGATTTAGGTAAGACGATTCTAAGTGAAATAAGTCACACAGAAAAGGACACTTCTCATAAGGTGTCACTTATAGAGGGAATGTAAAAACCGTTACACTTGAACTGAATTACAAAAGAGAACAGAGTCACACATGCAGAAAACACACTATGGCTGCTTAACGGGAAAGGTGAGGTGGGGTGATACATAAAACAAGAGCTTCAAATTAACTCAGATACCGTTCCATAAACCCAATATGTAATAGACAAGACCTACTCCTTGCTCAGAGAACTGGACTCAACACGCCCGATTCACCGCACATGAATATATCTGACTAGTAATAATCTTAAAACCTATGTATTGATATCTCTCTGTTAGTGTGTCAAGTGGGTGTAAAGCGGCATAAACACAGCCGTGAAAAGCAGCTAAACCCCATTATAAAAATAAATTACTTTTAAAAACCCATGAAACAAAGACAGGGAAAGAGAGAGAAATTCTTACACAATTTGTTCAGGGGCTGTGATGCAACCTGGATTGACCATATCTAGACCCACAGCTGGATGAGACATAAGGGTGGACACTCTTGGGGCTGAGAGGTTTGGTGAGGTTGGGTGAGCAAACACAGACCCTTTAAAGTAATACTGCGTGCTACCCATCGCATGGGTCCCAAATCTCCAGGTTCAAGGGCATCTTCCTACATCGAAAACATGCATGAGAAACCCAGATGATGGTACACCGTGTGATGGGGAAAGGTTTCTAAAACGCACCTCATTTCTCATCTCCTTGTGCTCGGGTTCGCCATTCCAGCCACTTTACTAGCAATCTCCCTACTTGGAGCCTCAGCACCTTTAACCTCCTGTTCCGTACAGGTTGCAATTTGTCCTGAGGATGAACGGGAAGACGGGGAACCAATGAGAGACTAGCTCTTGGTGTTGGGACAGGCACAGGTCACTCTATTTTCCCATCAGGAAGAAGAATTAACCACAGGCTCAGCCTGCCCCCCGGAACCAGAACAGGGCCTGAAGCCATCCTGCGCTTTTGCGGCCAGCTCCCAAAAAAGCGACTTGTAAAATGGAGCTTCAGGGCACTGCAATTCACAAACCTGCAGAGTTATAAATGATAACTCTCGTCCACAAATATATTGAGGGAAGGCAAAGAAGAGGATTTGAAATCAAGGCAGAATTGCAGGAAACAGATTTCAGGAGGTAGATTCGAATCGCCTTTAAAGCACATGAAAAGCGCAAAACGTTGACAATGATGCCCTTGGCCAAAAAGGGCGTATGCGTTTTTTCCTGAATATATTCAGGAAAAAACGCATACGCCCTTTTTGGCCAACAAAGCAACCTAGAAAAGCAAATCAGCGCTACAAAGAAGTCTCGCTTCCCATCGGTCAAAAGGGCCATGCTGAAAAAAGTGTCAAAACCAGAAATGCAGGACAGGCCATGGAGAAATGGGAGCCTTGCTACACTGATGGGCGGGATGTAAATTGCCAACAGCCACTCTGGAGAAGTGTACGGTGTGTCCTGAAACATCTAAAAAACACAGCTTAGAGAGCATAGGGCACTTCCACGCATGGGGGGATAAAGTGGGAAAATTGAAAATCAGCAAGACACAAGCACCCCAAAGTTTAGGGCTGCTCTGTTGACAAGGACCTCCACTTCATTCCACCTTAAATATCCAGGAAAGCGAAAAATGGATAAAAAAGTTGTGGTCCTTATGTACAATGGAATATCACTCAGCCATGAAATCAATGTCATAAGGCTAGTAGCAGCATGATGAGTGGATTTAGGTAAGACGATTCTAAGTGAAATAAGTCACACAGAAAAGGACACTTCTCATAAGGTGTCACTTATAGAGGGAATGTAAAAACCGTTACACTTGAACTGAATTACAAAACAGAACAGAGTCACACATGCAGAAAACACACTATGGCTGCTTAACGGGAAAGGTGAGGTGGGGTGATACATAAAACAAGAGCTTCAAATTAGCTCAGATACCGTTCCATAAACCCAATATGTAATAGACAAGACCTACTCCTTGCTCAGAGAACTGGACTCAACACGCCCGATTCACCGCACATGAATATATCTGACTAGTAATAATCTTAAAACCTATGTATTGATATCTCTCTGTTAGTGTGTCAAGTGGGTGTAAAGCGGCATAAACACAGCCGTGAAAAGCAGCTAAACCCCATTATAAAAATAAATTACTTTTAAAAACCCATGAAACAAAGACAGGGAAAGAGAGAGAAATTCTTACACAATTTGTTCAGGGGCTGTGATGCAACCTGGATTGACCATATCTAGACCCACAGCTGGATGAGACATAAGGGTGGACACTCTTGGGGCTGAGAGGTTTGGTGAGGTTGGGTGAGCAAACACAGACCCTTTAAAGTAATACTGCGTGCTACCCATCGCATGGGTCCCAAATCTCCAGGTTCAAGGGCATCTTCCTACATCGAAAACATGCATGAGAAACCCAGAAGATGGTACACCGTGTGATGGGGAAAGGTTTCTAAAACGCACCTCATTTCTCATCTCCTTGTGCTCGGGTTCGCCATTCCAGCCACTTTACTAGCAATCTCCCTACTTGGAGCCTCAGCACCTTTAACCTCCTGTTCCGTACAGGTTGCAATTTGTCCTGAGGATGAACGGGAAGACGGGGAACCAATGAGAGACTAGCTCTTGGTGTTGGGACAGGCACAGGTCACTCTATTTTCCCATCAGGAAGAAGAATTAACCACAGGCTCAGCCTGCCCCCCGGAACCAGAACAGGGCCTGAAGCCATCCTGCGCTTTTGCGGCCAGCTCCCAAAAAAGCGACTTGTAAAATGGAGCTTCAGGGCACTGCAATTCACAAACCTGCAGAGTTATAAATGATAACTCTCGTCCACAAATATATTGAGGGAAGGCAAAGAAGAGGATTTGAAATCAAGGCAGAATTGCAGGAAACAGATTTCAGGAGGTAGATTCGAATCGCCTTTAAAGCACATGAAAAGCGCAAAACGTTGACAATGATGCCCTTGGCCAAAAAGGGCGTATGCGTTTTTTCCTGAATATATTCAGGAAAAAACGCATACGCCCTTTTTGGCCAACAAAGCAACCTAGAAAAGCAAATCAGCGCTACAAAGAAGTCTCGCTTCCCATCGGTCAAAAGGGCCATGCTGAAAAAAGTGTCAAAACCAGAAATGCAGGACAGGCCATGGAGAAATGGGAGCCTTGCTACACTGATGGGCGGGATGTAAATTGCCAACAGCCACTCTGGAGAAGTGTACGGTGTGTCCTGAAACATCTAAAAAACACAGCTTAGAGAGCATAGGGCACTTCCACGCATGGGGGGATAAAGTGGGAAAATTGAAAATCAGCAAGACACAAGCACCCCAAAGTTTAGGGCTGCTCTGTTGACAAGGACCTCCACTTCATTCCACCTTAAATATCCCAGGAAAGCGAAAAATGGATAAAAAAGTTGTGGTCCTTATGTACAATGGAATATCACTCAGCCATGAAATCAATGTCATAAGGCTAGTAGCAGCATGATGAGTGGATTTAGGTAAGACGATTCTAAGTGAAATAAGTCACACAGAAAAGGACACTTCTCATAAGGTGTCACTTATAGAGGGAATGTAAAAACCGTTACACTTGAACTGAATTACAAAACAGAACAGAGTCACACATGCAGAAAACACACTATGGCTGCTTAACGGGAAAGGTGAGGTGGGGTGATACATAAAACAAGAGCTTCAAATTAGCTCAGATACCGTTCCATAAACCCAATATGTAATAGACAAGACCTACTCCTTGCTCAGAGAACTGGACTCAACACGCCCGATTCACCGCACAAGAATATATCTGACTAGTAATAATCTTAAAACCTATGTATTGATATCTCTCTGTTAGTGTGTCAAGTGGGTGTAAGGCGGCATAAACACAGCCGTGAAAAGCAGCTAAACCCCATTATAAAAATAAATTACTTTTAAAAACCCATGAAACAAAGACAGGGAAAGAGAGAGAAATTCTTACACAATTTGTTCAGGGGCTGTGATGCAACCTGGACTGACCATATCTAGACCCACAGCTGGATGAGACATAAGGGTGGACACTCTTGGGGCTGAGAGGTTTGGTGAGGTTGGGTGAGCAAACGCAGACCCTTTAAAGTAATACTGCGTGCTACCCATCGCATGGGTCCCAAATCTCCAGGTTCAAGGGCAACTTCCTACATCGAAAACATGCATGAGAAACCCAGAAGATGGTACACCGTGTGATGGGGAAAGGTTTCTAAAACGCACCTCATTTCTCATCTCCTTGTGCTCGGGTTCGCCATTCCAGCCACTTTACTAGCAATCTCCCTACTTGGAGCCTCAGCACCTTTAACCTCCTGTTCCGTACAGGTTGCAATTTGTCCTGAGGATGAACGGGAAGACGGGGAACCAATGAGAGACTAGCTCTTGGTGTTGGGACAGGCACAGGTCACTCTATTTTCCCATCAGGAAGAAGAATTAACCACAGGCTCAGCCTGCCCCCCGGAACCAGAACAGGGCCTGAAGCCATCCTGCGCTTTTGCGGCCAGCTCCCAAAAAAGCGACTTGTAAAATGGAGCTTCAGGGCACTGCAATTCACAAACCTGCAGAGTTATAAATGATATCTCTCATCCACAAATATATTGAGGGAAGGCAAAGAAGAGGATTTGAAATCAAGGCAGAATTGCAGGAAACAGATTTCAGGAGGTAGATTCGAATCCCCTTTAAAGCACATGAAAAGCGGCAAAACGTTGACAATGATGCCCTTGGCCAAAAAGGGCGTATGCGTTTTTTCCTGAATATATTCAGGAAAAAACGCATACGCCCTTTTTGGCCAACCAAGCAACCTGGAAAGGCAAATCAGCGCTACAAAGAAGTCTCGCTTCCAATCGGTCAAAAGGGCCATGCTGAAAAAAGTGTCAAAACCAGAAATGCAGGACAGGCCATGGAGAAATGGGAGCCTTGCTACACTGATGGGCGGGATGTAAATTGCCAACAGCCACTCTGGAGAAGTGTACGGTGTGTCCTGAAACATCTATAAAACACAGCTTAGAGAGCATAGGGCACTTCCACGCATGGGGGCATAAAGTGGGAAAATTGAAAATCAGCAAGACACAAGCACCCCAAAGTTTAGGGCTGCTCTGTTGACAAGGACCTCCACTTCATTCCAACTTAAATATCCCAGGAAAGCGAAAAATGGATAAAAAAGTTGTGGTCCTTATGTACAATGGAATATCACTCAGCCATGAAATCAATGTCATAAGGCTAGTAGCAGCATGATGAGTGGATTTAGGTAAGACGATTCTAAGTGAAATAAGTCACACAGAAAAGGACACTTCTCATAAGGTGTCACTTATAGAGGGAATGTAAAAACCGTTACACTTGAACTGAATTACAAAACAGAACAGAGTCACACATGCAGAAAACACACTATGGCTGCTTAACGGGAAAGGTGAGGTGGGGTGATACATAAAACAAGAGCTTCAAATTAGCTCAGATACCGTTCCATAAACCCAATATGTAATAGACAAGACCTACTCCTTGCTCAGAGAACTGGACTCAACACGCCCGATTCACCGCACAAGAATATATCTGACTAGTAATAATCTTAAAACCTATGTATTGATATCTCTCTGTTAGTGTGTCAAGTGGGTGTAAGGCGGCATAAACACACCCGTGAAAAGCAGCTAAACCCCATTATAAAAATAAATTACTTTTAAAAACCCATGAAACAAAGACAGGGAAAGAGAGAGAAATTCTTACACAATTTGTTCAGGGGCTGTGATGCAACCTGGACTGACCATATCTAGACCCACAGCTGGATGAGACATAAGGGTGGACACTCTTGGGGCTGAGAGGTTTGGTGAGGTTGGGTGAGCAAACGCAGACCCTTTCAAGTAATACTGCGTGCTACCCATCGCATGGGTCCCAAATCTCCAGGTTCAAGGGCATCTTCCTACATCGAAAACATGCATGAGAAACCCAGAAGATGGTACACCGTGTGATGGGGAAAGGTTTCTAAAACGCACCTCATTTCTCATCTCCTTGTGCTCGGGTTCGCCATTCCAGCCACTTTACCAGCAATCTCCCTTCTTGGAGCATCAGCACCTTTAACCTCCTGTTCCGTACAGGTTGCAATTTGTCCTGAGGATGAACGGGAAGACAGGGAACCAATGAGAGACTAGCTCTTGGTGTTGGGACAGGCACAGGTCACTCTATTTTCCCATCAGGAAGAAGAATTAACCACAGGCTCAGCCTGCCCCCCGGAACCAGAACAGGGCCTGAAGCCATCCTGCGCTTTTGCGGCCAGCTCCCAAAAAAGCGACTTGTAAAATGGAGCTTCAGGGCACTGCAATTCACAAACCTGCAGAGTTATAAATGATAACTCTCGTCCACAAATATATTGAGGGAAGGCAAAGAAGAGGATTTGAAATCAAGGCAGAATTGCAGGAAACAGATTTCAGGAGGTAGATTCGAATCGCCTTTAAAGCACATGAAAAGCGGCAAAACGTTGACAATGATGCCCTTGGCCAAAAAGGGCGTATGCGTTTTTTCCTTAATATATTCAGGAAAAAACGCATACGCCCTTTTTGGCCAACCAAGCAACCTGGAAAGGCAAATCAGCACTACAAAGAAGTCTCGCTTCCCATCGGTCAAAAGGGCCATGCTGAAAAAATTGTCAAAACCAGAAATGCAGGACAGGCCATGGAGAAATGGGAGCCTTGCTACACTGATGGGCGGGATGTAAATTGCCAACAGCCACTCTGGAGAAGTGTACGGTGTGTCCTGAAACATCTAAAAAACACAGCTTAGAGAGCATAGGGCACTTCCACGCATTGGGGGATAAAGTGGGAAAATTGAAAATCAGCAAGACACAAGCACCCCAAAGTTTAGGGCTGCTCTGTTGACAAGGACCTCCACTTCATTCCACCTTAAATATCCCAGGAAAGCGAAAAATGGATAAAAAAGTTGTGGTCCTTATGTACAATGGAATATCACTCAGCCATGAAATCAATGTCATAAGGCTAGTAGCAGCATGATGAGTGGATTTAGGTAAGACGATTCTAAGTGAAATAAGTCACACAGAAAGGGACACTTCTCATAAGGTGTCACTTATAGAGGGAATGTAAAAACCGTTACACTTGAACTGAATTACAAAACAGAACAGAGTCACACATGCAGAAAACACACTATGGCTGCTTAACGGGAAAGGTGAGGTGGGGTGATACATAAAACAAGAGCTTCAAATTAGCTCAGATACCGTTCCATAAACCCAATATGTAATAGACAAGACCTACTCCTTGCTCAGAGAACTGGACTCAACACGCCCGATTCACCGCACAAGAATATATCTGACTAGTAATAATCTTAAAACCTATGTATTGATATCTCTCTGTTAGTGTGTCAAGTGGGTGTAAGGCGGCATAAACACAGCCGTGAAAAGCAGCTAAACCCCATTATAAAAATAAATTACTTTTAAAAACCCATGAAACAAAGACAGGGAAAGAGAGAGAAATTCTTACACAATTCGTTCAGGGGCTGTGATGCAACCTGGACTGACCATATCTAGACCCACAGCTGGATGAGACATAAGGGTGGACACTCTTGGGGCTGAGAGGTTTGGTGAGGTTGGGTGAGCAAACGCAGACCCTTTAAAGTAATACTGAGTGCTACCCATCGCATGGGTCCCAAATCTCCAGGTTCAAGGGCAACTTCCTACATCGAAAACATGCATGAGAAACCCAGAAGATGGTACACCGTGTGATGGGGAAAGGTTTCTAAAACGCACCTCATTTCTCATCTCCTTGTGCTCGGGTTCGCCATTCCAGCCACTTTACTAGCAATCTCCCTACTTGGAGCCTCAGCACCTTTAACCTCCTGTTCCGTACAGGTTGCAATTTGTCCTGAGGATGAACGGGAAGACGGGGAACCAATGAGAGACTAGCTCTTGGTGTTGGGACAGGCACAGGTGACTCTATTTTCCCATCAGGAAGAAGAATTAACCACAGGCTCAGCCTGACCCCCGGAACCAGAACAGGGCCTGAAGCCATCCTGCGCTTTTGCGGCCAGCTCCTAAAAAAGCGACTTGTAAAATGGAGCTTCAGGGCACTGCAATTCACAAACCTGCAGAGTTATAAATGATAACTCTCGTCCAGAAATATATTGAGGGAAGGCAAAGAAGAGGATTTGAAATCAAGGCAGAATTGCAGGAAACAGATTTCAGGAGGTAGATTCGAATCGCCTTTAAAGCACATGAAAAGCGGCAAAACGTTGACAATGATGCCCTTGGCCAAAAAGGGCGTATGCGTTTTTTCCTGAATATATTCAGGAAAAAACGCATACGCCCTTTTTGGCCAACCAAGCAACCTGGAAAGGCAAATCAGCGCTACAAAGAAGTCTCGCTTCCCATCGGTCAAAAGGGCCATGCTGAAAAAAGTGTCAAAACCAGAAATGCAGGACAGGCCATGGAGAAATGGGAGCCTTGCTACACTGATGGGCGGGATGTAAATTGCCAACAGCCACTCTGGAGAAGTGTACGGTGTGTCCTGAAACATCTAAAAAACACAGCTTAGAGAGCATAGGGCACTTCCACGCATGGGGGGATAGAGTGGGAAAATTGAAAATCAGCAAGACACAAGCACCCCAAAGTTTAGGGCTGCTCTGTTGACAAGGACCTCCACTTCATTCCACCTTAAATATCCCAGGAAAGCGAAAAATGGATAAAAAAGTTGTGGTCCTTATGTACAATGGAATATCACTCAGCCATGAAATCAATGTCATAAGGCTAGTAGCAGCATGATGAGTGGATTTAGGTAAGACGATTCTAAGTGAAATAAGTCACACAGAAAAGGACACTTCTCATAAGGTGTCACTTATAGAGGGAATGTAAAAACCGTTACACTTGAACTGAATTACAAAACAGAACAGAGTCACACATGCAGAAAACACACTATGGCTGCTTAACGGGAAAGGTGAGGTGGGGTGATACATAAAACAAGAGCTTCAAATTAGCTCAGATACCGTTCCATAAACCCAATATGTAATAGACAAGACCTACTCCTTGCTCAGAGAACTGGACTCAACACGCCCGATTCACCGCACAAGAATATATCTGACTAGTAATAATCTTAAAACCTATGTATTGATATCTCTCTGTTAGTGTGTCAAGTGGGTGTAAGGCGGCATAAACACAGCCGTGAAAAGCAGCTAAACCCCATTATAAAAATAAATTACTTTTAAAAACCCATGAAACAAAGACAGGGAAAGAGAGAGAAATTCTTACACAATTCGTTCAGGGGCTGTGATGCAACCTGGACTGACCATATCTAGACCCACAGCTGGATGAGACATAAGGGTGGACACTCTTGGGGCTGAGAGGTTTGGTGAGGTTGGGTGAGCAAACGCAGACCCTTTAAAGTAATCCTGAGTGCTACCCATCGCATGGGTCCCAAATCTCCAGGTTCAAGGGCAACTTCCTACATCGAAAACATGCATGAGAAACCCAGAAGATGGTACACCGTGTGATGGGGAAAGGTTTCTAAAACGCACCTCATTTCTCATCTCCTTGTGCTCGGGTTCGCCATTCCAGCCACTTTACTAGCAATCTCCCTACTTGGAGCCTCAGCACCTTTAACCTCCTGTTCCGTACAGGTTGCAATTTGTCCTGAGGATGAACGGGAAGACGGGGAACCAATGAGAGACTAGCTCTTGGTGTTGGGACAGGCACAGGTCACTCTATTTTCCCATCAGGAAGAAGAATTAACCACAGGCTCAGCCTGCCCCCCGGAACCAGAACAGGGTCTGAAGCCATCCTGCGCTTTTGCGGCCAGCTCCCAAAAAAGCGACTTGTAAAATGGAGCTTCAGGGCACTGCAATTCACAAACCTGCAGAGTTATAAATGATAACTCTCGTCCACAAATATATTGAGGGAAGGCAAAGAAGAGGATTGGAAATCAAGGCAGAATTGCAGGAAACAGATTTCAGGAGGTAGATTCGAATCGCCTTTAAAGCACATGAAAAGCGGCAAAACGTTGACAATGATGCCCTTGGCCAAAAAGGGCGTATGCGTTTTTTCCTGAATATATTCAGGAAAAAACGCATACGCCCT
The DNA here is from genome assembly GCF_965194825.1 of Balaenoptera physalus. Classification (NCBI taxonomy): domain Eukaryota; kingdom Metazoa; phylum Chordata; class Mammalia; order Artiodactyla; family Balaenopteridae; genus Balaenoptera; species Balaenoptera physalus. Next base: position 92,073 of record NW_028126067.1, on the reverse strand, counting down.
TTTTGGCCAACCAAGCAACCTGGAAAGGCAAATCAGCGCTACAAAGAAGTCTCGCTTCCCATCGGTCAAAAGGGCCATGCTGAAAAAAGTGTCAAAACCAGAAATGCAGGACAAGCCATGGAGAAATGGGAGCCTTGCTACACTGATGGGCGGGATGTAAATTGCCAACAGCCACTCTGGAGAAGTGTACGGTGTGTCCTGAAACATCTAAAAAACACAGCTTAGAGAGCATAGGGCACTTCCACGCATGGGGGGATAAAGTGGGAAAATTGAAAATCAGCAAGACACAAGCACCCCAAAGTTTAGGGCTGCTCTGTTGACAAGGACCTCCACTTCATTCCACCTTAAATATCCCAGGAAAGCGAAAAATGGATAAAAAAGTTGTGGTCCTTATGTACAATGGAATATCACTCAGCCATGAAATCAATGTCATAAGGCTAGTAGCAGCATGATGAGTGGATTTAGGTAAGACGATTCTAAGTGAAATAAGTCACACAGAAAAGGACACTTCTCATAAGGTGTCACTTATAGAGGGAATGTAAAAACCGTTACACTTGAACTGAATTACAAAACAGAACAGAGTCACACATGCAGAAAACACACTATGGCTGCTTAACGGGAAAGGTGAGGTGGGGTGATACATAAAACAAGAGCTTCAAATTAGCTCAGATACCGTTCCATAAACCCAATATGTAATAGACAAGACCTACTCCTTGCTCAGAGAACTGGACTCAACATGCCCGATTCACCGCACAAGAATATATCTGACTAGTAATAATCTTAAAACCTATGTATTGATATCTCTCTGTTAGTGTGTCAAGTGGGTGTAAGGCGGCATAAACACAGCCGTGAAAAGCAGCTAAACCCCATTATAAAAATAAATTACTTTTAAAAACCCATGAAACAAAGACAGGGAAAGAGAGAGAAATTATTACACAATTTGTTCAGGGGCTGTGATGCAACCTGGACTGACCATATCTAGACCCACAGCTGGATGAGACATAAGGGTGGCCACTCTTGGGGCTGAGAGGTTTGGTGAGGTTGGGTGAGCAAACGCAGACCCTTTAAAGTAATACTGCGTGCTACCCATCGCATGGGTCCCAAATCTCCAGGTTCAAGGGCAACTTCCTACATCGAAAACATGCATGAGAAACCCAGAAGATGGTACACTGTGTGATGGGGAAAGGTTTCTAAAACGCACCTCATTTCTCATCTCCTTGTGCTCGGGTTCGCCATTCCAGCCACTTTACTAGCAATCTCCCTACTTGGAGCCTCAGCACCTTTAACCTCCTGTTCCGTACAGGTTGCAATTTGACCTGAGGATGAACGGGAAGACGGGGAACCAATGAGAGACTAGCTCTTGGTGTTGGGACAGGCACAGGTCACTCTATTTTCCCATCAGGAAGAAGAATTAACCACAGGCTCAGCCTGACCCCCGGAACCAGAACAGGGCCTGAAGCCATCCTGCGCTTTTGCGGCCAGCTCCCAAAAAAGCGACTTGTAAAATGGAGCTTCAGGGCACTGCAATTCACAAACCTGCAGAGTTATAAATGATAACTCTCGTCCACAAATATATTGAGGGAAGGCAAAGAAGAGGATTTGAAATCAAGGCAGAATTGCAGGAAACAGATTTCAGGAGGTAGATTCGAATCGCCTTTAAAGCACATGAAAAGCGGCAAAACGTTGACAATGATGCCCTTGGCCAAAAAGGGCGTATGCGTTTTTTCCTGAATATATTCAGGAAAAAACGCATACGCCCTTTTTGGCCAACCAAGCAACCTGGAAAGGCAAATCAGCGCTACAAAGAAGTCTCGCTTCCCATCGGTCAAAAGGGCCATGCTGAAAAAAGTGTCAAAACCAGAAATGCAGGACAGGCCATGGAGAAATGGGAGCCTTGCTACACTGATGGGCGGGATGTAAATTGCCAACAGCCACTCTGGAGAAGTGTACGGTGTGTCCTGAAACATCTAAAAAACACAGCTTAGAGAGCATAGGGCACTTCCACGCATGGGGGGATAAAGTGGGAAAATTGAAAATCAGCAAGACACAAGCACCCCAAAGTTTAGGGCTGCTCTGTTGACAAGGACCTCCACTTCATTCCACCTTAAATATCCCAGGAAAGCGAAAAATGGATAAAAAAGTTGTGGTCCTTATGTACAATGGAATATCACTCAGCCATGAAATCAATGTCATAAGGCTAGTAGCAGCATGATGAGTGGATTTAGGTAAGACGATTCTAAGTGAAATAAGTCACACAGAAAAGGACACTTCTCATAAGGTGTCACTTATAGAGGGAATGTAAAAACCGTTACACTTGAACTGAATTACAAAACAGAACAGAGTCACACATGCAGAAAACACACTATGGCTGCTTAACGGGAAAGGTGAGGTGGGGTGATACATAAAACAAGAGCTTCAAATTAGCTCAGATACCGTTCCATAAACCCAATATGTAATAGACAAGACCTACTCCTTGCTCAGAGAACTGGACTCAACACGCCCGATTCACCGCACAAGAATATATCTGACTAGTAATAATCTTAAAACCTATGTATTGCTATCTCTCTGTTAGTGTGTCAAGTGGGTGTAAGGCGGCATAAACACACCCGTGAAAAGCAGCTAAACCCCATTATAAAAATAAATTACTTTTAAAAACCCATGAAACAAAGACAGGGAAAGAGAGAGAAATTCTTACACAATTCGTTCAGGGGCTGTGATGCAACCTGGACTGACCATATCTAGACCCACAGCTGGATGAGACATAAGGGTGGACACTCTTGGGGCTGAGAGGTTTGGTGAGGTTGGGTGAGCAAACGCAGACCCTTTAAAGTAATACTGAGTGCTACCCATCGCATGGGTCCCAAATCTCCAGGTTCAAGGGCAACTTCCTACATCGAAATCATGCATGAGAAACCCAGAAGATGGTACACCGTGTGATGGGGAAAGGTTTCTAAAACGCACCTCATTTCTCATCTCCTTGTGCTCGGGTTCGCCATTCCAGCCACTTTACTAGCAATCTCCCTACTTGGAGCCTCAGCACCTTTAACCTCCTGTTCCGTACAGGTTGCAATTTGTCCTGAGGATGAACGGGAAGACGGGGAACCAATGAGAGACTAGCTCTTGGTGTTGGGACAGGCACAGGTCACTCTATTTTCCCATCAGGAAGAAGAATTAACCACAGGCTCAGCCTGCCCCCCGGAACCAGAACAGGGCCTGAAGCCATCCTGCGCTTTTGCGGCCAGCTCCCAAAAAAGCGACTTGTAAAATGGAGCTTCAGGGCACTGCAATTCACAAACCTGCAGAGTTATAAATGATAACTCTCGTCCACAAATATATTGAGGGAAGGCAAAGAAGAGGATTTGAAATCAAGGCAGAATTGCAGGAAACAGATTTCAGGAGGTAGATTCGAATCGCCTTTAAAGCACATGAAAAGCGGCAAAACGTTGACAATGATGCCCTTGGCCAAAAAGGGCGTATGCGTTTTTTCCTGAATATATTCAGGAAAAAACGCATACGCCCTTTTTGGCCAACCAAGCAACCTGGAAAGGCAAATCAGCGCTACAAAGAAGTCTCGCTTCCCATCGGTCAAAAGGGCCATGCTGAAAAAAGTGTCAAAACCAGAAATGCAGGACAGGCCATGGAGAAATGGGAGCCTTGCTACACTGATGGGCGGGATGTAAATTGCCAACAGCCACTCTGGAGAAGTGTACGGTGTGTCCTGAAACATCTAAAAAACACAGCTTAGAGAGCATAGGGCACTTCCACGCATTGGGGGATAAAGTGGGAAAATTGAAAATCAGCAAGACACAAGCACCCCAAAGTTTAGGGCTGCTCTGTTGACAAGGACCTCCACTTCATTCCACCTTAAATATCCCAGGAAAGCGAAAAATGGATAAAAAAGTTGTGGTCCTTATGTACAATGGAATATCACTCAGCCATGAAATCAATGTCATAAGGCTAGTAGCAGCATGATGAGTGGATTTAGGTAAGACGATTCTAAGTGAAATAAGTCACACAGAAAGGGACACTTCTCATAAGGTGTCACTTATAGAGGGAATGTAAAAACCGTTACACTTGAACTGAATTACAAAACAGAACAGAGTCACACATGCAGAAAACACACTATGGCTGCTTAACGGGAAAGGTGAGGTGGGGTGATACATAAAACAAGAGCTTCAAATTAGCTCAGATACCGTTCCATAAACCCAATATGTAATAGACAAGACCTACTCCTTGCTCAGAGAAATGGACTCAACACGCCCGATTCACCGCACAAGAATATATCTGACTAGTAATAATCTTAAAACCTATGTATTGATATCTCTCTGTTAGTGTGTCAAGTGGGTGTAAGGCGGCATAAACACAGCCGTGAAAAGCAGCTAAACCCCATTATAAAAATAAATTACTTTTAAAAACCCATGAAACAAAGACAGGGAAAGAGAGAGAAATTATTACACAATTCGTTCAGGGGCTGTGATGCAACCTGGACTGACCATATCTAGACCCACAGCTGGATGAGACATAAGGGTGGACACTCTTGGGGCTGAGAGGTTTGGTGAGGTTGGGTGAGCAAACGCAGACCCTTTAAAGTAATACTGCGTGCTACCCATCGCATGGGTCCCAAATCTCCAGGTTCAAGGGCAACTTCCTACATCGAAAACATGCATGAGAAACCCAGAAGATGGTACACCGTGTGATGGGGAAAGGTTTCTAAAACGCACCTCATTTCTCATCTCCTTGTGCTCGGGTTCGCCATTCCAGCCACTTTACTAGCAATCTCCCTACTTGGAGCCTCAGCACCTTTAACCTCCTGTTCCGTACAGGTTGCAATTTGTCCTGAGGATGAACGGGAAGACGGGGAACCAATGAGAGACTAGCTCTTGGTGTTGGGACAGGCACAGGTCACTCTATTTTCCCATCAGGAAGAAGAATTAACCACAGGCTCAGCCTGCCCCCCGGAACCAGAACAGGGCCTGAAGCCATCCTGCGCTTTTGCGGCCAGCTCCCAAAAAAGCGACTTGTAAAATGGAGCTTCAGGGCACTGCAATTCACAAACCTGCAGAGTTATAAATGATAACTCTCGTCCACAAATATATTGAGGGAAGGCAAAGAAGAGGATTTGAAATCAAGGCAGAATTGCAGGAAACAGATTTCAGGAGGTAGATTCGAATCGCCTTTAAAGCACATGAAAAGCGGCAAAACGTTGACAATGATGCCCTTGGCCAAAAAGGGCGTATGCGTTTTTTCCTGAATATATTCAGGAAAAAACGCATACGCCCTTTTTGGCCAACCAAGCAACCTGGAAAGGCAAATCAGCGCTACAAAGAAGTCTCGCTTCCCATCGGTCAAAAGGGCCATGCTGAAAAAAGTGTCAAAACCAGAAATGCAGGACAGGCCATGGAGAAATGGGAGCCTTGCTACACTGATGGGCGGGATGTAAATTGCCAACAGCCACTCTGGAGAAGTGTACGGTGTGTCCTGAAACATCTAAAAAACACAGCTTAGAGAGCATAGGGCACTTCCACGCATGGGGGGATAAAGTGGGAAAATTGAAAATCAGCAAGACACAAGCACCCCAAAGTTTAGGGCTGCTCTGTTGACAAGGACCTCCACTTCATTCCACCTTAAATATCCCAGGAAAGCGAAAAATGGATAAAAAAGTTGTGGTCCTTATGTACAATGGAATATCACTCAGCCATGAAATCAATGTCATAAGGCTAGTAGCAGCATGATGAGTGGATTTAGGTAAGACGATTCTAAGTGAAATAAGTCACACAGAAAAGGACACTTCTCATAAGGTGTCACTTATAGAGGGAATGTAAAAACCGTTACACTTGAACTGAATTACAAAACAGAACAGAGTCACACATGCAGAAAACACACTATGGCTGCTTAACGGGAAAGGTGAGGTGGGGTGATACATAAAACAAGAGCTTCAAATTAGCTCAGATACCGTTCCATAAACCCAATATGTAATAGACAAGACCTACTCCTTGCTCAGAGAACTGGACTCAACACGCCCGATTCACCGCACAAGAATATATCTGACTAGTAATAATCTTAAAACCTATGTATTGATATCTCTCTGTTAGTGTGTCAAGTGGGTGTAAGGCGGCATAAACACAGCCGTGAAAAGCAGCTAAACCCCATTATAAAAATAAATTACTTTTAAAAACCCATGAAACAAAGACAGGGAAAGAGAGAGAAATTCTTACACAATTCGTTCAGGGGCTGTGATGCAACCTGGACTGACCATATCTAGACCCACAGCTGGATGAGACATAAGGGTGGACACTCTTGGGGCTGAGAGGTTTGGTGAGGTTGGGTGAGCAAACGCAGACCCTTTAAAGTAATACTGCGTGCTACCCATCGCATGGGTCCCAAATCTCCAGGTTCAAGGGCAACTTCCTACATCGAAAACATGCATGAGAAACCCAGAAGATGGTACACCGTGTGATGGGGAAAGGTTTCTAAAACGCACCTCATTTCTCATCTCCTTGTGCTCGGGTTCGCCATTCCAGCCACTTTACTAGCAATCTCCCTACTTGGAGCCTCAGCACCTTTAACCTCCTGTTCCGTACAGGTTGCAATTTGTCCTGAGGATGAATGGGAAGACGGGGAACCAATGAGAGACGAGCTCTTGGTGTTGGGACAGGCACAGGTCACTCTATTTTCCCATCAGGAAGAAGAATTAACCACAGGCTCAGCCTGCCCCCCGGAACCAGAACAGGGCCTGAAGCCATCCTGCGCTTTTGCGGCCAGCTCCCAAAAAAGCGACTTGTAAAATGGAGCTTCAGGGCACTGCAATTCACAAACCTGCAGAGTTATAAATGATAACTCTCGTCCACAAATATATTGAGGGAAGGCAAAGAAGAGGATTTGAAATCAAGGCAGAATTGCAGGAAACAGATTTCAGGAGGTAGATTCGAATCGCCTTTAAAGCACATGAAAAGCGGCAAAACGTTGACAATGATGCCCTTGGCCAAAAAGGACGTATGCGTTTTTTCCTGAATATATTCAGGAAAAAACGCATACGCCCTTTTTGGCCAACCAAGCAACCTGGAAAGGCAAATCAGCGCTACAAAGAAGTCTCGCTTCCCATCGGTCAAAAGGGCCATGCTGAAAACAGTGTCAAAACCAGAAATGCAGGACAGGCCATGGAGAAATGGGAGCCTTGCTACACTGATGGGCGGGATGTAAATTGCCAACAGCCACTCTGGAGAAGTGTACGGTGTGTCCTGAAACATCTAAAAAACACAGCTTAGAGAGCATAGGGCACTTCCACGCATGGGGGGATAAAGTGGGAAAATTGAAAATCAGCAAGACACAAGCACCCCAAAGTTTAGGGCTGCTCTGTTGACAAGGACCTCCACTTCATTCCACCTTAAATATCCCAGGAAAGCGAAAAATGGATAAAAAAGTTGTGGTCCTTATGTACAATGGAATATCACTCAGCCATGAAATCAATGTCATAAGGCTAGTAGCAGCATGATGAGTGGATTTAGGTAAGACGATTCTAAGTGAAATAAGTCACACAGAAAAGGACACTTCTCATAAGGTGTCACTTATAGAGGGAATGTAAAAACCGTTACACTTGAACTGAATTACAAAACAGAACAGAGTCACACATGCAGAAAACACACTATGGCTGCTTAACGGGAAAGGTGAGGTGGGGTGATACATAAAACAAGAGCTTCAAATTAGCTCAGATACCGTTCCATAAACCCAATATGTAATAGACAAGACCTACTCCTTGCTCAGAGAACTGGACTCAACACGCCCGATTCACCGCACAAGAATATATCTGACTAGTAATAATCTTAAAACCTATGTATTGATATCTCTCTGTTAGTGTGTCAAGTGGGTGTAAAGCGGCATAAACACAGCCGTGAAAAGCAGCTAAACCCCATTATAAAAATAAATTACTTTTAAAAACCCATGAAACAAAGACAGGGAAAGAGAGAGAAATTCTTACACAATTTGTTCAGGGGCTGTGATGCAACCTGGACTGACCATATCTAGACCCACAGCTGGATGAGACATAAGGGTGGACACTCTTGGGGCTGAGAGGTTTGGTGAGGTTGGGTGAGCAAACGCAGACCCTTTAAAGTAATACTGCGTGCTACCCATCGCATGGGTCCCAAATCTCCAGGTTCAAGGGCAACTTCCTACATCGAAAACATGCATGAGAAACCCAGAAGATGGTACACCGTGTGATGGGGAAAGGTTTCTAAAACGCACCTCATTTCTCATCTCCTTGTGCTCGGGTTCGCCATTCCAGCCACTTTACTAGCAATCTCCCTACTTGGAGCCTCAGCACCTTTAACCTCCTGTTCCGTACAGGTTGCAATTTGTCCTGAGGATGAATGGGAAGACGGGGAACCAATGAGAGACGAGCTCTTGGTGTTGGGACAGGCACAGGTCACTCTATTTTCCCATCAGGAAGAAGAATTAACCACAGGCTCAGCCTGCCCCCCGGAACCAGAACAGGGCCTGAAGCCATCCTGCGCTTTTGCGGCCAGCTCCCAAAAAAGCGACTTGTAAAATGGAGCTTCAGGGCACTGCAATTCACAAACCTGCAGAGTTATAAATGATAACTCTCGTCCACAAATATATTGAGGGAAGGCAAAGAAGAGGATTTGAAATCAAGGCAGAATTTCAGGAAACAGATTTCAGGAGGTAGATTCGAATCGCCTTTAAAGCACATGAAAAGCGGCAAAACGTTGACAATGATGCCCTTTTTGGCCAACCAAGCAACCTGGAAAGGCAAATCAGCGCTACAAAGAAGTCTCGCTTCCCATCGGTCAAAAGGGCCATGCTGAAAACAGTGTCAAAACCAGAAATGCAGGACAGGCCATGGAGAAATGGGAGCCTTGCTACACTGATGGGCGGGATGTAAATTGCCAACAGCCACTCTGGAGAAGTGTACGGTGTGTCCTGAAACATCTAAAAAACACAGCTTAGAGAGCATAGGGCACTTCCACGCATGGGGGGATAAAGTGGGAAAATTGAAAATCAGCAAGACACAAGCACCCCAAAGTTTAGGGCTGCTCTGTTGACAAGGTCCTCCACTTCATTCCACCTTAAATATCCCAGGAAAGAGAAAAATGGATAAAAAAGTTGTGGTCCTTATGTACAATGGAATATCACTCAGCCATGAAATCAATGTCATAAGGCTAGTAGCAGCATGATGAGTGGATTTAGGTAAGACGATTCTAAGTGAAATAAGTCACACAGAAAAGGACACTTCTCATAAGGTGTCACTTATAGAGGGAATGTAAAAACCGTTACACTTGAACTGAATTACAAAACAGAACAGAGTCACACATGCAGAAAACACACTATGGCTGCTTAACGGGAAAGGTGAGGTGGGGTGATACATAAAACAAGAGCTTCAAATTAGCTCAGATACCGTTCCATAAACCCAATATGTAATAGACAAGACCTACTCCTTGCTCAGAGAACTGGACTCAACACGCCCGATTCACCGCACATGAATATATCTGACTAGTAATAATCTTAAAACCTATGTATTGATATCTCTCTGTTAGTGTGTCAAGTGGGTGTAAAGCGGCATAAACACAGCCGTGAAAAGCAGCTAAACCCCATTATAAAAATAAATTACTTTTAAAAACCCATGAAACAAAGACAGGGAAAGAGAGAGAAATTCTTACACAATTTGTTCAGGGGCTGTGATGCAACCTGGATTGACCATATCTAGACCCACAGCTGGATGAGACATAAGGGTGGACACTCTTGGGGCTGAGAGGTTTGGTGAGGTTGGGTGAGCAAACACAGACCCTTTAAAGTAATACTGCGTGCTACCCATCGCATGGGTCCCAAATCTCCAGGTTCAAGGGCATCTTCCTACATCGAAAACATGCATGAGAAACCCAGAAGATGGTACACCGTGTGATGGGGAAAGGTTTCTAAAACGCACCTCATTTCTCATCTCCTTGTGCTCGGGTTCGCCATTCCAGCCACTTTACTAGCAATCTCCCTACTTGGAGCCTCAGCACCTTTAACCTCCTGTTCCGTACAGGTTGCAATTTGTCCTGAGGATGAACGGGAAGACGGGGAACCAATGAGAGACTAGCTCTTGGTGTTGGGACAGGCACAGGTCACTCTATTTTCCCATCAGGAAGAAGAATTAACCACAGGCTCAGCCTGCCCCCCGGAACCAGAACAGGGCCTGAAGCCATCCTGCGCTTTTGCGGCCAGCTCCCAAAAAAGCGACTTGTAAAATGGAGCTTCAGGGCACTGCAATTCACAAACCTGCAGAGTTATAAATGATAACTCTCGTCCACAAATATATTGAGGGAAGGCAAAGAAGAGGATTTGAAATCAAGGCAGAATTGCAGGAAACAGATTTCAGGAGGTAGATTCGAATCGCCTTTAAAGCACATGAAAAGCGCAAAACGTTGACAATGATGCCCTTGGCCAAAAAGGGCGTATGCGTTTTTTCCTGAATATATTCAGGAAAAAACGCATACGCCCTTTTTGGCCAACAAAGCAACCTAGAAAGGCAAATCAGCGCTACAAAGAAGTCTCGCTTCCCATCGGTCAAAAGGGCCATGCTGAAAAAAGTGTCAAAACCAGAAATGCAGGACAGGCCATGGAGAAATGGGAGCCTTGCTACACTGATGGGCGGGATGTAAATTGCCAACAGCCACTCTGGAGAAGTGTACGGTGTGTCCTGAAACATCTAAAAAACACAGCTTAGAGAGCATAGGGCACTTCCACGCATGGGGGGATAAAGTGGGAAAATTGAAAATCAGCAAGACACAAGCACCCCAAAGTTTAGGGCTGCTCTGTTGACAAGGACCTCCACTTCATTCCACCTTAAATATCCCAGGAAAGCGAAAAATGGATAAAAAAGTTGTGGTCCTTATGTACAATGGAATATCACTCAGCCATGAAATCAATGTCATAAGGCTAGTAGCAGCATGATGAGTGGATTTAGGTAAGACGATTCTAAGTGAAATAAGTCACACAGAAAAGGACACTTCTCATAAGGTGTCACTTATAGAGGGAATGTAAAAACCGTTACACTTGAACTGAATTACAAAACAGAACAGAGTCACACATGCAGAAAACACACTATGGCTGCTTAACGGGAAAGGTGAGGTGGGGTGATACATAAAACAAGAGCTTCAAATTAGCTCAGATACCGTTCCATAAACCCAATATGTAATAGACAAGACCTACTCCTTGCTCAGAGAACTGGACTCAACACGCCCGATTCACCGCACAAGAATATATCTGACTAGTAATAATCTTAAAACCTATGTATTGATATCTCTCTGTTAGTGTGTCAAGTGGGTGTAAGGCGGCATAAACACAGCCGTGAAAAGCAGCTAAACCCCATTATAAAAATAAATTACTTTTAAAAACCCATGAAACAAAGACAGGGATAGAGAGAGAAATTCTTACACAATTTGTTCAGGGGCTGTGATGCAACCTGGACTGACCATATCTAGACCCACAGCTGGATGAGACATAAGGGTGGACACTCTTGGGGCTGAGAGGTTTGGTGAGGTTGGGTGAGCAAACGCAGACCCTTTAAAGTAATACTGCGTGCTACCCATCGCATGGGTCCCAAATCTCCAGGTTCAAGGGCAACTTCCTACATCGAAAACATGCATGAGAAACCCAGAAGATGGTACACCGTGTGATGGGGAAAGGTTTCTAAAACGCACCTCATTTCTCATCTCCTTGTGCTCGGGTTCGCCATTCCAGCCACTTTACTAGCAATCTCCCTACTTGGAGCCTCAGCACCTTTAACCTCCTGTTCCGTACAGGTTGCAATTTGTCCTGAGGATGAACGGGAAGACGGGGAACCAATGAGAGACTAGCTCTTGGTGTTGGGACAGGCACAGGTCACTCTATTTTCCCATCAGGAAGAAGAATTAACCACAGGCTCAGCCTGCCCCCCGGAACCAGAACAGGGCCTGAAGCCATCCTGCGCTTTTGCGGCCAGCTCCCAAAAAAGCGACTTGTAAAATGGAGCTTCAGGGCACTGCAATTCACAAACCTGCAGAGTTATAAATGATATCTCTCATCCACAAATATATTGAGGGAAGGCAAAGAAGAGGATTTGAAATCAAGGCAGAATTGCAGGAAACAGATTTCAGGAGGTAGATTCGAATCCCCTTTAAAGCACATGAAAAGCGGCAAAACGTTGACAATGATGCCCTTGGCCAAAAAGGGCGTATGCGTTTTTTCCTGAATATATTCAGGAAAAAACGCATACGCCCTTTTTGGCCAACCAAGCAACCTGGAAAGGCAAATCAGCGCTACAAAGAAGTCTCGCTTCCAATCGGTCAAAAGGGCCATGCTGAAAAAAGTGTCAAAACCAGAAATGCAGGACAGGCCATGGAGAAATGGGAGCCTTGCTACACTGATGGGCGGGATGTAAATTGCCAACAGCCACTCTGGAGAAGTGTACGGTGTGTCCTGAAACATCTATAAAACACAGCTTAGAGAGCATAGGGCACTTCCACGCATGGGGGCATAAAGTGGGAAAATTGAAAATCAGCAAGACACAAGCACCCCAAAGTTTAGGGCTGCTCTGTTGACAAGGACCTCCACTTCATTCCAACTTAAATATCCCAGGAAAGCGAAAAATGGATAAAAAAGTTGTGGTCCTTATGTACAATGGAATATCACTCAGCCATGAAATCAATGTCATAAGGCTAGTAGCAGCATGATGAGTGGATTTAGGTAAGACGATTCTAAGTGAAATAAGTCACACAGAAAAGGACACTTCTCATAAGGTGTCACTTATAGAGGGAATGTAAAAACCGTTACACTTGAACTGAATTACAAAACAGAACAGAGTCACACATGCAGAAAACACACTATGGCTGCTTAACGGGAAAGGTGAGGTGGGGTGATACATAAAACAAGAGCTTCAAATTAGCTCAGATACCGTTCCATAAACCCAATATGTAATAGACAAGACCTACTCCTTGCTCAGAGAACTGGACTCAACACGCCCGATTCACCGCACAAGAATATATCTGACTAGTAATAATCTTAAAACCTATGTATTGATATCTCTCTGTTAGTGTGTCAAGTGGGTGTAAGGCGGCATAAACACACCCGTGAAAAGCAGCTAAACCCCATTATAAAAATAAATTACTTTTAAAAACCCATGAAACAAAGACAGGGAAAGAGAGAGAAATTCTTACACAATTTGTTCAGGGGCTGTGATGCAACCTGGACTGACCATATCTAGACCCACAGCTGGATGAGACATAAGGGTGGACACTCTTGGGGCTGAGAGGTTTGGTGAGGTTGGGTGAGCAAACGCAGACCCTTTCAATTAATACTGCGTGCTACCCATCGCATGGGTCCCAAATCTCCAGGTTCAAGGGCATCTTCCTACATCGAAAACATGCATGAGAAACCCAGAAGATGGTACACCGTGTGATGGGGAAAGGTTTCTAAAACGCACCTCATTTCTCATCTCCTTGTGCTCGGGTTCGCCATTCCAGCCACTTTACCAGCAATCTCCCTTCTTGGAGCATCAGCACCTTTAACCTCCTGTTCCGTACAGGTTGCAATTTGTCCTGAGGATGAACGGGAAGACGGGGAACCAATGAGAGACTAGCTCTTGGTGTTGGGACAGGCACAGGTCACTCTATTTTCCCATCAGGAAGAAGAATTAACCACAGGCTCAGCCTGACCCCCGGAACCAGAACAGGGCCTGAAGCCATCCTGCGCTTTTGCGGCCAGCTCCCAAAAAAGCGACTTGTAAAATGGAGCTTCAGGGCACTGCAATTCACAAACCTGCAGAGTTATAAATGATAACTCTCGTCCACAAATATATTGAGGGAAGGCAAAGAAGAGGATTTGAAATCAAGGCAGAATTGCAGGAAACAGATTTCAGGAGGTAGATTCGAATCGCCTTTAAAGCACATGAAAAGCGGCAAAACGTTGACAATGATGCCCTTGGCCAAAAAGGGCGTATGCGTTTTTTCCTGAATATATTCAGGAAAAAACGCATACGCCCTTTTTGGCCAACCAAGCAACCTGGAAAGGCAAATCAGCGCTACAAAGAAGTCTCGCTTCCCATCGGTCAAAAGGGCCATGCTGAAAAAAGTGTCAAAACCAGAAATGCAGGACAGGCCATGGAGAAATGGGAGCCTTGCTACACTGATGGGCGGGATGTAAATTGCCAACAGCCACTCTGGAGAAGTGTACGGTGTGTCCTGAAACATCTAAAAAACACAGCTTAGAGAGCATAGGGCACTTCCACGCATGGGGGGATAAAGTGGGAAAATTGAAAATCAGCAAGACACAAGCACCCCAAAGTTTAGGGCTGCTCTGTTGACAAGGACCTCCACTTCATTCCACCTTAAATATCCCAGGAAAGCGAAAAATGGATAAAAAAGTTGTGGTCCTTATGTACAATGGAATATCACTCAGCCATGAAATCAATGTCATAAGGCTAGTAGCAGCATGATGAGTGGATTTAGGTAAGACGATTCTAAGTGAAATAAGTCACACAGAAAAGGACACTTCTCATAAGGTGTCACTTATAGAGGGAATGTAAAAACGTTACACTTGAACTGAATTACAAAACAGAACAGAGTCACACATGCAGAAAACACACTATGGCTGCTTAACGGGAAAGGTGAGGTGGGGTGATACATAAAACAAGAGCTTCAAATTAGCTCAGATACCGTTCCATAAACCCAATATGTAATAGACAACACCTACTCCTTGCTCAGAGAACTGGACTCAACACGCCCGATTCACCGCACAAGAATATATCTGACTAGTAATAATCTTAAAACCTATGTATTGATATCTCTCTGTTAGTGTGTCAAGTGGGTGTAAGGCGGCATAAACACAGCCGTGAAAAGCAGCTAAACCCCATTATAAAAATAAATTACTTTTAAAAACCCATGAAACAAAGACAGGGAAAGAGAGAGAAATTCTTACACAATTCGTTCAGGGGCTGTGATGCAACCTGGACTGACCATATCTAGACCCACAGCTGGATGAGACATAAGGGTGGACACTCTTGGGGCTGAGAGGTTTGGTGAGGTTGGGTGAGCAAACGCAGACCCTTTAAAGTAATACTGCGTGCTACCCATCGCATGGGTCCCAAATCTCCAGGTTCAAGGGCAACTTCCTACATCGAAAACATGCATGAGAAACCCAGAAGATGGTACACCGTGTGATGGGGAAAGGTTTCTAAAACGCACCTCATTTCTCATCTCCTTGTGCTCGGGTTCGCCATTCCAGCCACTTTACTAGCAATCTCCCTACTTGGAGCCTCAGCACCTTTAACCTCCTGTTCCGTACAGGTTGCAATTTGTCCTGAGGATGAATGGGAAGACGGGGAACCAATGAGAGACGAGCTCTTGGTGTTGGGACAGGCACAGGTCACTCTATTTTCCCATCAGGAAGAAGAATTAACCACAGGCTCAGCCTGCCCCCCGGAACCAGAACAGGGCCTGAAGCCATCCTGCGCTTTTGCGGCCAGCTCCCAAAAAAGCGACTTGTAAAATGGAGCTTCAGGGCACTGCAATTCACAAACCTGCAGAGTCATAAATGATAACTCTCGTCCACAAATATATTGAGGGAAGGCAAAGAAGAGGATTTGAAATCAAGGCAGAATTGCAGGAAACAGATTTCAGGAGGTAGATTCGAATCGCCTTTAAAGCACATGAAAAGCGGCAAAACGTTGACAATGATGCCCTTGGCCAAAAAGGACGTATGCGTTTTTTCCTGAATATATTCAGGAAAAAACGCATACGCCCTTTTTGGCCAACCAAGCAACCTGGAAAGGCAAATCAGCGCTACAAAGAAGTCTCGCTTCCCATCGGTCAAAAGGGCCATGCTGAAAACAGTGTCAAAACCAGAAATGCAGGACAGGCCATGGAGAAATGGGAGCCTTGCTACACTGATGGGCGGGATGTAAATTGCCAACAGCCACTCTGGAGAAGTGTACGGTGTGTCCTGAAACATCTAAAAAACACAGCTTAGAGAGCATAGGGCACTTCCACGCATGGGGGGATAAAGTGGGAAAATTGAAAATCAGCAAGACACAAGCACCCCAAAGTTTAGGGCTGCTCTGTTGACAAGGACCTCCACTTCATTCCACCTTAAATATCCCAGGAAAGAGAAAAATGGATAAAAAAGTTGTGGTCCTTATGTACAATGGAATATCACTCAGCCATGAAATCAATGTCATAAGGCTAGTAGCAGCATGATGAGTGGATTTAGGTAAGACGATTCTAAGTGAAATAAGTCACACAGAAAAGGACACTTCTCATAAGGTGTCACTTATAGAGGGAATGTAAAAACCGTTACACTTGAACTGAATTACAAAACAGAACAGAGTCACACATGCAGAAAACACACTATGGCTGCTTAACGGGAAAGGTGAGGTGGGGTGATACATAAAACAAGAGCTTCAAATTAGCTCAGATACCGTTCCATAAACCCAATATGTAATAGACAAGACCTACTCCTTGCTCAGAGAACTGGACTCAACACGCCCGATTCACCGCACAAGAATATATCTGACTAGTAATAATCTTAAAACCTATGTATTGATATCTCTCTGTTAGTGTGTCAAGTGGGTGTAAAGCGGCATAAACACAGCCGTGAAAAGCAGCTAAACCCCATTATAAAAATAAATTACTTTTAAAAACCCATGAAACAAAGACAGGGAAAGAGAGAGAAATTCTTACACAATTTGTTCAGGGGCTGTGATGCAACCTGGACTGACCATATCTAGACCCACAGCTGGATGAGACATAAGGGTGGACACTCTTGGGGCTGAGAGGTTTGGTGAGGTTGGGTGAGCAAACGCAGACCCTTTAAAGTAATACTGCGTGCTACCCATCGCATGGGTCCCAAATCTCCAGGTTCAAGGGCAACTTCCTACATCGAAAACATGCATGAGAAACCCAGAAGATGGTACACCGTGTGATGGGGAAAGGTTTCTAAAACGCACCTCATTTCTCATCTCCTTGTGCTCGGGTTCGCCATTCCAGCCACTTTACTAGCAATCTCCCTACTTGGAGCCTCAGCACCTTTAACCTCCTGTTCCGTACAGGTTGCAATTTGTCCTGAGGATGAACGGGAAGACGGGGAACCAATGAGAGACTAGCTCTTGGTGTTGGGACAGGCACAGGTCACTCTATTTTCCCATCAGGAAGAAGAATTAACCACAGGCTCAGCCTGCCCCCCGGAACCAGAACAGGGCCTGAAGCCATCCTGCGCTTTTGCGGCCAGCTCCCAAAAAAGCGACTTGTAAAATGGAGCTTCAGGGCACTGCAATTCACAAACCTGCAGAGTTATAAATGATAACTCTCGTCCACAAATATATTGAGGGAAGGCAAAGAAGAGGATTTGAAATCAAGGCAGAATTGCAGGAAACAGATTTCAGGAGGTAGATTCGAATCGCCTTTAAAGCACATGAAAAGCGGCAAAACGTTGACAATGATGCCCTTTTTGGCCAACCAAGCAACCTGGAAAGGCAAATCAGCGCTACAAAGAAGTCTCGCTTCCCATCGGTCAAAAGGGCCATGCTGAAAACAGTGTCAAAACCAGAAATGCAGGACAGGCCATGGAGAAATGGGAGCCTTGCTACACTGATGGGCGGGATGTAAATTGCCAACAGCCACTCTGGAGAAGTGTACGGTGTGTCCTGAAACATCTAAAAAACACAGCTTAGAGAGCATAGGGCACTTCCACGCATGGGGGGATAAAGTGGGAAAATTGAAAATCAGCAAGACACAAGCACCCCAAAGTTTAGGGCTGCTCTGTTGACAAGGACCTCCACTTCATTCCACCTTAAATATCCCAGGAAAGAGAAAAATGGATAAAAAAGTTGTGGTCCTTATGTACAATGGAATATCACTCAGCCATGAAATCAATGTCATAAGGCTAGTAGCAGCATGATGAGTGGATTTAGGTAAGACGATTCTAAGTGAAATAAGTCACACAGAAAGGGACACTTCTCATAAGGTGTCACTTATAGAGGGAATGTAAAAACCGTTACACTTGAACTGAATTACAAAACAGAACAGAGTCACACATGCAGAAAACACACTATGGCTGCTTAACGGGAAAGGTGAGGTGGGGTGATACATAAAACAAGAGCTTCAAATTAGCTCAGATACCGTTCCATAAACCCAATATGTAATAGACAAGACCTACTCCTTGCTCAGAGAACTGGACTCAACACGCCCGATTCACCGCACAAGAATATATCTGACTAGTAATAATCTTAAAACCTATGTATTGATATCTCTCTGTTAGTGTGTCAAGTGGGTGTAAGGCGGCATAAACACAGCCGTGAAAAGCAGCTAAACCCCATTATAAAAATAAATTACTTTTAAAAACCCATGAAACAAAGACAGGGAAAGAGAGAGAAATTATTACACAATTCGTTCAGGGGCTGTGATGCAACCTGGACTGACCATATCTAGACCCACAGCTGGATGAGACATAAGGGTGGACACTCTTGGGGCTGAGAGGTTTGGTGAGGTTGGGTGAGCAAACGCAGACCCTTTAAAGTAATACTGCGTGCTACCCATCGCATGGGTCCCAAATCTCCAGGTTCAAGGGCAACTTCCTACATCGAAAACATGCATGAGAAACCCAGAAGATGGTACACCGTGTGATGGGGAAAGGTTTCTAAAACGCACCTCATTTCTCATCTCCTTGTGCTCGGGTTCGCCATTCCAGCCACTTTACTAGCAATCTCCCTACTTGGAGCCTCAGCACCTTTAACCTCCTGTTCCGTACAGGTTGCAATTTGTCCTGAGGATGAACGGGAAGACGGGGAACCAATGAGAGACTAGCTCTTGGTGTTGGGACAGGCACAGGTCACTCTATTTTCCCATCAGGAAGAAGAATTAACCACAGGCTCAGCCTGACCCCCGGAACCAGAACAGGGCCTGAAGCCATCCTGCGCTTTTGCGGCCAGCTCCCAAAAAAGCGACTTGTAAAATGGAGCTTCAGGGCACTGCAATTCACAAACCTGCAGAGTTATAAATGATAACTCTCGTCCACAAATATATTGAGGGAAGGCAAAGAAGAGGATTTGAAATCAAGGCAGAATTGCAGGAAACAGATTTCAGGAGGTAGATTCGAATCGCCTTTAAAGCACATGAAAAGCGGCAAAACGTTGACAATGATGCCCTTGGCCAAAAAGGGCGTATGCGTTTTTTCCTGAATATATTCAGGAAAAAACGCATACGCCCTTTTTGGCCAACCAAGCAACCTGGAAAGGCAAATCAGCGCTACAAAGAAGTCTCGCTTCCCATCGGTCAAAAGGGCCATGCTGAAAAAAGTGTCAAAACCAGAAATGCAGGACAGGCCATGGAGAAATGGGAGCCTTGCTACACTGATGGGCGGGATGTAAATTGCCAACAGCCACTCTGGAGAAGTGTACGGTGTGTCCTGAAACATCTAAAAAACACAGCTTAGAGAGCATAGGGCACTTCCACGCATGGGGGGATAAAGTGGGAAAATTGAAAATCAGCAAGACACAAGCACCCCAAAGTTTAGGGCTGCTCTGTTGACAAGGACCTCCACTTCATTCCACCTTAAATATCCCAGGAAAGCGAAAAATGGATAAAAAAGTTGTGGTCCTTATGTACAATGGAATATCACTCAGCCATGAAATCAATGTCATAAGGCTAGTAGCAGCATGATGAGTGGATTTAGGTAAGACGATTCTAAGTGAAATAAGTCACACAGAAAAGGACACTTCTCATAAGGTGTCACTTATAGAGGGAATGTAAAAACCGTTACACTTGAACTGAATTACAAAACAGAACAGAGTCACACATGCAGAAAACACACTATGGCTGCTTAACGGGAAAGGTGAGGTGGGGTGATACATAAAACAAGAGCTTCAAATTAGCTCAGATACCGTTCCATAAACCCAATATGTAATAGACAACACCTACTCCTTGCTCAGAGAACTGGACTCAACACGCCCGATTCACCGCACAAGAATATATCTGACTAGTAATAATCTTAAAACCTATGTATTGATATCTCTCTGTTAGTGTGTCAAGTGGGTGTAAGGCGGCATAAACACAGCCGTGAAAAGCAGCTAAACCCCATTATAAAAATAAATTACTTTTAAAAACCCATGAAACAAAGACAGGGAAAGAGAGAGAAATTCTTACACAATTCGTTCAGGGGCTGTGATGCAACCTGGACTGACCATATCTAGACCCACAGCTGGATGAGACATAAGGGTGGACACTCTTGGGGCTGAGAGGTTTGGTGAGGTTGGGTGAGCAAACGCAGACCCTTTAAAGTAATACTGCGTGCTACCCATCGCATGGGTCCCAAATCTCCAGGTTCAAGGGCAACTTCCTACATCGAAAACATGCATGAGAAACCCAGAAGATGGTACACCGTGTGATGGGGAAAGGTTTCTAAAACGCACCTCATTTCTCATCTCCTTGTGCTCGGGTTCGCCATTCCAGCCACTTTACTAGCAATCTCCCTACTTGGAGCCTCAGCACCTTTAACCTCCTGTTCCGTACAGGTTGCAATTTGTCCTGAGGATGAATGGGAAGACGGGGAACCAATGAGAGACGAGCTCTTGGTGTTGGGACAGGCACAGGTCACTCTATTTTCCCATCAGGAAGAAGAATTAACCACAGGCTCAGCCTGCCCCCCGGAACCAGAACAGGGCCTGAAGCCATCCTGCGCTTTTGCGGCCAGCTCCCAAAAAAGCGACTTGTAAAATGGAGCTTCAGGGCACTGCAATTCACAAACCTGCAGAGTCATAAATGATAACTCTCGTCCACAAATATATTGAGGGAAGGCAAAGAAGAGGATTTGAAATCAAGGCAGAATTGCAGGAAACAGATTTCAGGAGGTAGATTCGAATCGCCTTTAAAGCACATGAAAAGCGGCAAAACGTTGACAATGATGCCCTTGGCCAAAAAGGACGTATGCGTTTTTTCCTGAATATATTCAGGAAAAAACGCATACGCCCTTTTTGGCCAACCAAGCAACCTGGAAAGGCAAATCAGCGCTACAAAGAAGTCTCGCTTCCCATCGGTCAAAAGGGCCATGCTGAAAACAGTGTCAAAACCAGAAATGCAGGACAGGCCATGGAGAAATGGGAGCCTTGCTACACTGATGGGCGGGATGTAAATTGCCAACAGCCACTCTGGAGAAGTGTACGGTGTGTCCTGAAACATCTAAAAAACACAGCTTAGAGAGCATAGGGCACTTCCACGCATGGGGGGATATAGTGGGAAAATTGAAAATCAGCAAGACACAAGCACCCCAAAGTTTAGGGCTGCTCTGTTGACAAGGACCTCCACTTCATTCCACCTTAAATATCCCAGGAAAGAGAAAAATGGATAAAAAAGTTGTGGTCCTTATGTACAATGGAATATCACTCAGCCATGAAATCAATGTCATAAGGCTAGTAGCAGCATGATGAGTGGATTTAGGTAAGACGATTCTAAGTGAAATAAGTCACACAGAAAAGGACACTTCTCATAAGGTGTCACTTATAGAGGGAATGTAAAAACCGTTACACTTGAACTGAATTACAAAACAGAACAGAGTCACACATGCAGAAAACACACTATGGCTGCTTAACGGGAAAGGTGAGGTGGGGTGATACATAAAACAAGAGCTTCAAATTAGCTCAGATACCGTTCCATAAACCCAATATGTAATAGACAAGACCTACTCCTTGCTCAGAGAACTGGACTCAACACGCCCGATTCACCGCACAAGAATATATCTGACTAGTAATAATCTTAAAACCTATGTATTGATATCTCTCTGTTAGTGTGTCAAGTGGGTGTAAAGCGGCATAAACACAGCCGTGAAAAGCAGCTAAACCCCATTATAAAAATAAATTACTTTTAAAAACCCATGAAACAAAGACAGGGAAAGAGAGAGAAATTCTTACACAATTTGTTCAGGGGCTGTGATGCAACCTGGACTGACCATATCTAGACCCACAGCTGGATGAGACATAAGGGTGGACACTCTTGGGGCTGAGAGGTTTGGTGAGGTTGGGTGAGCAAACGCAGACCCTTTAAAGTAATACTGCGTGCTACCCATCGCATGGGTCCCAAATCTCCAGGTTCAAGGGCAACTTCCTACATCGAAAACATGCATGAGAAACCCAGAAGATGGTACACCGTGTGATGGGGAAAGGTTTCTAAAACGCACCTCATTTCTCATCTCCTTGTGCTCGGGTTCGCCATTCCAGCCACTTTACTAGCAATCTCCCTACTTGGAGCCTCAGCACCTTTAACCTCCTGTTCCGTACAGGTTGCAATTTGTCCTGAGGATGAACGGGAAGACGGGGAACCAATGAGAGACTAGCTCTTGGTGTTGGGACAGGCACAGGTCACTCTATTTTCCCATCAGGAAGAAGAATTAACCACAGGCTCAGCCTGCCCCCCGGAACCAGAACAGGGCCTGAAGCCATCCTGCGCTTTTGCGGCCAGCTCCCAAAAAAGCGACTTGTAAAATGGAGCTTCAGGGCACTGCAATTCACAAACCTGCAGAGTTATAAATGATAACTCTCGTCCACAAATATATTGAGGGAAGGCAAAGAAGAGGATTTGAAATCAAGGCAGAATTGCAGGAAACAGATTTCAGGAGGTAGATTCGAATCGCCTTTAAAGCACATGAAAAGCGGCAAAACGTTGACAATGATGCCCTTTTTGGCCAACCAAGCAACCTGGAAAGGCAAATCAGCGCTACAAAGAAGTCTCGCTTCCCATCGGTCAAAAGGGCCATGCTGAAAACAGTGTCAAAACCAGAAATGCAGGACAGGCCATGGAGAAATGGGAGCCTTGCTACACTGATGGGCGGGATGTAAATTGCCAACAGCCACTCTGGAGAAGTGTACGGTGTGTCCTGAAACATCTAAAAAACACAGCTTAGAGAGCATAGGGCACTTCCACGCATGGGGGGATAAAGTGGGAAAATTGAAAATCAGCAAGACACAAGCACCCCAAAGTTTAGGGCTGCTCTGTTGACAAGGACCTCCACTTCATTCCACCTTAAATATCCCAGGAAAGAGAAAAATGGATAAAAAAGTTGTGGTCCTTATGTACAATGGAATATCACTCAGCCATGAAATCAATGTCATAAGGCTAGTAGCAGCATGATGAGTGGATTTAGGTAAGACGATTCTAAGTGAAATAAGTCACACAGAAAAGGACACTTCTCATAAGGTGTCACTTATAGAGGGAATGTAAAAACCGTTACACTTGAACTGAATTACAAAACAGAACAGAGTCACACATGCAGAAAACACACTATGGCTGCTTAACGGGAAAGGTGAGGTGGGGTGATACATAAAACAAGAGCTTCAAATTAGCTCAGATACCGTTCCATAAACCCAATATGTAATAGACAAGACCTACTCCTTGCTCAGAGAACTGGACTCAACACGCCCGATTCACCGCACAAGAATATATCTGACTAGTAATAATCTTAAAACCTATGTATTGATATCTCTCTGTTAGTGTGTCAAGTGGGTGTAAAGCGGCATAAACACAGCCGTGAAAAGCAGCTAAACCCCATTATAAAAATAAATTACTTTTAAAAACCCATGAAACAAAGACAGGGAAAGAGAGAGAAATTCTTACACAATTTGTTCAGGGGCTGTGATGCAACCTGGACTGACCATATCTAGACCCACAGCTGGATGAGACATAAGGGTGGACACTCTTGGGGCTGAGAGGTTTGGTGAGGTTGGGTGAGCAAACGCAGACCCTTTAAAGTAATACTGCGTGCTACCCATCGCATGGGTCCCAAATCTCCAGGTTCAAGGGCAACTTCCTACATCGAAAACATGCATGAGAAACCCAGAAGATGGTACACCGTGTGATGGGGAAAGGTTTCTAAAACGCACCTCATTTCTCATCTCCTTGTGCTCGGGTTCGCCATTCCAGCCACTTTACTAGCAATCTCCCTACTTGGAGCCTCAGCACCTTTAACCTCCTGTTCCGTACAGGTTGCAATTTGTCCTGAGGATGAACGGGAAGACGGGGAACCAATGAGAGACTAGCTCTTGGTGTTGGGACAGGCACAGGTCACTCTATTTTCCCATCAGGAAGAAGAATTAACCACAGGCTCAGCCTGCCCCCCGGAACCAGAACAGGGCCTGAAGCCATCCTGCGCTTTTGCGGCCAGCTCCCAAAAAAGCGACTTGTAAAATGGAGCTTCAGGGCACTGCAATTCACAAACCTGCAGAGTTATAAATGATAACTCTCGTCCACAAATATATTGAGGGAAGGCAAAGAAGAGGATTTGAAATCAAGGCAGAATTGCAGGAAACAGATTTCAGGAGGTAGATTCGAATCGCCTTTAAAGCACATGAAAAGCGGCAAAACGTTGACAATGATGCCCTTTTTGGCCAACCAAGCAACCTGGAAAGGCAAATCAGCGCTACAAAGAAGTCTCGCTTCCCATCGGTCAAAAGGGCCATGCTGAAAACAGTGTCAAAACCAGAAATGCAGGACAGGCCATGGAGAAATGGGAGCCTTGCTACACTGATGGGCGGGATGTAAATTGCCAACAGCCACTCTGGAGAAGTGTACGGTGTGTCCTGAAACATCTAAAAAACACAGCTTAGAGAGCATAGGGCACTTCCACGCATGGGGGGATAAAGTGGGAAAATTGAAAATCAGCAAGACACAAGCACCCCAAAGTTTAGGGCTGCTCTGTTGACAAGGACCTCCACTTCATTCCACCTTAAATATCCCAGGAAAGAGAAAAATGGATAAAAAAGTTGTGGTCCTTATGTACAATGGAATATCACTCAGCCATGAAATCAATGTCATAAGGCTAGTAGCAGCATGATGAGTGGATTTAGGTAAGACGATTCTAAGTGAAATAAGTCACACAGAAAAGGACACTTCTCATAAGGTGTCACTTATAGAGGGAATGTAAAAACCGTTACACTTGAACTGAATTACAAAACAGAACAGAGTCACACATGCAGAAAACACACTATGGCTGCTTAACGGGAAAGGTGAGGTGGGGTGATACATAAAACAAGAGCTTCAAATTAGCTCAGATACCGTTCCATAAACCCAATATGTAATAGACAAGACCTACTCCTTGCTCAGAGAACTGGACTCAACACGCCCGATTCACCGCACATGAATATATCTGACTAGTAATAATCTTAAAACCTATGTATTGATATCTCTCTGTTAGTGTGTCAAGTGGGTGTAAAGCGGCATAAACACAGCCGTGAAAAGCAGCTAAACCCCATTATAAAAATAAATTACTTTTAAAAACCCATGAAACAAAGACAGGGAAAGAGAGAGAAATTCTTACACAATTTGTTCAGGGGCTGTGATGCAACCTGGATTGACCATATCTAGACCCACAGCTGGATGAGACATAAGGGTGGACACTCTTGGGGCTGAGAGGTTTGGTGAGGTTGGGTGAGCAAACGCAGACCCTTTAAAGTAATACTGCGTGCTACCCATCGCATGGGTCCCAAATCTCCAGGTTCAAGGGCATCTTCCTACATCGAAAACATGCATGACAAACCCAGAAGATGGTACACCGTGTGATGGGGAAAGGTTTCTAAAACGCACCTCATTTCTCATCTCCTTGTGCTCGGGTTCGCCATTCCAGCCACTTTACTAGCAATCTCCCTACTTGGAGCCTCAGCACCTTTAACCTCCTGTTCCGTACAGGTTGCAATTTGTCCTGAGGATGAACGGGAAGACGGGGAACCAATGAGAGACTAGCTCTTGGTGTTGGGACAGGCACAGGTCACTCTATTTTCCCATCAGGAAGAAGAATTAACCACAGGCTCAGCCTGCCCCCCGGAACCAGAACAGGGCCTGAAGCCATCCTGCGCTTTTGCGGCCAGCTCCCAAAAAAGCGACTTGTAAAATGGAGCTTCAGGGCACTGCAATTCACAAACCTGCAGAGTTATAAATGATAACTCTCGTCCACAAATATATTGAGGGAAGGCAAAGAAGAGGATTTGAAATCAAGGCAGAATTGCAGGAAACAGATTTCAGGAGGTAGATTCGAATCGCCTTTAAAGCACATGAAAAGCGCAAAACGTTGACAATGATGCCCTTGGCCAAAAAGGGCGTATGCGTTTTTTCCTGAATATATTCAGGAAAAAACGCATACGCCCTTTTTGGCCAACAAAGCAACCTAGAAAGGCAAATCAGCGCTACAAAGAAGTCTCGCTTCCCATCGGTCAAAAGGGCCATGCTGAAAAAAGTGTCAAAACCAGAAATGCAGGACAGGCCATGGAGAAATGGGAGCCTTGCTACACTGATGGGCGGGATGTAAATTGCCAACAGCCACTCTGGAGAAGTGTACGGTGTGTCCTGAAACATCTAAAAAACACAGCTTAGAGAGCATAGGGCACTTCCACGCATGGGGGGATAAAGTGGGAAAATTGAAAATCAGCAAGACACAAGCACCCCAAAGTTTAGGGCTGCTCTGTTGACAAGGACCTCCACTTCATTCCACCTTAAATATCCCAGGAAAGAGAAAAATGGATAAAAAAGTTGTGGTCCTTATGTACAATGGAATATCACTCAGCCATGAAATCAATGTCATAAGGCTAGTAGCAGCATGATGAGTGGATTTAGGTAAGACGATTCTAAGTGAAATAAGTCACACAGAAAAGGACACTTCTCATAAGGTGTCACTTATAGAGGGAATGTAAAAACCGTTACACTTGAACTGAATTACAAAACAGAACAGAGTCACACATGCAGAAAACACACTATGGCTGCTTAACGGGAAAGGTGAGGTGGGGTGATACATAAAACAAGAGCTTCAAATTAGCTCAGATACCGTTCCATAAACCCAATATGTAATAGACAAGACCTACTCCTTGCTCAGAGAACTGGACTCAACACGCCCGATTCACCGCACAAGAATATATCTGACTAGTAATAATCTTAAAACCTATGTATTGATATCTCTCTGTTAGTGTGTCAAGTGGGTGTAAAGCGGCATAAACACAGCCGTGAAAAGCAGCTAAACCCCATTATAAAAATAAATTACTTTTAAAAACCCATGAAACAAAGACAGGGAAAGAGAGAGAAATTCTTACACAATTTGTTCAGGGGCTGTGATGCAACCTGGACTGACCATATCTAGACCCACAGCTGGATGAGACATAAGGGTGGACACTCTTGGGGCTGAGAGGTTTGGTGAGGTTGGGTGAGCAAACGCAGACCCTTTAAAGTAATACTGCGTGCTACCCATCGCATGGGTCCCAAATCTCCAGGTTCAAGGGCAACTTCCTACATCGAAAACATGCATGAGAAACCCAGAAGATGGTACACCGTGTGATGGGGAAAGGTTTCTAAAACGCACCTCATTTCTCATCTCCTTGTGCTCGGGTTCGCCATTCCAGCCACTTTACTAGCAATCTCCCTACTTGGAGCCTCAGCACCTTTAACCTCCTGTTCCGTACAGGTTGCAATTTGTCCTGAGGATGAACGGGAAGACGGGGAACCAATGAGAGACTAGCTCTTGGTGTTGGGACAGGCACAGGTCACTCTATTTTCCCATCAGGAAGAAGAATTAACCACAGGCTCAGCCTGCCCCCCGGAACCAGAACAGGGCCTGAAGCCATCCTGCGCTTTTGCGGCCAGCTCCCAAAAAAGCGACTTGTAAAATGGAGCTTCAGGGCACTGCAATTCACAAACCTGCAGAGTTATAAATGATAACTCTCGTCCACAAATATATTGAGGGAAGGCAAAGAAGAGGATTTGAAATCAAGGCAGAATTGCAGGAAACAGATTTCAGGAGGTAGATTCGAATCGCCTTTAAAGCACATGAAAAGCGGCAAAACGTTGACAATGATGCCCTTTTTGGCCAACCAAGCAACCTGGAAAGGCAAATCAGCGCTACAAAGAAGTCTCGCTTCCCATCGGTCAAAAGGGCCATGCTGAAAACAGTGTCAAAACCAGAAATGCAGGACAGGCCATGGAGAAATGGGAGCCTTGCTACACTGATGGGCGGGATGTAAATTGCCAACAGCCACTCTGGAGAAGTGTACGGTGTGTCCTGAAACATCTAAAAAACACAGCTTAGAGAGCATAGGGCACTTCCACGCATGGGGGGATAAAGTGGGAAAATTGAAAATCAGCAAGACACAAGCACCCCAAAGTTTAGGGCTGCTCTGTTGACAAGGACCTCCACTTCATTCCACCTTAAATATCCCAGGAAAGAGAAAAATGGATAAAAAAGTTGTGGTCCTTATGTACAATGGAATATCACTCAGCCATGAAATCAATGTCATAAGGCTAGTAGCAGCATGATGAGTGGATTTAGGTAAGACGATTCTAAGTGAAATAAGTCACACAGAAAAGGACACTTCTCATAAGGTGTCACTTATAGAGGGAATGTAAAAACCGTTACACTTGAACTGAATTACAAAACAGAACAGAGTCACACATGCAGAAAACACACTATGGCTGCTTAACGGGAAAGGTGAGGTGGGGTGATACATAAAACAAGAGCTTCAAATTAGCTCAGATACCGTTCCATAAACCCAATATGTAATAGACAAGACCTACTCCTTGCTCAGAGAACTGGACTCAACACGCCCGATTCACCGCACATGAATATATCTGACTAGTAATAATCTTAAAACCTATGTATTGATATCTCTCTGTTAGTGTGTCAAGTGGGTGTAAAGCGGCATAAACACAGCCGTGAAAAGCAGCTAAACCCCATTATAAAAATAAATTACTTTTAAAAACCCATGAAACAAAGACAGGGAAAGAGAGAGAAATTCTTACACAATTTGTTCAGGGGCTGTGATGCAACCTGGATTGACCATATCTAGACCCACAGCTGGATGAGACATAAGGGTGGACACTCTTGGGGCTGAGAGGTTTGGTGAGGTTGGGTGAGCAAACGCAGACCCTTTAAAGTAATACTGCGTGCTACCCATCGCATGGGTCCCAAATCTCCAGGTTCAAGGGCATCTTCCTACATCGAAAACATGCATGACAAACCCAGAAGATGGTACACCGTGTGATGGGGAAAGGTTTCTAAAACGCACCTCATTTCTCATCTCCTTGTGCTCGGGTTCGCCATTCCAGCCACTTTACTAGCAATCTCCCTACTTGGAGCCTCAGCACCTTTAACCTCCTGTTCCGTACAGGTTGCAATTTGTCCTGAGGATGAACGGGAAGACGGGGAACCAATGAGAGACTAGCTCTTGGTGTTGGGACAGGCACAGGTCACTCTATTTTCCCATCAGGAAGAAGAATTAACCACAGGCTCAGCCTGCCCCCCGGAACCAGAACAGGGCCTGAAGCCATCCTGCGCTTTTGCGGCCAGCTCCCAAAAAAGCGACTTGTAAAATGGAGCTTCAGGGCACTGCAATTCACAAACCTGCAGAGTTATAAATGATAACTCTCGTCCACAAATATATTGAGGGAAGGCAAAGAAGAGGATTTGAAATCAAGGCAGAATTGCAGGAAACAGATTTCAGGAGGTAGATTCGAATCGCCTTTAAAGCACATGAAAAGCGCAAAACGTTGACAATGATGCCCTTGGCCAAAAAGGGCGTATGCGTTTTTTCCTGAATATATTCAGGAAAAAACGCATACGCCCTTTTTGGCCAACAAAGCAACCTAGAAAGGCAAATCAGCGCTACAAAGAAGTCTCGCTTCCCATCGGTCAAAAGGGCCATGCTGAAAAAAGTGTCAAAACCAGAAATGCAGGACAGGCCATGGAGAAATGGGAGCCTTGCTACACTGATGGGCGGGATGTAAATTGCCAACAGCCACTCTGGAGAAGTGTACGGTGTGTCCTGAAACATCTAAAAAACACAGCTTAGAGAGCATAGGGCACTTCCACGCATGGGGGGATAAAGTGGGAAAATTGAAAATCAGCAAGACACAAGCACCCCAAAGTTTAGGGCTGCTCTGTTGACAAGGACCTCCACTTCATTCCACCTTAAATATCCCAGGAAAGCGAAAAATGGATAAAAAAGTTGTGGTCCTTATGTACAATGGAATATCACTCAGCCATGAAATCAATGTCATAAGGCTAGTAGCAGCATGATGAGTGGATTTAGGTAAGACGATTCTAAGTGAAATAAGTCACACAGAAAAGGACACTTCTCATAAGGTGTCACTTATAGAGGGAATGTAAAAACCGTTACACTTGAACTGAATTACAAAACAGAACAGAGTCACACATGCAGAAAACACACTATGGCTGCTTAACGGGAAAGGTGAGGTGGGGTGATACATAAAACAAGAGCTTCAAATTAGCTCAGATACCGTTCCATAAACCCAATATGTAATAGACAAGACCTACTCCTTGCTCAGAGAACTGGACTCAACACGCCCGATTCACCGCACAAGAATATATCTGACTAGTAATAATCTTAAAACCTATGTATTGATATCTCTCTGTTAGTGTGTCAAGTGGGTGTAAGGCGGCATAAACACAGCCGTGAAAAGCAGCTAAACCCCATTATAAAAATAAATTACTTTTAAAAACCCATGAAACAAAGACAGGGAAAGAGAGAGAAATTCTTACACAATTTGTTCAGGGGCTGTGATGCAACCTGGACTGACCATATCTAGACCCACAGCTGGATGAGACATAAGGGTGGACACTCTTGGGGCTGAGAGGTTTGGTGAGGTTGGGTGAGCAAACGCAGACCCTTTAAAGTAATACTGCGTGCTACCCATCGCATGGGTCCCAAATCTCCAGGTTCAAGGGCAACTTCCTACATCGAAAACATGCATGAGAAACCCAGAAGATGGTACACCGTGTGATGGGGAAAGGTTTCTAAAACGCACCTCATTTCTCATCTCCTTGTGCTCGGGTTCGCCATTCCAGCCACTTTACTAGCAATCTCCCTACTTGGAGCCTCAGCACCTTTAACCTCCTGTTCCGTACAGGTTGCAATTTGTCCTGAGGATGAACGGGAAGACGGGGAACCAATGAGAGACTAGCTCTTGGTGTTGGGACAGGCACAGGTCACTCTATTTTCCCATCAGGAAGAAGAATTAACCACAGGCTCAGCCTGACCCCCGGAACCAGAACAGGGCCTGAAGCCATCCTGCGCTTTTGCGGCCAGCTCCCAAAAAAGCGACTTGTAAAATGGAGCTTCAGGGCACTGCAATTCACAAACCTGCAGAGTTATAAATGATATCTCTCATCCACAAATATATTGAGGGAAGGCAAAGAAGAGGATTTGAAATCAAGGCAGAATTGCAGGAAACAGATTTCAGGAGGTAGATTCGAATCCCCTTTAAAGCACATGAAAAGCGGCAAAACGTTGACAATGATGCCCTTGGCCAAAAAGGGCGTATGCGTTTTTTCCTGAATATATTCAGGAAAAAACGCATACGCCCTTTTTGGCCAACCAAGCAACCTGGAAAGGCAAATCAGCGCTACAAAGAAGTCTCGCTTCCAATCGGTCAAAAGGGCCATGCTGAAAAAAGTGTCAAAACCAGAAATGCAGGACAGGCCATGGAGAAATGGGAGCCTTGCTACACTGATGGGCGGGATGTAAATTGCCAACAGCCACTCTGGAGAAGTGTACGGTGTGTCCTGAAACATCTATAAAACACAGCTTAGAGAGCATAGGGCACTTCCACGCATGGGGGGATAAAGTGGGAAAATTGAAAATCAGCAAGACACAAGCACCCCAAAGTTTAGGGCTGCTCTGTTGACAAGGACCTCCACTTCATTCCAACTTAAATATCCCAGGAAAGCGAAAAATGGATAAAAAAGTTGTGGTCCTTATGTACAATGGAATATCACTCAGCCATGAAATCAATGTCATAAGGCTAGTAGCAGCATGATGAGTGGATTTAGGTAAGACGATTCTAAGTGAAATAAGTCACACAGAAAAGGACACTTCTCATAAGGTGTCACTTATAGAGGGAATGTAAAAACCGTTACACTTGAACTGAATTACAAAACAGAACAGAGTCACACATGCAGAAAACACACTATGGCTGCTTAACGGGAAAGGTGAGGTGGGGTGATACATAAAACAAGAGCTTCAAATTAGCTCAGATACCGTTCCATAAACCCAATATGTAATAGACAAGACCTACTCCTTGCTCAGAGAACTGGACTCAACACGCCCGATTCACCGCACAAGAATATATCTGACTAGTAATAATCTTAAAACCTATGTATTGATATCTCTCTGTTAGTGTGTCAAGTGGGTGTAAGGCGGCATAAACACAGCCGTGAAAAGCAGCTAAACCCCATTATAAAAATAAATTATTTTAAAAACCCATGAAACAAAGACAGGGAAAGAGAGAGAAATTCTTACACAATTCGTTCAGGGGCTGTGATGCAACCTGGACTGACCATATCTAGACCCACAGCTGGATGAGACATAAGGGTGGACACTCTTGGGGCTGAGAGGTTTGGTGAGGTTGGGTGAGCAAACGCAGACCCTTTAAAGTAATACTGCGTGCTACCCATTGCATGGGTCCCAAATCTCCAGGTTCAAGGGCAACTTCCTACATCGAAAACATGCATGAGAAACCCAGAAGATGGTACACCGTGTGATGGGGAAAGGTTTCTAAAACGCACCTCATTTCTCATCTCCTTGTGCTCGGGTTCGCCATTCCAGCAACTTTACTAGCAATCTCCCTACTTGGAGCCTCAGCACCTTTAACCTCCTGTTCCGTACAGGTTGCAATTTGTCCTGAGGATGAACGGGAAGACGGGGAACCAATGAGAGACTAGCTCTTGGTGTTGGGACAGGCACAGGTCACTCTATTTTCCCATCAGGAAGAAGAATTAACCACAGGCTCAGCCTGCCCCCCGGAACCAGAACAGGGCCTGAAGCCATCCTGCGCTTTTGCGGCCAGCTCCCAAAAAAGCGACTTGTAAAATGGAGCTTCAGGGCACTGCAATTCACAAACCTGCAGAGTTATAAATGATAACTCTCGTCCACAAATATATTGAGGGAAGGCAAAGAAGAGGATTTGAAATCAAGGCAGAATTGCAGGAAACAGATTTCAGGAGGTAGATTCGAATCGCCTTTAAAGCACATGAAAAGCGGCAAAACGTTGACAATGATGCCCTTGGCCAAAAAGGGCGTATGCGTTTTTTCCTGAATATATTCAGGAAAAAACGCATACGCCCTTTTTGGCCAACCAAGCAACCTGGAAAGGCAAATCAGCGCTACAAAGAAGTCTCGCTTCCCATCGGTCAAAAGGGCCATGCTGAAAAAAGTGTCAAAACCAGAAATGCAGGACAGGCCATGGAGAAATGGGAGCCTTGCTACACTGATGGGCGGGATGTAAATTGCCAACAGCCACTCTGGAGAAGTGTACGGTGTGTCCTGAAACATCTAAAAAACACAGCTTAGAGAGCATAGGGCACTTCCACGCATGGGGGGATAAAGTGGGAAAATTGAAAATCAGCAAGACACAAGCACCCCAAAGTTTAGGGCTGCTCTGTTGACAAGGACCTCCACTTCATTCCACCTTAAATATCCCAGGAAAGCGAAAAATGGATAAAAAAGTTGTGGTCCTTATGTACAATGGAATATCACTCAGCCATGAAATCAATGTCATAAGGCTAGTAGCAGCATGATGAGTGGATTTAGGTAAGACGATTCTAAGTGAAATAAGTCACACAGAAAAGGACACTTCTCATAAGGTGTCACTTATAGAGGGAATGTAAAAACCGTTACACTTGAACTGAATTACAAAACAGAACAGAGTCACACATGCAGAAAACACACTATGGCTGCTTAACGGGAAAGGTGAGGTGGGGTGATACATAAAACAAGAGCTTCAAATTAGCTCAGATACCGTTCCATAAACCCAATATGTAATAGACAAGACCTACTCCTTGCTCAGAGAACTGGACTCAACACGCCCGATTCACCGCACAAGAATATATCTGACTAGTAATAATCTTAAAACCTATGTATTGATATCTCTCTGTTAGTGTGTCAAGTGGGTGTAAGGCGGCATAAACACAGCCGTGAAAAGCAGCTAAACCCCATTATAAAAATAAATTACTTTTAAAAACCCATGAAACAAAGACAGGGAAAGAGAGAGAAATTCTTACACAATTCGTTCAGGGGCTGTGATGCAACCTGGACTGACCATATCTAGACCCACAGCTGGATGAGACATAAGGGTGGACACTCTTGGGGCTGAGAGGTTTGGTGAGGTTGGGTGAGCAAACGCAGACCCTTTAAAGTAATCCTGAGTGCTACCCATCGAATGGGTCCCAAATCTCCAGGTTCAAGGGCAACTTCCTACATCGAAAACATGCATGAGAAACCCAGAAGATGGTACACCGTGTGATGGGGAAAGGTTTCTAAAACGCACCTCATTTCTCATCTCCTTGTGCTCGGGTTCGCCATTCCAGCCACTTTACTAGCAATCTCCCTACTTGGAGCCTCAGCACCTTTAACCTC
Organism: Balaenoptera physalus; assembly: GCF_965194825.1. Lineage (NCBI taxonomy): Eukaryota > Metazoa > Chordata > Mammalia > Artiodactyla > Balaenopteridae > Balaenoptera > Balaenoptera physalus. Next base: position 57,653 of record NW_028126067.1, on the reverse strand, counting down.
CTGTTCCGTACAGGTTGCAATTTGTCCTGAGGATGAACGGGAAGACGGGGAACCAATGAGAGACTAGCTCTTGGTGTTGGGACAGGCACAGGTCACTCTATTTTCCCATCAGGAAGAAGAATTAACCACAGGCTCAGCCTGCCCCCCGGAACCAGAACAGGGTCTGAAGCCATCCTGCGCTTTTGCGGCCAGCTCCCAAAAAAGCGACTTGTAAAATGGAGCTTCAGGGCACTGCAATTCACAAACCTGCAGAGTTATAAATGATAACTCTCGTCCACAAATATATTGAGGGAAGGCAAAGAAGAGGATTGGAAATCAAGGCAGAATTGCAGGAAACAGATTTCAGGAGGTAGATTCGAATCGCCTTTAAAGCACATGAAAAGCGGCAAAACGTTGACAATGATGCCCTTGGCCAAAAAGGGCGTATGCGTTTTTTCCTGAATATATTCAGGAAAAAACGCATACGCCCTTTTTGGCCAACCAAGCAACCTGGAAAGGCAAATCAGCGCTACAAAGAAGTCTCGCTTCCCATCGGTCAAAAGGGCCATGCTGAAAAAAGTGTCAAAACCAGAAATGCAGGACAAGCCATGGAGAAATGGGAGCCTTGCTACACTGATGGGCGGGATGTAAATTGCCAACAGCCACTCTGGAGAAGTGTACGGTGTGTCCTGAAACATCTAAAAAACACAGCTTAGAGAGCATAGGGCACTTCCACGCATGGGGGGATAAAGTGGGAAAATTGAAAATCAGCAAGACACAAGCACCCCAAAGTTTAGGGCTGCTCTGTTGACAAGGACCTCCACTTCATTCCACCTTAAATATCCCAGGAAAGCGAAAAATGGATAAAAAAGTTGTGGTCCTTATGTACAATGGAATATCACTCAGCCATGAAATCAATGTCATAAGGCTAGTAGCAGCATGATGAGTGGATTTAGGTAAGACGATTCTAAGTGAAATAAGTCACACAGAAAAGGACACTTCTCATAAGGTGTCACTTATAGAGGGAATGTAAAAACCGTTACACTTGAACTGAATTACAAAACAGAACAGAGTCACACATGCAGAAAACACACTATGGCTGCTTAACGGGAAAGGTGAGGTGGGGTGATACATAAAACAAGAGTTTCAAATTAGCTCAGATACTGTTCCATAAACCCAATATGTAATAGACAAGACCTACTCCTTGCTCAGAGAACTGGACTCAACACGCCCGATTCACCGCACAAGAATATATCTGACTAGTAATAATCTTAAAACCTATGTATTGATATCTCTCTGTTAGTGTGTCAAGTGGGTGTAAAGCGGCATAAACACAGCCGTGAAAAGCAGCTAAACCCCATTATAAAAATAAATTACTTTTAAAAACCCATGAAACAAAGACAGGGAAAGAGAGAGAAATTCTTACACAATTCGTTCAGGAGCTGTGATGCAACCTGGACTGACCATATCTAGACCCACAGCTGGATGAGACATAAGGGTGGACACTCTTGGGGCTGAGAGGTTTGGTGAGGTTGGGTGAGCAAACGCAGACCCTTTAAAGTAATACTGAGTGCTACCCATCGCATGGGTCCCAAATCTCCAGGTTCAAGGGCAACTTCCTACATCGAAAACATGCATGAGAAACCCAGAAGATGGTACACCGTGTGATGGGGAAAGGTTTCTAAAACGCACCTCATTTCTCATCTCCTTGTGCTCGGGTTCGCCATTCCAGCCACTTTACTAGCAATCTCCCTACTTGGAGCCTCAGCACCTTTAACCTCCTGTTCCGTACAGGTTGCAATTTGTCCTGAGGATGAACGGGAAGACGGGGAACCAATGAGAGACTAGCTCTTGGTGTTGGGACAGGCACAGGTCACTCTATTTTCCCATCAGGAAGAAGAATTAACCACAGGCTCAGCCTGCCCCCCGGAACCAGAACAGGGCCTGAAGCCATCCTGCGCTTTTGCGGCCAGCTCCCAAAAAAGCGACTTGTAAAATGGAGCTTCAGGGCACTGCAATTCACAAACCTGCAGAGTTATAAATGATAACTCTCGTCCAGAAATATATTGAGGGAAGGCAAAGAAGAGGATTAGAAATCAAGGCAGAATTGCAGGAAACAGATTTCAGGAGGTAGATTCGAATCGCCTTTAAAGCACATGAAAAGCGGCAAAACGTTGACAATGATGCCCTTGGCCAAAAAGGGCGTATGCGTTTTTTCCTGAATATATTCAGGAAAAAACGCATACGCCCTTTTTGGCCAACCAAGCAACCTGGAAAGGCAAATCAGCTCTACAAAGAAGTCTCGCTTCCCATCGGTCAAAAGGGCCATGCTGAAAAAAGTGTCAAAACCAGAAATGCAGGACAGGCCATGGAGAAATGGGAGCCTTGCTACACTGATGGGCGGGATGTAAATTGCCAACAGCCACTCTGGAGAAGTGTACGGTGTGTCCTGAAACATCTAAAAAACACAGCTTAGAGAGCATAGGGCACTTCCACGCATGGGGGGATAAAGTGGGAAAATTGAAAATCAGCAAGACACAAGCACCCCAAAGTTTAGGGCTGCTCTGTTGACAAGGACCTCCACTTCATTGCACCTTAAATATCCCAGGAAAGCGAAAAATGGATAAAAAAGTTGTGGTCCTTATGTACAATGTAATATCACTCAGCCATGAAATCAATGTCATAAGGCTAGTAGCAGCATGATGAGTGGATTTAGGTAAGACGATTCTAAGTGAAATAAGTCACACAGAAAAGGACACTTCTCATAAGGTGTCACTTATAGAGGGAATGTAAAAACCGTTACACTTGAACTGAATTACAAAACAGAACAGAGTCACACATGCAGAAAACACACTATGGCTGCTTAACGGGAAAGGTGAGGTGGGGTGATACATAAAACAAGAGCTTCAAATTAGCTCAGATACCGTTCCATAAACCCAACATGTAATAGACAAGACCTACTCCTTGCTCAGAGAACTGGACTCAACACGCCCGATTCACCGCACAAGAATATATCTGACTAGTAATAATCTTAAAACCTATGTATTGATATCTCTCTGTTAGTGTGTCAAGTGGGTGTAAGGCGGCATAAACACAGCCGTGAAAAGCAGCTAAACCCCATTATAAAAATAAATTACTTTTAAAAACCCATGAAACAAAGACAGGGAAAGAGAGAGAAATTCTTACACAATTTGTTCAGGGGCTGTGATGCAACCTGGACTGACCATATCTAGACCCACAGCTGGATGAGACATAAGGGTGCACACTCTTGGGGCTGAGAGGTTTGGTGAGGTTGGGTGAGCAAACGCAGACCCTTTAAAGTAATACTGCGTGCTACCCATCGCATGGGTCCCAAATCTCCAGGTTCAAGGGCATCTTCCTACATCGAAAACATGCATGAGAAACCCAGAAGATGGTACACCGTGTGATGGGGAAAGGTTTCTAAAACGCACCTCATTTCTCATCTCCTTGTGCTCGGGTTCGCCATTCCAGCCACTTTACCAGCAATCTCCCTTCTTGGAGCATCAGCACCTTTAACCTCCTGTTCCGTACAGGTTGCAATTTGTCCTGAGGATGAACGGGAAGACAGGGAACCAATGAGAGACTAGCTCTTGGTGTTGGGACAGGCACAGGTCACTCTATTTTCCCATCAGGAAGAAGAATTAACCACAGGCTCAGCCTGCCCCCCGGAACCAGAACAGGGCCTGAAGCCATCCTGCGCTTTTGCGGCCAGCTCCCAAAAAAGCGACTTGTAAAATGGAGCTTCAGGGCACTGCAATTCACAAACCTGCAGAGTTAAAAATGATAACTCTCGTCCACAAATATATTGAGGGAAGGCAAAGAAGAGGATTTGAAATCAAGGCAGAATTGCAGGAAACTGATTTCAGGAGGTAGATTCGAATCGCCTTTAAAGCACATGAAAAGCGGCAAAACGTTGACAATGATGCCCTTGGCCAAAAAGGGCGTATGCGTTTTTTCCTGAATATATTCAGGAAAAAACGCATACGCCCTTTTTGGCCAACCAAGCAACCTGGAAAGGCAAATCAGCGCTACAAAGAAGTCTCGCTTCCCATCGGTCAAAAGGGCCATGCTGAAAAAAGTGTCAAAACCAGAAATGCAGGACAGGCCATGGAGAAATGGGAGCCTTGCTACACTGATGGGCGGGATGTAAATTGCCAACAGCCACTCTGGAGAAGTGTACGGTGTGTCCTGAAACATCTAAAAAACACAGCTTAGAGAGCATAGGGCACTTCCACGCATGGGGGGATAAAGTGGGAAAATTGAAAATCAGCAAGACACAAGCACCCCAAAGTTTAGGGCTGCTCTGTTGACAAGGACCTCCACTTCATTCCACCTTAAATATCCCAGGAAAGCGAAAAATGGATAAAAAAGTTGTGGTCCTTATGTACAATGGAATATCACTCAGCCATGAAATCAATGTCATAAGGCTAGTAGCAGCATGATGAGTGGATTTAGGTAAGACGATTCTAAGTGAAATAAGTCACACAGAAAAGGACACTTCTCATAAGGTGTCACTTATAGAGGGAATGTAAAAACCGTTACACTTGAACTGAATTACAAAACAGAACAGAGTCACACATGCAGAAAACACACTATGGCTGCTTAACGGGAAAGGTGAGGTGGGGTGATACATAAAACAAGAGCTTCAAATTAGCTCAGATACCGTTCCATAAACCCAATATGTAATAGACAAGACCTACTCCTTGCTCAGAGAACTGGACTCAACACGCCCGATTCACCGCACAAGAATATATCTGACTAGTAATAATCTTAAAACCTATGTATTGATATCTCTCTGTTAGTGTGTCAAGTGGGTGTAAGGCGGCATAAACACAGCCGTGAAAAGCAGCTAAATCCCATTATAAAAATAAATTACTTTTAAAAACCCATGAAACAAAGACAGGGAAAGAGAGAGAAATTCTTACACAATTCGTTCAGGGGCTGTGATGCAACCTGGACTGACCATATCTAGACCCACAGCTGGATGAGACATAAGGGTGGACACTCTTGGGGCTGAGAGGTTTGGTGAGGTTGGGTGAGCAAACGCAGACCCTTTAAAGTAATACTGCGTGCTACCCATCGCATGGGTCCCAAATCTCCAGGTTCAAGGGCAACTTCCTACATCGAAAACATGCATGAGAAACCCAGAAGATGGTACACCGTGTGATGGGGAAAGGTTTCTAAAACGCACCTCATTTCTCATCTCCTTGTGCTCGGGTTCGCCATTCCAGCCACTTTACTAGCAATCTCCCTACTTGGAGCCTCAGCACCTTTAACCTCCTGTTCCGTACAGGTTGCAATTTGTCCTGAGGATGAACGGGAAGACGGGGAACCAATGAGAGACTAGCTCTTGGTGTTGGGACAGGCACAGGTCACTCTATTTTCCCATCAGGAAGAAGAATTAACCACAGGCTCAGCCTGCCCTCCGGAACCAGAACAGGGCCTGAAGCCATCCTGCGCTTTTGCGGCCAGCTCCCAAAAAAGCGACTTGTAAAATGGAGCTTCAGGGCACTGCAATTCACAAACCTGCAGAGTTATAAATGATAACTCTCGTCCACAAATATATTGAGGGAAGGCAAAGAAGAGGATTTGAAATCAAGGCAGAATTGCAGGAAACAGATTTCAGGAGGTAGATTCGAATCGCCTTTAAAGCACATGAAAAGCGGCAAAACGTTGACAATGATGCCCTTGGCCAAAAAGGGCGTATGCGTTTTTTCCTGAATATATTCAGGAAAAAACGCATACGCCCTTTTTGGCCAACCAAGCAACCTGGAAAGGCAAATCAGCGCTACAAAGAAGTCTCGCTTCCCATCGGTCAAAAGGGCCATGCTGAAAAAAGTGTCAAAACCAGAAATGCAGGACAGGCCATGGAGAAATGGGAGCCTTGCTACACTGATGGGCGGGATGTAAATTGCCAACAGCCACTCTGGAGAAGTGTACGGTGTGTCCTGAAACATCTAAAAAACACAGCTTAGAGAGCATAGGGCACTTCCACGCATGGGGGGATAAAGTGGGAAAATTGAAAATCAGCAAGACACAAGCACCCCAAAGTTTAGGGCTGCTCTGTTGACAAGGACCTCTACTTCATTCCACCTTAAATATCCCAGGAAAGCGAAAAATGGATAAAAAAGTTGTGGTCCTTATGTACAATGGAATATCACTCAGCCATGAAATCAATGTCATAAGGCTAGTAGCAGCATGATGAGTGGATTTAGGTAAGACGATTCTAAGTGAAATAAGTCACACAGAAAAGGACACTTCTCATAAGGTGTCACTTATAGAGGGAATGTAAAAACCGTTACACTTGAACTGAATTACAAAACAGAACAGAGTCACACATGCAGAAAACACACTATGGCTGCTTAACGGGAAAGGTGAGGTGGGGTGATCCATAAAACAAGAGTTTCAAATTAGCTCAGATACCGTTCCATCAACCCAATATGTAATAGACAAGACCTACTCCTTGCTCAGAGAACTGGACTCAACACGCCCGATTCACCGCACAAGAATATATCTGACTAGTAATAATCTTAAAACCTATGTATTGATATCTCTCTGTTAGTGTGTCAAGTGGGTGTAAGGCGGCATAAACACAGCCGTGAAAAGCAGCTAAACCCCATTATAAAAATAAATTACTTTTAAAAACCCATGAAACAAAGACAGGGAAAGAGAGAGAAATTCTTACACAATTCGTTCAGGGGCTGTGATGCAACCTGGACTGACCATATCTAGACCCACAGCTGGATGAGACATAAGGGTGGACACTCTTGGGGCTGAGAGGTTTGGTGAGGTTGGGTGAGCAAACGCAGACCCTTTAAAGTAATACTGAGTGCTACCCATCGCATGGGTCCCAAATCTCCAGGTTCAAGGGCAACTTCCTACATCGAAAACATGCATGAGAAACCCAGAAGATGGTACACCGTGTGATGGGGAAAGGTTTCTAAAACGCACCTCATTTCTCATCTCCTTGTGCTCGGGTTCGCCATTCCAGCCACTTTACTAGCAATCTCCCTACTTGGAGCCTCAGCACCTTTAACCTCCTGTTCCGTACAGGTTGCAATTTGTCCTGAGGATGAACGGGAAGACGGGGAACCAATGAGAGACTAGCTCTTGGTGTTGGGACAGGCACAGGTGACTCTATTTTCCCATCAGGAAGAAGAATTAACCACAGGCTCAGCCTGACCCCCGGAACCAGAACAGGGCCTGAAGCCATCCTGCGCTTTTGCGGCCAGCTCCTAAAAAAGCGACTTGTAAAATGGAGCTTCAGGGCACTGCAATTCACAAACCTGCAGAGTTATAAATGATAACTCTCGTCCAGAAATATATTGAGGGAAGGCAAAGAAGAGGATTTGAAATCAAGGCAGAATTGCAGGAAACAGATTTCAGGAGGTAGATTCGAATCGCCTTTAAAGCACATGAAAAGCGGCAAAACGTTGACAATGATGCCCTTGGCCAAAAAGGGCGTATGCGTTTTTTCCTGAATATATTCAGGAAAAAACGCATACGCCCTTTTTGGCCAACCAAGCAACCTGGAAAGGCAAATCAGCGCTACAAAGAAGTCTCGCTTCCCATCGGTCAAAAGGGCCATGCTGAAAAAAGTGTCAAAACCAGAAATGCAGGACAGGCCATGGAGAAATGGGAGGCTTGCTACACTGATGGGCGGGATGTAAATTGCCAACAGCCACTCTGGAGAAGTGTACGGTGTGCCCTGAAACATCTAAAAAACACAGCTTAGAGAGCATAGGGCACTTCCACGCATGGGGGGATAGAGTGGGAAAATTGAAAATCAGCAAGACACAAGCACCCCAAAGTTTAGGGCTGCTCTGTTGACAAGGACCTCCACTTCATTCCACCTTAAATATCCCAGGAAAGCGAAAAATGGATAAAAAAGTTGTGGTCCTTATGTACAATGGAATATCACTCAGCCATGAAATCAATGTCATAAGGCTAGTAGCAGCATGATGAGTGGATTTAGGTAAGACGATTCTAAGTGAAATAAGTCACACAGAAAAGGACACTTCTCATAAGGTGTCACTTATAGAGGGAATGTAAAAACCGTTACACTTGAACTGAATTACAAAACAGAACAGAGTCACACATGCAGAAAACACACTATGGCTGCTTAACGGGAAAGGTGAGGTGGGGTGATCCATAAAACAAGAGTTTCAAATTAGCTCAGATACCGTTCCATAAACCCAATATGTAATAGACAAGACCTACTCCTTGCTCAGAGAACTGGACTCAACACGCCCGATTCACCGCACAAGAATATATCTGACTAGTAATAATCTTAAAACCTATGTATTGATATCTCTCTGTTAGTGTGTCAAGTGGGTGTAAAGCGGCATAAACACAGCCGTGAAAAGCAGCTAAACCCCATTATAAAAATAAATTACTTTTAAAAACCCATGAAACAAAGACAGGGAAAGAGAGAGAAATTCTTACACAATTTGTTCAGGGGCTGTGATGCAACCTGGACTGACCATATCTAGACCCACAGCTGGATGAGACATAAGGGTGGACACTCTTGGGGCTGAGAGGTTTGGTGAGGTTGGGTGAGCAAACGCAGACCCTTTAAAGTAATACTGCGTGCTACCCATCGCATGGGTCCCAAATCTCCAGGTTCAAGGGCAACTTCCTACATCGAAAACATGCATGAGAAACCCAGAAGATGGTACACCGTGTGATGGGGAAAGGTTTCTAAAACGCACCTCATTTCTCATCTCCTTGTGCTCGGGTTCGCCATTCCAGCCACTTTACTAGCAATCTCCCTACTTGGAGCCTCAGCACCTTTAACCTCCTGTTCCGTACAGGTTGCAATTTGTCCTGAGGATGAACGGGAAGACGGGGAACCAATGAGAGACTAGCTCTTGGTGTTGGGACAGGCACAGGTCACTCTATTTTCCCATCAGGAAGAAGAATTAACCACAGGCTCAGCCTGCCCCCCGGAACCAGAACAGGGCCTGAAGCCATCCTGCGCTTTTGCGGCCAGCTCCCAAAAAAGCGACTTGTAAAATGGAGCTTCAGGGCACTGCAATTCACAAACCTGCAGAGTTATAAATGATAACTCTCGTCCACAAATATATTGAGGGAAGGCAAAGAAGAGGATTTGAAATCAAGGCAGAATTGCAGGAAACAGATTTCAGGAGGTAGATTCGAATCGCCTTTAAAGCACATGAAAAGCGGCAAAACGTTGACAATGATGCCCTTTTTGGCCAACCAAGCAACCTGGAAAGGCAAATCAGCGCTACAAAGAAGTCTCGCTTCCCATCGGTCAAAAGGGCCATGCTGAAAACAGTGTCAAAACCAGAAATGCAGGACAGGCCATGGAGAAATGGGAGCCTTGCTACACTGATGGGCGGGATGTAAATTGCCAACAGCCACTCTGGAGAAGTGTACGGTGTGTCCTGAAACATCTAAAAAACACAGCTTAGAGAGCATAGGGCACTTCCACGCATGGGGGGATAAAGTGGGAAAATTGAAAATCAGCAAGACACAAGCACCCCAAAGTTTAGGGCTGCTCTGTTGACAAGGACCTCCACTTCATTCCACCTTAAATATCCCAGGAAAGAGAAAAATGGATAAAAAAGTTGTGGTCCTTATGTACAATGGAATATCACTCAGCCATGAAATCAATGTCATAAGGCTAGTAGCAGCATGATGAGTGGATTTAGGTAAGACGATTCTAAGTGAAATAAGTCACACAGAAAGGGACACTTCTCATAAGGTGTCACTTATAGAGGGAATGTAAAAACCGTTACACTTGAACTGAATTACAAAACAGAACAGAGTCACACATGCAGAAAACACACTATGGCTGCTTAACGGGAAAGGTGAGGTGGGGTGATACATAAAACAAGAGCTTCAAATTAGCTCAGATACCGTTCCATAAACCCAATATGTAATAGACAAGACCTACTCCTTGCTCAGAGAACTGGACTCAACACGCCCGATTCACCGCACAAGAATATATCTGACTAGTAATAATCTTAAAACCTATGTATTGATATCTCTCTGTTAGTGTGTCAAGTGGGTGTAAGGCGGCATAAACACAGCCGTGAAAAGCAGCTAAACCCCATTATAAAAATAAATTACTTTTAAAAACCCATGAAACAAAGACAGGGAAAGAGAGAGAAATTATTACACAATTCGTTCAGGGGCTGTGATGCAACCTGGACTGACCATATCTAGACCCACAGCTGGATGAGACATAAGGGTGGACACTCTTGGGGCTGAGAGGTTTGGTGAGGTTGGGTGAGCAAACGCAGACCCTTTAAAGTAATACTGCGTGCTACCCATCGCATGGGTCCCAAATCTCCAGGTTCAAGGGCAACTTCCTACATCGAAAACATGCATGAGAAACCCAGAAGATGGTACACCGTGTGATGGGGAAAGGTTTCTAAAACGCACCTCATTTCTCATCTCCTTGTGCTCGGGTTCGCCATTCCAGCCACTTTACTAGCAATCTCCCTACTTGGAGCCTCAGCACCTTTAACCTCCTGTTCCGTACAGGTTGCAATTTGTCCTGAGGATGAACGGGAAGACGGGGAACCAATGAGAGACTAGCTCTTGGTGTTGGGACAGGCACAGGTCACTCTATTTTCCCATCAGGAAGAAGAATTAACCACAGGCTCAGCCTGACCCCCGGAACCAGAACAGGGCCTGAAGCCATCCTGCGCTTTTGCGGCCAGCTCCCAAAAAAGCGACTTGTAAAATGGAGCTTCAGGGCACTGCAATTCACAAACCTGCAGAGTTATAAATGATAACTCTCGTCCACAAATATATTGAGGGAAGGCAAAGAAGAGGATTTGAAATCAAGGCAGAATTGCAGGAAACAGATTTCAGGAGGTAGATTCGAATCGCCTTTAAAGCACATGAAAAGCGGCAAAACGTTGACAATGATGCCCTTGGCCAAAAAGGGCGTATGCGTTTTTTCCTGAATATATTCAGGAAAAAACGCATACGCCCTTTTTGGCCAACCAAGCAACCTGGAAAGGCAAATCAGCGCTACAAAGAAGTCTCGCTTCCCATCGGTCAAAAGGGCCATGCTGAAAAAAGTGTCAAAACCAGAAATGCAGGACAGGCCATGGAGAAATGGGAGCCTTGCTACACTGATGGGCGGGATGTAAATTGCCAACAGCCACTCTGGAGAAGTGTACGGTGTGTCCTGAAACATCTAAAAAACACAGCTTAGAGAGCATAGGGCACTTCCACGCATGGGGGGATAAAGTGGGAAAATTGAAAATCAGCAAGACACAAGCACCCCAAAGTTTAGGGCTGCTCTGTTGACAAGGACCTCCACTTCATTCCACCTTAAATATCCCAGGAAAGCGAAAAATGGATAAAAAAGTTGTGGTCCTTATGTACAATGGAATATCACTCAGCCATGAAATCAATGTCATAAGGCTAGTAGCAGCATGATGAGTGGATTTAGGTAAGACGATTCTAAGTGAAATAAGTCACACAGAAAAGGACACTTCTCATAAGGTGTCACTTATAGAGGGAATGTAAAAACCGTTACACTTGAACTGAATTACAAAACAGAACAGAGTCACACATGCAGAAAACACACTATGGCTGCTTAACGGGAAAGGTGAGGTGGGGTGATACATAAAACAAGAGCTTCAAATTAGCTCAGATACCGTTCCATAAACCCAATATGTAATAGACAACACCTACTCCTTGCTCAGAGAACTGGACTCAACACGCCCGATTCACCGCACAAGAATATATCTGACTAGTAATAATCTTAAAACCTATGTATTGATATCTCTCTGTTAGTGTGTCAAGTGGGTGTAAGGCGGCATAAACACAGCCGTGAAAAGCAGCTAAACCCCATTATAAAAATAAATTACTTTTAAAAACCCATGAAACAAAGACAGGGAAAGAGAGAGAAATTCTTACACAATTCGTTCAGGGGCTGTGATGCAACCTGGACTGACCATATCTAGACCCACAGCTGGATGAGACATAAGGGTGGACACTCTTGGGGCTGAGAGGTTTGGTGAGGTTGGGTGAGCAAACGCAGACCCTTTAAAGTAATACTGCGTGCTACCCATCGCATGGGTCCCAAATCTCCAGGTTCAAGGGCAACTTCCTACATCGAAAACATGCATGAGAAACCCAGAAGATGGTACACCGTGTGATGGGGAAAGGTTTCTAAAACGCACCTCATTTCTCATCTCCTTGTGCTCGGGTTCGCCATTCCAGCCACTTTACTAGCAATCTCCCTACTTGGAGCCTCAGCACCTTTAACCTCCTGTTCCGTACAGGTTGCAATTTGTCCTGAGGATGAATGGGAAGACGGGGAACCAATGAGAGACGAGCTCTTGGTGTTGGGACAGGCACAGGTCACTCTATTTTCCCATCAGGAAGAAGAATTAACCACAGGCTCAGCCTGCCCCCCGGAACCAGAACAGGGCCTGAAGCCATCCTGCGCTTTTGCGGCCAGCTCCCAAAAAAGCGACTTGTAAAATGGAGCTTCAGGGCACTGCAATTCACAAACCTGCAGAGTCATAAATGATAACTCTCGTCCACAAATATATTGAGGGAAGGCAAAGAAGAGGATTTGAAATCAAGGCAGAATTGCAGGAAACAGATTTCAGGAGGTAGATTCGAATCGCCTTTAAAGCACATGAAAAGCGGCAAAACGTTGACAATGATGCCCTTGGCCAAAAAGGACGTATGCGTTTTTTCCTGAATATATTCAGGAAAAAACGCATACGCCCTTTTTGGCCAACCAAGCAACCTGGAAAGGCAAATCAGCGCTACAAAGAAGTCTCGCTTCCCATCGGTCAAAAGGGCCATGCTGAAAACAGTGTCAAAACCAGAAATGCAGGACAGGCCATGGAGAAATGGGAGCCTTGCTACACTGATGGGCGGGATGTAAATTGCCAACAGCCACTCTGGAGAAGTGTACGGTGTGTCCTGAAACATCTAAAAAACACAGCTTAGAGAGCATAGGGCACTTCCACGCATGGGGGGATATAGTGGGAAAATTGAAAATCAGCAAGACACAAGCACCCCAAAGTTTAGGGCTGCTCTGTTGACAAGGACCTCCACTTCATTCCACCTTAAATATCCCAGGAAAGAGAAAAATGGATAAAAAAGTTGTGGTCCTTATGTACAATGGAATATCACTCAGCCATGAAATCAATGTCATAAGGCTAGTAGCAGCATGATGAGTGGATTTAGGTAAGACGATTCTAAGTGAAATAAGTCACACAGAAAAGGACACTTCTCATAAGGTGTCACTTATAGAGGGAATGTAAAAACCGTTACACTTGAACTGAATTACAAAACAGAACAGAGTCACACATGCAGAAAACACACTATGGCTGCTTAACGGGAAAGGTGAGGTGGGGTGATACATAAAACAAGAGCTTCAAATTAGCTCAGATACCGTTCCATAAACCCAATATGTAATAGACAAGACCTACTCCTTGCTCAGAGAACTGGACTCAACACGCCCGATTCACCGCACAAGAATATATCTGACTAGTAATAATCTTAAAACCTATGTATTGATATCTCTCTGTTAGTGTGTCAAGTGGGTGTAAAGCGGCATAAACACAGCCGTGAAAAGCAGCTAAACCCCATTATAAAAATAAATTACTTTTAAAAACCCATGAAACAAAGACAGGGAAAGAGAGAGAAATTCTTACACAATTTGTTCAGGGGCTGTGATGCAACCTGGACTGACCATATCTAGACCCACAGCTGGATGAGACATAAGGGTGGACACTCTTGGGGCTGAGAGGTTTGGTGAGGTTGGGTGAGCAAACGCAGACCCTTTAAAGTAATACTGCGTGCTACCCATCGCATGGGTCCCAAATCTCCAGGTTCAAGGGCAACTTCCTACATCGAAAACATGCATGAGAAACCCAGAAGATGGTACACCGTGTGATGGGGAAAGGTTTCTAAAACGCACCTCATTTCTCATCTCCTTGTGCTCGGGTTCGCCATTCCAGCCACTTTACTAGCAATCTCCCTACTTGGAGCCTCAGCACCTTTAACCTCCTGTTCCGTACAGGTTGCAATTTGTCCTGAGGATGAACGGGAAGACGGGGAACCAATGAGAGACTAGCTCTTGGTGTTGGGACAGGCACAGGTCACTCTATTTTCCCATCAGGAAGAAGAATTAACCACAGGCTCAGCCTGCCCCCCGGAACCAGAACAGGGCCTGAAGCCATCCTGCGCTTTTGCGGCCAGCTCCCAAAAAAGCGACTTGTAAAATGGAGCTTCAGGGCACTGCAATTCACAAACCTGCAGAGTTATAAATGATAACTCTCGTCCACAAATATATTGAGGGAAGGCAAAGAAGAGGATTTGAAATCAAGGCAGAATTGCAGGAAACAGATTTCAGGAGGTAGATTCGAATCGCCTTTAAAGCACATGAAAAGCGGCAAAACGTTGACAATGATGCCCTTTTTGGCCAACCAAGCAACCTGGAAAGGCAAATCAGCGCTACAAAGAAGTCTCGCTTCCCATCGGTCAAAAGGGCCATGCTGAAAACAGTGTCAAAACCAGAAATGCAGGACAGGCCATGGAGAAATGGGAGCCTTGCTACACTGATGGGCGGGATGTAAATTGCCAACAGCCACTCTGGAGAAGTGTACGGTGTGTCCTGAAACATCTAAAAAACACAGCTTAGAGAGCATAGGGCACTTCCACGCATGGGGGGATAAAGTGGGAAAATTGAAAATCAGCAAGACACAAGCACCCCAAAGTTTAGGGCTGCTCTGTTGACAAGGACCTCCACTTCATTCCACCTTAAATATCCCAGGAAAGCGAAAAATGGATAAAAAAGTTGTGGTCCTTATGTACAATGGAATATCACTCAGCCATGAAATCAATGTCATAAGGCTAGTAGCAGCATGATGAGTGGATTTAGGTAAGACGATTCTAAGTGAAATAAGTCACACAGAAAAGGACACTTCTCATAAGGTGTCACTTATAGAGGGAATGTAAAAACCGTTACACTTGAACTGAATTACAAAACAGAACAGAGTCACACATGCAGAAAACACACTATGGCTGCTTAACGGGAAAGGTGAGGTGGGGTGATACATAAAACAAGAGCTTCAAATTAGCTCAGATACCGTTCCATAAACCCAATATGTAATAGACAAGACCTACTCCTTGCTCAGAGAACTGGACTCAACACGCCCGATTCACCGCACAAGAATATATCTGACTAGTAATAATCTTAAAACCTATGTATTGATATCTCTCTGTTAGTGTGTCAAGTGGGTGTAAAGCGGCATAAACACAGCCGTGAAAAGCAGCTAAACCCCATTATAAAAATAAATTACTTTTAAAAACCCATGAAACAAAGACAGGGAAAGAGAGAGAAATTCTTACACAATTTGTTCAGGGGCTGTGATGCAACCTGGACTGACCATATCTAGACCCACAGCTGGATGAGACATAAGGGTGGACACTCTTGGGGCTGAGAGGTTTGGTGAGGTTGGGTGAGCAAACGCAGACCCTTTAAAGTAATACTGCGTGCTACCCATCGCATGGGTCCCAAATCTCCAGGTTCAAGGGCAACTTCCTACATCGAAAACATGCATGAGAAACCCAGAAGATGGTACACCGTGTGATGGGGAAAGGTTTCTAAAACGCACCTCATTTCTCATCTCCTTGTGCTCGGGTTCGCCATTCCAGCCACTTTACTAGCAATCTCCCTACTTGGAGCCTCAGCACCTTTAACCTCCTGTTCCGTACAGGTTGCAATTTGTCCTGAGGATGAACGGGAAGACGGGGAACCAATGAGAGACTAGCTCTTGGTGTTGGGACAGGCACAGGTCACTCTATTTTCCCATCAGGAAGAAGAATTAACCACAGGCTCAGCCTGCCCCCCGGAACCAGAACAGGGCCTGAAGCCATCCTGCGCTTTTGCGGCCAGCTCCCAAAAAAGCGACTTGTAAAATGGAGCTTCAGGGCACTGCAATTCACAAACCTGCAGAGTTATAAATGATAACTCTCGTCCACAAATATATTGAGGGAAGGCAAAGAAGAGGATTTGAAATCAAGGCAGAATTGCAGGAAACAGATTTCAGGAGGTAGATTCGAATCGCCTTTAAAGCACATGAAAAGCGGCAAAACGTTGACAATGATGCCCTTTTTGGCCAACCAAGCAACCTGGAAAGGCAAATCAGCGCTACAAAGAAGTCTCGCTTCCCATCGGTCAAAAGGGCCATGCTGAAAACAGTGTCAAAACCAGAAATGCAGGACAGGCCATGGAGAAATGGGAGCCTTGCTACACTGATGGGCGGGATGTAAATTGCCAACAGCCACTCTGGAGAAGTGTACGGTGTGTCCTGAAACATCTAAAAAACACAGCTTAGAGAGCATAGGGCACTTCCACGCATGGGGGGATAAAGTGGGAAAATTGAAAATCAGCAAGACACAAGCACCCCAAAGTTTAGGGCTGCTCTGTTGACAAGGACCTCCACTTCATTCCACCTTAAATATCCCAGGAAAGAGAAAAATGGATAAAAAAGTTGTGGTCCTTATGTACAATGGAATATCACTCAGCCATGAAATCAATGTCATAAGGCTAGTAGCAGCATGATGAGTGGATTTAGGTAAGACGATTCTAAGTGAAATAAGTCACACAGAAAAGGACACTTCTCATAAGGTGTCACTTATAGAGGGAATGTAAAAACCGTTACACTTGAACTGAATTACAAAACAGAACAGAGTCACACATGCAGAAAACACACTATGGCTGCTTAACGGGAAAGGTGAGGTGGGGTGATACATAAAACAAGAGCTTCAAATTAGCTCAGATACCGTTCCATAAACCCAATATGTAATAGACAAGACCTACTCCTTGCTCAGAGAACTGGACTCAACACGCCCGATTCACCGCACATGAATATATCTGACTAGTAATAATCTTAAAACCTATGTATTGATATCTCTCTGTTAGTGTGTCAAGTGGGTGTAAAGCGGCATAAACACAGCCGTGAAAAGCAGCTAAACCCCATTATAAAAATAAATTACTTTTAAAAACCCATGAAACAAAGACAGGGAAAGAGAGAGAAATTCTTACACAATTTGTTCAGGGGCTGTGATGCAACCTGGATTGACCATATCTAGACCCACAGCTGGATGAGACATAAGGGTGGACACTCTTGGGGCTGAGAGGTTTGGTGAGGTTGGGTGAGCAAACGCAGACCCTTTAAAGTAATACTGCGTGCTACCCATCGCATGGGTCCCAAATCTCCAGGTTCAAGGGCATCTTCCTACATCGAAAACATGCATGACAAACCCAGAAGATGGTACACCGTGTGATGGGGAAAGGTTTCTAAAACGCACCTCATTTCTCATCTCCTTGTGCTCGGGTTCGCCATTCCAGCCACTTTACTAGCAATCTCCCTACTTGGAGCCTCAGCACCTTTAACCTCCTGTTCCGTACAGGTTGCAATTTGTCCTGAGGATGAACGGGAAGACGGGGAACCAATGAGAGACTAGCTCTTGGTGTTGGGACAGGCACAGGTCACTCTATTTTCCCATCAGGAAGAAGAATTAACCACAGGCTCAGCCTGCCCCCCGGAACCAGAACAGGGCCTGAAGCCATCCTGCGCTTTTGCGGCCAGCTCCCAAAAAAGCGACTTGTAAAATGGAGCTTCAGGGCACTGCAATTCACAAACCTGCAGAGTTATAAATGATAACTCTCGTCCACAAATATATTGAGGGAAGGCAAAGAAGAGGATTTGAAATCAAGGCAGAATTGCAGGAAACAGATTTCAGGAGGTAGATTCGAATCGCCTTTAAAGCACATGAAAAGCGCAAAACGTTGACAATGATGCCCTTGGCCAAAAAGGGCGTATGCGTTTTTTCCTGAATATATTCAGGAAAAAACGCATACGCCCTTTTTGGCCAACAAAGCAACCTAGAAAGGCAAATCAGCGCTACAAAGAAGTCTCGCTTCCCATCGGTCAAAAGGGCCATGCTGAAAAAAGTGTCAAAACCAGAAATGCAGGACAGGCCATGGAGAAATGGGAGCCTTGCTACACTGATGGGCGGGATGTAAATTGCCAACAGCCACTCTGGAGAAGTGTACGGTGTGTCCTGAAACATCTAAAAAACACAGCTTAGAGAGCATAGGGCACTTCCACGCATGGGGGGATAAAGTGGGAAAATTGAAAATCAGCAAGACACAAGCACCCCAAAGTTTAGGGCTGCTCTGTTGACAAGGACCTCCACTTCATTCCACCTTAAATATCCCAGGAAAGCGAAAAATGGATAAAAAAGTTGTGGTCCTTATGTACAATGGAATATCACTCAGCCATGAAATCAATGTCATAAGGCTAGTAGCAGCATGATGAGTGGATTTAGGTAAGACGATTCTAAGTGAAATAAGTCACACAGAAAAGGACACTTCTCATAAGGTGTCACTTATAGAGGGAATGTAAAAACCGTTACACTTGAACTGAATTACAAAACAGAACAGAGTCACACATGCAGAAAACACACTATGGCTGCTTAACGGGAAAGGTGAGGTGGGGTGATACATAAAACAAGAGCTTCAAATTAGCTCAGATACCGTTCCATAAACCCAATATGTAATAGACAAGACCTACTCCTTGCTCAGAGAACTGGACTCAACACGCCCGATTCACCGCACAAGAATATATCTGACTAGTAATAATCTTAAAACCTATGTATTGATATCTCTCTGTTAGTGTGTCAAGTGGGTGTAAGGCGGCATAAACACAGCCGTGAAAAGCAGCTAAACCCCATTATAAAAATAAATTACTTTTAAAAACCCATGAAACAAAGACAGGGAAAGAGAGAGAAATTCTTACACAATTCGTTCAGGGGCTGTGATGCAACCTGGACTGACCATATCTAGACCCACAGCTGGATGAGACATAAGGGTGGACACTCTTGGGGCTGAGAGGTTTGGTGAGGTTGGGTGAGCAAACGCAGACCCTTTAAAGTAATACTGCGTGCTACCCATTGCATGGGTCCCAAATCTCCAGGTTCAAGGGCAACTTCCTACATCGAAAACATGCATGAGAAACCCAGAAGATGGTACACCGTGTGATGGGGAAAGGTTTCTAAAACGCACCTCATTTCTCATCTCCTTGTGCTCGGGTTCGCCATTCCAGCAACTTTACTAGCAATCTCCCTACTTGGAGCCTCAGCACCTTTAACCTCCTGTTCCGTACAGGTTGCAATTTGTCCTGAGGATGAACGGGAAGACGGGGAACCAATGAGAGACTAGCTCTTGGTGTTGGGACAGGCACAGGTCACTCTATTTTCCCATCAGGAAGAAGAATTAACCACAGGCTCAGCCTGCCCCCCGGAACCAGAACAGGGCCTGAAGCCATCCTGCGCTTTTGCGGCCAGCTCCCAAAAAAGCGACTTGTAAAATGGAGCTTCAGGGCACTGCAATTCACAAACCTGCAGAGTTATAAATGATAACTCTCGTCCACAAATATATTGAGGGAAGGCAAAGAAGAGGATTTGAAATCAAGGCAGAATTGCAGGAAACAGATTTCAGGAGGTAGATTCGAATCGCCTTTAAAGCACATGAAAAGCGGCAAAACGTTGACAATGATGCCCTTGGCCAAAAAGGGCGTATGCGTTTTTTCCTGAATATATTCAGGAAAAAACGCATACGCCCTTTTTGGCCAACCAAGCAACCTGGAAAGGCAAATCAGCGCTACAAAGAAGTCTCGCTTCCCATCGGTCAAAAGGGCCATGCTGAAAAAAGTGTCAAAACCAGAAATGCAGGACAGGCCATGGAGAAATGGGAGCCTTGCTACACTGATGGGCGGGATGTAAATTGCCAACAGCCACTCTGGAGAAGTGTACGGTGTGTCCTGAAACATCTAAAAAACACAGCTTAGAGAGCATAGGGCACTTCCACGCATGGGGGGATAAAGTGGGAAAATTGAAAATCAGCAAGACACAAGCACCCCAAAGTTTAGGGCTGCTCTGTTGACAAGGACCTCCACTTCATTCCACCTTAAATATCCCAGGAAAGCGAAAAATGGATAAAAAAGTTGTGGTCCTTATGTACAATGGAATATCACTCAGCCATGAAATCAATGTCATAAGGCTAGTAGCAGCATGATGAGTGGATTTAGGTAAGACGATTCTAAGTGAAATAAGTCACACAGAAAAGGACACTTCTCATAAGGTGTCACTTATAGAGGGAATGTAAAAACCGTTACACTTGAACTGAATTACAAAACAGAACAGAGTCACACATGCAGAAAACACACTATGGCTGCTTAACGGGAAAGGTGAGGTGGGGTGATACATAAAACAAGAGCTTCAAATTAGCTCAGATACCGTTCCATAAACCCAATATGTAATAGACAAGACCTACTCCTTGCTCAGAGAACTGGACTCAACACGCCCGATTCACCGCACAAGAATATATCTGACTAGTAATAATCTTAAAACCTATGTATTGCTATCTCTCTGTTAGTGTGTCAAGTGGGTGTAAGGCGGCATAAACACAGCCGTGAAAAGCAGCTAAACCCCATTATAAAAATAAATTACTTTTAAAAACCCATGAAACAAAGACAGGGAAAGAGAGAGAAATTCTTACACAATTCGTTCAGGGGCTGTGATGCAACCTGGACTGACCATATCTAGACCCACAGCTGGATGAGACATAAGGGTGGACACTCTTGGGGCTGAGAGGTTTGGTGAGGTTGGGTGAGCAAACGCAGACCCTTTAAAGTAATCCTGAGTGCTACCCATCGCATGGGTCCCAAATCTCCAGGTTCAAGGGCAACTTCCTACATCGAAAACATGCATGAGAAACCCAGAAGATGGTACACCGTGTGATGGGGAAAGGTTTCTAAAACGCACCTCATTTCTCATCTCCTTGTGCTCGGGTTCGCCATTCCAGCCACTTTACTAGCAATCTCCCTACTTGGAGCCTCAGCACCTTTAACCTCCTGTTCCGTACAGGTTGCAATTTGTCCTGAGGATGAACGGGAAGACGGGGAACCAATGAGAGACTAGCTCTTGGTGTTGGGACAGGCACAGGTCACTCTATTTTCCCATCAGGAAGAAGAATTAACCACAGGCTCAGCCTGCCCCCCGGAACCAGAACAGGGTCTGAAGCCATCCTGCGCTTTTGCGGCCAGCTCCCAAAAAAGCGACTTGTAAAATGGAGCTTCAGGGCACTGCAATTCACAAACCTGCAGAGTTATAAATGATAACTCTCGTCCACAAATATATTGAGGGAAGGCAAAGAAGAGGATTGGAAATCAAGGCAGAATTGCAGGAAACAGATTTCAGGAGGTAGATTCGAATCGCCTTTAAAGCACATGAAAAGCGGCAAAACGTTGACAATGATGCCCTTGGCCAAAAAGGGCGTATGCGTTTTTTCCTGAATATATTCAGGAAAAAACGCATACGCCCTTTTTGGCCAACCAAGCAACCTGGAAAGGCAAATCAGCGCTACAAAGAAGTCTCGCTTCCCATCGGTCAAAAGGGCCATGCTGAAAAAAGTGTCAAAACCAGAAATGCAGGACAAGCCATGGAGAAATGGGAGCCTTGCTACACTGATGGGCGGGATGTAAATTGCCAACAGCCACTCTGGAGAAGTGTACGGTGTGTCCTGAAACATCTAAAAAACACAGCTTAGAGAGCATAGGGCACTTCCACGCATGGGGGGATAAAGTGGGAAAATTGAAAATCAGCAAGACACAAGCACCCCAAAGTTTAGGGCTGCTCTGTTGACAAGGACCTCCACTTCATTCCACCTTAAATATCCCAGGAAAGCGAAAAATGGATAAAAAAGTTGTGGTCCTTATGTACAATGGAATATCACTCAGCCATGAAATCAATGTCATAAGGCTAGTAGCAGCATGATGAGTGGATTTAGGTAAGACGATTCTAAGTGAAATAAGTCACACAGAAAAGGACACTTCTCATAAGGTGTCACTTATAGAGGGAATGTAAAAACCGTTACACTTGAACTGAATTACAAAACAGAACAGAGTCACACATGCAGAAAACACACTATGGCTGCTTAACGGGAAAGGTGAGGTGGGGTGATACATAAAACAAGAGTTTCAAATTAGCTCAGATACTGTTCCATAAACCCAATATGTAATAGACAAGACCTACTCCTTGCTCAGAGAACTGGACTCAACACGCCCGATTCACCGCACAAGAATATATCTGACTAGTAATAATCTTAAAACCTATGTATTGATATCTCTCTGTTAGTGTGTCAAGTGGGTGTAAAGCGGCATAAACACAGCCGTGAAAAGCAGCTAAACCCCATTATAAAAATAAATTACTTTTAAAAACCCATGAAACAAAGACAGGGAAAGAGAGAGAAATTCTTACACAATTCGTTCAGGAGCTGTGATGCAACCTGGACTGACCATATCTAGACCCACAGCTGGATGAGACATAAGGGTGGACACTCTTGGGGCTGAGAGGTTTGGTGAGGTTGGGTGAGCAAACGCAGACCCTTTAAAGTAATACTGAGTGCTACCCATCGCATGGGTCCCAAATCTCCAGGTTCAAGGGCAACTTCCTACATCGAAAACATGCATGAGAAACCCAGAAGATGGTACACCGTGTGATGGGGAAAGGTTTCTAAAACGCACCTCATTTCTCATCTCCTTGTGCTCGGGTTCGCCATTCCAGCCACTTTACTAGCAATCTCCCTACTTGGAGCCTCAGCACCTTTAACCTCCTGTTCCGTACAGGTTGCAATTTGTCCTGAGGATGAACGGGAAGACGGGGAACCAATGAGAGACTAGCTCTTGGTGTTGGGACAGGCACAGGTCACTCTATTTTCCCATCAGGAAGAAGAATTAACCACAGGCTCAGCCTGCCCCCCGGAACCAGAACAGGGCCTGAAGCCATCCTGCGCTTTTGCGGCCAGCTCCCAAAAAAGCGACTTGTAAAATGGAGCTTCAGGGCACTGCAATTCACAAACCTGCAGAGTTATAAATGATAACTCTCGTCCAGAAATATATTGAGGGAAGGCAAAGAAGAGGATTTGAAATCAAGGCAGAATTGCAGGAAACAGATTTCAGGAGGTAGATTCGAATCGCCTTTAAAGCACATGAAAAGCGGCAAAACGTTGACAATGATGCCCTTGGCCAAAAAGGGCGTATGCGTTTTTTCCTGAATATATTCAGGAAAAAACGCATACGCCCTTTTTGGCCAACCAAGCAACCTGGAAAGGCAAATCAGCTCTACAAAGAAGTCTCGCTTCCCATCGGTCAAAAGGGCCATGCTGAAAAAAGTGTCAAAACCAGAAATGCAGGACAGGCCATGGAGAAATGGGAGCCTTGCTACACTGATGGGCGGGATGTAAATTGCCAACAGCCACTCTGGAGAAGTGTACGGTGTGTCCTGAAACATCTAAAAAACACAGCTTAGAGAGCATAGGGCACTTCCACGCATGGGGGGATAAAGTGGGAAAATTGAAAATCAGCAAGACACAAGCACCCCAAAGTTTAGGGCTGCTCTGTTGACAAGGACCTCCACTTCATTGCACCTTAAATATCCCAGGAAAGCGAAAAATGGATAAAAAAGTTGTGGTCCTTATGTACAATGTAATATCACTCAGCCATGAAATCAATGTCATAAGGCTAGTAGCAGCATGATGAGTGGATTTAGGTAAGACGATTCTAAGTGAAATAAGTCACACAGAAAAGGACACTTCTCATAAGGTGTCACTTATAGAGGGAATGTAAAAACCGTTACACTTGAACTGAATTACAAAACAGAACAGAGTCACACATGCAGAAAACACACTATGGCTGCTTAACGGGAAAGGTGAGGTGGGGTGATACATAAAACAAGAGCTTCAAATTAGCTCAGATACCGTTCCATAAACCCAACATGTAATAGACAAGACCTACTCCTTGCTCAGAGAACTGGACTCAACACGCCCGATTCACCGCACAAGAATATATCTGACTAGTAATAATCTTAAAACCTATGTATTGATATCTCTCTGTTAGTGTGTCAAGTGGGTGTAAGGCGGCATAAACACAGCCGTGAAAAGCAGCTAAACCCCATTATAAAAATAAATTACTTTTAAAAACCCATGAAACAAAGACAGGGAAAGAGAGAGAAATTCTTACACAATTTGTTCAGGGGCTGTGATGCAACCTGGACTGACCATATCTAGACCCACAGCTGGATGAGACATAAGGGTGCACACTCTTGGGGCTGAGAGGTTTGGTGAGGTTGGGTGAGCAAACGCAGACCCTTTAAAGTAATACTGCGTGCTACCCATCGCATGGGTCCCAAATCTCCAGGTTCAAGGGCATCTTCCTACATCGAAAACATGCATGAGAAACCCAGAAGATGGTACACCGTGTGATGGGGAAAGGTTTCTAAAACGCACCTCATTTCTCATCTCCTTGTGCTCGGGTTCGCCATTCCAGCCACTTTACCAGCAATCTCCCTTCTTGGAGCATCAGCACCTTTAACCTCCTGTTCCGTACAGGTTGCAATTTGTCCTGAGGATGAACGGGAAGACAGGGAACCAATGAGAGACTAGCTCTTGGTGTTGGGACAGGCACAGGTCACTCTATTTTCCCATCAGGAAGAAGAATTAACCACAGGCTCAGCCTGCCCCCCGGAACCAGAACAGGGCCTGAAGCCATCCTGCGCTTTTGCGGCCAGCTCCCAAAAAAGCGACTTGTAAAATGGAGCTTCAGGGCACTGCAATTCACAAACCTGCAGAGTTAAAAATGATAACTCTCGTCCACAAATATATTGAGGGAAGGCAAAGAAGAGGATTTGAAATCAAGGCAGAATTGCAGGAAACTGATTTCAGGAGGTAGATTCGAATCGCCTTTAAAGCACATGAAAAGCGGCAAAACGTTGACAATGATGCCCTTGGCCAAAAAGGGCGTATGCGTTTTTTCCTGAATATATTCAGGAAAAAACGCATACGCCCTTTTTGGCCAACCAAGCAACCTGGAAAGGCAAATCAGCGCTACAAAGAAGTCTCGCTTCCCATCGGTCAAAAGGGCCATGCTGAAAAAAGTGTCAAAACCAGAAATGCAGGACAGGCCATGGAGAAATGGGAGCCTTGCTACACTGATGGGCGGGATGTAAATTGCCAACAGCCACTCTGGAGAAGTGTACGGTGTGTCCTGAAACATCTAAAAAACACAGCTTAGAGAGCATAGGGCACTTCCACGCATGGGGGGATAAAGTGGGAAAATTGAAAATCAGCAAGACACAAGCACCCCAAAGTTTAGGGCTGCTCTGTTGACAAGGACCTCCACTTCATTCCACCTTAAATATCCCAGGAAAGCGAAAAATGGATAAAAAAGTTGTGGTCCTTATGTACAATGGAATATCACTCAGCCATGAAATCAATGTCATAAGGCTAGTAGCAGCATGATGAGTGGATTTAGGTAAGACGATTCTAAGTGAAATAAGTCACACAGAAAAGGACACTTCTCATAAGGTGTCACTTATAGAGGGAATGTAAAAACCGTTACACTTGAACTGAATTACAAAACAGAACAGAGTCACACATGCAGAAAACACACTATGGCTGCTTAACGGGAAAGGTGAGGTGGGGTGATACATAAAACAAGAGCTTCAAATTAGCTCAGATACCGTTCCATAAACCCAATATGTAATAGACAAGACCTACTCCTTGCTCAGAGAACTGGACTCAACACGCCCGATTCACCGCACAAGAATATATCTGACTAGTAATAATCTTAAAACCTATGTATTGATATCTCTCTGTTAGTGTGTCAAGTGGGTGTAAGGCGGCATAAACACAGCCGTGAAAAGCAGCTAAATCCCATTATAAAAATAAATTACTTTTAAAAACCCATGAAACAAAGACAGGGAAAGAGAGAGAAATTCTTACACAATTCGTTCAGGGGCTGTGATGCAACCTGGACTGACCATATCTAGACCCACAGCTGGATGAGACATAAGGGTGGACACTCTTGGGGCTGAGAGGTTTGGTGAGGTTGGGTGAGCAAACGCAGACCCTTTAAAGTAATACTGCGTGCTACCCATCGCATGGGTCCCAAATCTCCAGGTTCAAGGGCAACTTCCTACATCGAAAACATGCATGAGAAACCCAGAAGATGGTACACCGTGTGATGGGGAAAGGTTTCTAAAACGCACCTCATTTCTCATCTCCTTGTGCTCGGGTTCGCCATTCCAGCCACTTTACTAGCAATCTCCCTACTTGGAGCCTCAGCACCTTTAACCTCCTGTTCCGTACAGGTTGCAATTTGTCCTGAGGATGAACGGGAAGACGGGGAACCAATGAGAGACTAGCTCTTGGTGTTGGGACAGGCACAGGTCACTCTATTTTCCCATCAGGAAGAAGAATTAACCACAGGCTCAGCCTGCCCTCCGGAACCAGAACAGGGCCTGAAGCCATCCTGCGCTTTTGCGGCCAGCTCCCAAAAAAGCGACTTGTAAAATGGAGCTTCAGGGCACTGCAATTCACAAACCTGCAGAGTTATAAATGATAACTCTCGTCCACAAATATATTGAGGGAAGGCAAAGAAGAGGATTTGAAATCAAGGCAGAATTGCAGGAAACAGATTTCAGGAGGTAGATTCGAATCGCCTTTAAAGCACATGAAAAGCGGCAAAACGTTGACAATGATGCCCTTGGCCAAAAAGGGCGTATGCGTTTTTTCCTGAATATATTCAGGAAAAAACGCATACGCCCTTTTTGGCCAACCAAGCAACCTGGAAAGGCAAATCAGCGCTACAAAGAAGTCTCGCTTCCCATCGGTCAAAAGGGCCATGCTGAAAAAAGTGTCAAAACCAGAAATGCAGGACAGGCCATGGAGAAATGGGAGCCTTGCTACACTGATGGGCGGGATGTAAATTGCCAACAGCCACTCTGGAGAAGTGTACGGTGTGTCCTGAAACATCTAAAAAACACAGCTTAGAGAGCATAGGGCACTTCCACGCATGGGGGGATAAAGTGGGAAAATTGAAAATCAGCAAGACACAAGCACCCCAAAGTTTAGGGCTGCTCTGTTGACAAGGACCTCTACTTCATTCCACCTTAAATATCCCAGGAAAGCGAAAAATGGATAAAAAAGTTGTGGTCCTTATGTACAATGGAATATCACTCAGCCATGAAATCAATGTCATAAGGCTAGTAGCAGCATGATGAGTGGATTTAGGTAAGACGATTCTAAGTGAAATAAGTCACACAGAAAAGGACACTTCTCATAAGGTGTCACTTATAGAGGGAATGTAAAAACCGTTACACTTGAACTGAATTACAAAACAGAACAGAGTCACACATGCAGAAAACACACTATGGCTGCTTAACGGGAAAGGTGAGGTGGGGTGATCCATAAAACAAGAGTTTCAAATTAGCTCAGATACCGTTCCATCAACCCAATATGTAATAGACAAGACCTACTCCTTGCTCAGAGAACTGGACTCAACACGCCCGATTCACCGCACAAGAATATATCTGACTAGTAATAATCTTAAAACCTATGTATTGATATCTCTCTGTTAGTGTGTCAAGTGGGTGTAAGGCGGCATAAACACAGCCGTGAAAAGCAGCTAAACCCCATTATAAAAATAAATTACTTTTAAAAACCCATGAAACAAAGACAGGGAAAGAGAGAGAAATTCTTACACAATTCGTTCAGGGGCTGTGATGCAACCTGGACTGACCATATCTAGACCCACAGCTGGATGAGACATAAGGGTGGACACTCTTGGGG
Organism: Balaenoptera physalus; assembly: GCF_965194825.1. NCBI lineage: Eukaryota > Metazoa > Chordata > Mammalia > Artiodactyla > Balaenopteridae > Balaenoptera > Balaenoptera physalus. The sequence goes on along the minus strand of NW_028126067.1, from coordinate 29,944 downwards.
CTGAGAGGTTTGGTGAGGTTGGGTGAGCAAACGCAGACCCTTTAAAGTAATACTGAGTGCTACCCATCGCATGGGTCCCAAATCTCCAGGTTCAAGGGCAACTTCCTACATCGAAAACATGCATGAGAAACCCAGAAGATGGTACACCGTGTGATGGGGAAAGGTTTCTAAAACGCACCTCATTTCTCATCTCCTTGTGCTCGGGTTCGCCATTCCAGCCACTTTACTAGCAATCTCCCTACTTGGAGCCTCAGCACCTTTAACCTCCTGTTCCGTACAGGTTGCAATTTGTCCTGAGGATGAACGGGAAGACGGGGAACCAATGAGAGACTAGCTCTTGGTGTTGGGACAGGCACAGGTGACTCTATTTTCCCATCAGGAAAAAGAATTAACCACAGGCTCAGCCTGACCCCCGGAACCAGAACAGGGCCTGAAGCCATCCTGCGCTTTTGCGGCCAGCTCCTAAAAAAGCGACTTGTAAAATGGAGCTTCAGGGCACTGCAATTCACAAACCTGCAGAGTTATAAATGATAACTCTCGTCCAGAAATATATTGAGGGAAGGCAAAGAAGAGGATTTGAAATCAAGGCAGAATTGCAGGAAACAGATTTCAGGAGGTAGATTCGAATCGCCTTTAAAGCACATGAAAAGCGGCAAAACGTTGACAATGATGCCCTTGGCCAAAAAGGGCGTATGCGTTTTTTCCTGAATATATTCAGGAAAAAACGCATACGCCCTTTTTGGCCAACCAAGCAACCTGGAAAGGCAAATCAGCGCTACAAAGAAGTCTCGCTTCCCATCGGTCAAAAGGGCCATGCTGAAAAAAGTGTCAAAACCAGAAATGCAGGACAGGCCATGGAGAAATGGGAGGCTTGCTACACTGATGGGCGGGATGTAAATTGCCAACAGCCACTCTGGAGAAGTGTACGGTGTGTCCTGAAACATCTAAAAAACACAGCTTAGAGAGCATAGGGCACTTCCACGCATGGGGGGATAGAGTGGGAAAATTGAAAATCAGCAAGACACAAGCACCCCAAAGTTTAGGGCTGCTCTGTTGACAAGGACCTCCACTTCATTCCACCTTAAATATCCCAGGAAAGCGAAAAATGGATAAAAAAGTTGTGGTCCTTATGTACAATGGAATATCACTCAGCCATGAAATCAATGTCATAAGGCTAGTAGCAGCATGATGAGTGGATTTAGGTAAGACGATTCTAAGTGAAATAAGTCACACAGAAAAGGACACTTCTCATAAGGTGTCACTTATAGAGGGAATGTAAAAACCGTTACACTTGAACTGAATTACAAAACAGAACAGAGTCACACATGCAGAAAACACACTATGGCTGCTTAACGGGAAAGGTGAGGTGGGGTGATACATAAAACAAGAGCTTCAAATTAGCTCAGATACCGTTCCATAAACCCAATATGTAATAGACAAGACCTACTCCTTGCTCAGAGAACTGGACTCAACACGCCCGATTCACCGCACAAGAATATATCTGACTAGTAATAATCTTAAAACCTATGTATTGATATCTCTCTGTTAGTGTGTCAAGTGGGTGTAAGGCGGCATAAACACAGCCGTGAAAAGCAGCTAAACCCCATTATAAAAATAAATTACTTTTAAAAACCCATGAAACAAAGACAGGGAAAGAGAGAGAAATTCTTACACAATTCGTTCAGGGGCTGTGATGCAACCTGGACTGACCATATCTAGACCCACAGCTGGATGAGACATAAGGGTGGACACTCTTGGGGCTGAGAGGTTTGGTGAGGTTGGGTGAGCAAACGCAGACCCTTTAAAGTAATCCTGAGTGCTACCCATCGCATGGGTCCCAAATCTCCAGGTTCAAGGGCAACTTCCTACATCGAAAACATGCATGAGAAACCCAGAAGATGGTACACCGTGTGATGGGGAAAGGTTTCTAAAACGCACCTCATTTCTCATCTCCTTGTGCTCGGGTTCGCCATTCCAGCCACTTTACTAGCAATCTCCCTACTTGGAGCCTCAGCACCTTTAACCTCCTGTTCCGTACAGGTTGCAATTTGTCCTGAGGATGAACGGGAAGACGGGGAACCAATGAGAGACTAGCTCTTGGTGTTGGGACAGGCACAGGTCACTCTATTTTCCCATCAGGAAGAAGAATTAACCACAGGCTCAGCCTGCCCCCCGGAACCAGAACAGGGTCTGAAGCCATCCTGCGCTTTTGCGGCCAGCTCCCAAAAAAGCGACTTGTAAAATGGAGCTTCAGGGCACTGCAATTCACAAACCTGCAGAGTTATAAATGATAACTCTCGTCCACAAATATATTGAGGGAAGGCAAAGAAGAGGATTGGAAATCAAGGCAGAATTGCAGGAAACAGATTTCAGGAGGTAGATTCGAATCGCCTTTAAAGCACATGAAAAGCGGCAAAACGTTGACAATGATGCCCTTGGCCAAAAAGGGCGTATGCGTTTTTTCCTGAATATATTCAGGAAAAAACGCATACGCCCTTTTTGGCCAACCAAGCAACCTGGAAAGGCAAATCAGCGCTACAAAGAAGTCTCGCTTCCCATCGGTCAAAAGGGCCATGCTGAAAAAAGTGTCAAAACCAGAAATGCAGGACAAGCCATGGAGAAATGGGAGCCTTGCTACACTGATGGGCGGGATGTAAATTGCCAACAGCCACTCTGGAGAAGTGTACGGTGTGTCCTGAAACATCTAAAAAACACAGCTTAGAGAGCATAGGGCACTTCCACGCATGGGGGGATAAAGTGGGAAAATTGAAAATCAGCAAGACACAAGCACCCCAAAGTTTAGGGCTGCTCTGTTGACAAGGACCTCCACTTCATTCCACCTTAAATATCCCAGGAAAGCGAAAAATGGATAAAAAAGTTGTGGTCCTTATGTACAATGGAATATCACTCAGCCATGAAATCAATGTCATAAGGCTAGTAGCAGCATGATGAGTGGATTTAGGTAAGACGATTCTAAGTGAAATAAGTCACACAGAAAAGGACACTTCTCATAAGGTGTCACTTATAGAGGGAATGTAAAAACCGTTACACTTGAACTGAATTACAAAACAGAACAGAGTCACACATGCAGAAAACACACTATGGCTGCTTAACGGGAAAGGTGAGGTGGGGTGATACATAAAACAAGAGCTTCAAATTAGCTCAGATACCGTTCCATAAACCCAATATGTAATAGACAAGACCTACTCCTTGCTCAGAGAACTGGACTCAACATGCCCGATTCACCGCACAAGAATATATCTGACTAGTAATAATCTTAAAACCTATGTATTGATATCTCTCTGTTAGTGTGTCAAGTGGGTGTAAGGCGGCATAAACACAGCCGTGAAAAGCAGCTAAACCCCATTATAAAAATAAATTACTTTTAAAAACCCATGAAACAAAGACAGGGAAAGAGAGAGAAATTATTACACAATTTGTTCAGGGGCTGTGATGCAACCTGGACTGACCATATCTAGACCCACAGCTGGATGAGACATAAGGGTGGCCACTCTTGGGGCTGAGAGGTTTGGTGAGGTTGGGTGAGCAAACGCAGACCCTTTAAAGTAATACTGCGTGCTACCCATCGCATGGGTCCCAAATCTCCAGGTTCAAGGGCAACTTCCTACATCGAAAACATGCATGAGAAACCCAGAAGATGGTACACTGTGTGATGGGGAAAGGTTTCTAAAACGCACCTCATTTCTCATCTCCTTGTGCTCGGGTTCGCCATTCCAGCCACTTTACTAGCAATCTCCCTACTTGGAGCCTCAGCACCTTTAACCTCCTGTTCCGTACAGGTTGCAATTTGACCTGAGGATGAACGGGAAGACGGGGAACCAATGAGAGACTAGCTCTTGGTGTTGGGACAGGCACAGGTCACTCTATTTTCCCATCAGGAAGAAGAATTAACCACAGGCTCAGCCTGACCCCCGGAACCAGAACAGGGCCTGAAGCCATCCTGCGCTTTTGCGGCCAGCTCCCAAAAAAGCGACTTGTAAAATGGAGCTTCAGGGCACTGCAATTCACAAACCTGCAGAGTTATAAATGATAACTCTCGTCCACAAATATATTGAGGGAAGGCAAAGAAGAGGATTTGAAATCAAGGCAGAATTGCAGGAAACAGATTTCAGGAGGTAGATTCGAATCGCCTTTAAAGCACATGAAAAGCGGCAAAACGTTGACAATGATGCCCTTGGCCAAAAAGGGCGTATGCGTTTTTTCCTGAATATATTCAGGAAAAAACGCATACGCCCTTTTTGGCCAACCAAGCAACCTGGAAAGGCAAATCAGCGCTACAAAGAAGTCTCGCTTCCCATCGGTCAAAAGGGCCATGCTGAAAAAAGTGTCAAAACCAGAAATGCAGGACAGGCCATGGAGAAATGGGAGCCTTGCTACACTGATGGGCGGGATGTAAATTGCCAACAGCCACTCTGGAGAAGTGTACGGTGTGTCCTGAAACATCTAAAAAACACAGCTTAGAGAGCATAGGGCACTTCCACGCATGGGGGGATAAAGTGGGAAAATTGAAAATCAGCAAGACACAAGCACCCCAAAGTTTAGGGCTGCTCTGTTGACAAGGACCTCCACTTCATTCCACCTTAAATATCCCAGGAAAGCGAAAAATGGATAAAAAAGTTGTGGTCCTTATGTACAATGGAATATCACTCAGCCATGAAATCAATGTCATAAGGCTAGTAGCAGCATGATGAGTGGATTTAGGTAAGACGATTCTAAGTGAAATAAGTCACACAGAAAAGGACACTTCTCATAAGGTGTCACTTATAGAGGGAATGTAAAAACCGTTACACTTGAACTGAATTACAAAACAGAACAGAGTCACACATGCAGAAAACACACTATGGCTGCTTAACGGGAAAGGTGAGGTGGGGTGATACATAAAACAAGAGCTTCAAATTAGCTCAGATACCGTTCCATAAACCCAATATGTAATAGACAAGACCTACTCCTTGCTCAGAGAACTGGACTCAACACGCCCGATTCACCGCACAAGAATATATCTGACTAGTAATAATCTTAAAACCTATGTATTGCTATCTCTCTGTTAGTGTGTCAAGTGGGTGTAAGGCGGCATAAACACAGCCGTGAAAAGCAGCTAAACCCCATTATAAAAATAAATTACTTTTAAAAACCCATGAAACAAAGACAGGGAAAGAGAGAGAAATTCTTACACAATTCGTTCAGGGGCTGTGATGCAACCTGGACTGACCATATCTAGACCCACAGCTGGATGAGACATAAGGGTGGACACTCTTGGGGCTGAGAGGTTTGGTGAGGTTGGGTGAGCAAACGCAGACCCTTTAAAGTAATACTGAGTGCTACCCATCGCATGGGTCCCAAATCTCCAGGTTCAAGGGCAACTTCCTACATCGAAATCATGCATGAGAAACCCAGAAGATGGTACACCGTGTGATGGGGAAAGGTTTCTAAAACGCACCTCATTTCTCATCTCCTTGTGCTCGGGTTCGCCATTCCAGCCACTTTACTAGCAATCTCCCTACTTGGAGCCTCAGCACCTTTAACCTCCTGTTCCGTACAGGTTGCAATTTGTCCTGAGGATGAACGGGAAGACGGGGAACCAATGAGAGACTAGCTCTTGGTGTTGGGACAGGCACAGGTCACTCTATTTTCCCATCAGGAAGAAGAATTAACCACAGGCTCAGCCTGCCCCCCGGAACCAGAACAGGGCCTGAAGCCATCCTGCGCTTTTGCGGCCAGCTCCCAAAAAAGCGACTTGTAAAATGGAGCTTCAGGGCACTGCAATTCACAAACCTGCAGAGTTATAAATGATAACTCTCGTCCACAAATATATTGAGGGAAGGCAAAGAAGAGGATTTGAAATCAAGGCAGAATTGCAGGAAACAGATTTCAGGAGGTAGATTCGAATCGCCTTTAAAGCACATGAAAAGCGGCAAAACGTTGACAATGATGCCCTTGGCCAAAAAGGGCGTATGCGTTTTTTCCTGAATATATTCAGGAAAAAACGCATACGCCCTTTTTGGCCAACCAAGCAACCTGGAAAGGCAAATCAGCGCTACAAAGAAGTCTCGCTTCCCATCGGTCAAAAGGGCCATGCTGAAAAAATTGTCAAAACCAGAAATGCAGGACAGGCCATGGAGAAATGGGAGCCTTGCTACACTGATGGGCGGGATGTAAATTGCCAACAGCCACTCTGGAGAAGTGTACGGTGTGTCCTGAAACATCTAAAAAACACAGCTTAGAGAGCATAGGGCACTTCCACGCATTGGGGGATAAAGTGGGAAAATTGAAAATCAGCAAGACACAAGCACCCCAAAGTTTAGGGCTGCTCTGTTGACAAGGACCTCCACTTCATTCCACCTTAAATATCCCAGGAAAGCGAAAAATGGATAAAAAAGTTGTGGTCCTTATGTACAATGGAATATCACTCAGCCATGAAATCAATGTCATAAGGCTAGTAGCAGCATGATGAGTGGATTTAGGTAAGACGATTCTAAGTGAAATAAGTCACACAGAAAGGGACACTTCTCATAAGGTGTCACTTATAGAGGGAATGTAAAAACCGTTACACTTGAACTGAATTACAAAACAGAACAGAGTCACACATGCAGAAAACACACTATGGCTGCTTAACGGGAAAGGTGAGGTGGGGTGATACATAAAACAAGAGCTTCAAATTAGCTCAGATACCGTTCCATAAACCCAATATGTAATAGACAAGACCTACTCCTTGCTCAGAGAAATGGACTCAACACGCCCGATTCACCGCACAAGAATATATCTGACTAGTAATAATCTTAAAACCTATGTATTGATATCTCTCTGTTAGTGTGTCAAGTGGGTGTAAGGCGGCATAAACACAGCCGTGAAAAGCAGCTAAACCCCATTATAAAAATAAATTACTTTTAAAAACCCATGAAACAAAGACAGGGAAAGAGAGAGAAATTATTACACAATTCGTTCAGGGGCTGTGATGCAACCTGGACTGACCATATCTAGACCCACAGCTGGATGAGACATAAGGGTGGACACTCTTGGGGCTGAGAGGTTTGGTGAGGTTGGGTGAGCAAACGCAGACCCTTTAAAGTAATACTGCGTGCTACCCATCGCATGGGTCCCAAATCTCCAGGTTCAAGGGCAACTTCCTACATCGAAAACATGCATGAGAAACCCAGAAGATGGTACACCGTGTGATGGGGAAAGGTTTCTAAAACGCACCTCATTTCTCATCTCCTTGTGCTCGGGTTCGCCATTCCAGCCACTTTACTAGCAATCTCCCTACTTGGAGCCTCAGCACCTTTAACCTCCTGTTCCGTACAGGTTGCAATTTGTCCTGAGGATGAACGGGAAGACGGGGAACCAATGAGAGACTAGCTCTTGGTGTTGGGACAGGCACAGGTCACTCTATTTTCCCATCAGGAAGAAGAATTAACCACAGGCTCAGCCTGCCCCCCGGAACCAGAACAGGGCCTGAAGCCATCCTGCGCTTTTGCGGCCAGCTCCCAAAAAAGCGACTTGTAAAATGGAGCTTCAGGGCACTGCAATTCACAAACCTGCAGAGTTATAAATGATAACTCTCGTCCACAAATATATTGAGGGAAGGCAAAGAAGAGGATTTGAAATCAAGGCAGAATTGCAGGAAACAGATTTCAGGAGGTAGATTCGAATCGCCTTTAAAGCACATGAAAAGCGGCAAAACGTTGACAATGATGCCCTTGGCCAAAAAGGGCGTATGCGTTTTTTCCTGAATATATTCAGGAAAAAACGCATACGCCCTTTTTGGCCAACCAAGCAACCTGGAAAGGCAAATCAGCGCTACAAAGAAGTCTCGCTTCCCATCGGTCAAAAGGGAAATGCTGAAAAAAGTGTCAAAACCAGAAATGCAGGACAGGCCATGGAGAAATGGGAGCCTTGCTACACTGATGGGCGGGATGTAAATTGCCAACAGCCACTCTGGAGAAGTGTACGGTGTGTCCTGAAACATCTAAAAAACACAGCTTAGAGAGCATAGGGCACTTCCACGCATGGGGGGATAAAGTGGGAAAATTGAAAATCAGCAAGACACAAGCACCCCAAAGTTTAGGGCTGCTCTGTTGACAAGGACCTCCACTTCATTCCACCTTAAATATCCCAGGAAAGCGAAAAATGGATAAAAAAGTTGTGGTCCTTATGTACAATGGAATATCACTCAGCCATGAAATCAATGTCATAAGGCTAGTAGCAGCATGATGAGTGGATTTAGGTAAGACGATTCTAAGTGAAATAAGTCACACAGAAAAGGACACTTCTCATAAGGTGTCACTTATAGAGGGAATGTAAAAACCGTTACACTTGAACTGAATTACAAAACAGAACAGAGTCACACATGCAGAAAACACACTATGGCTGCTTAACGGGAAAGGTGAGGTGGGGTGATACATAAAACAAGAGCTTCAAATTAGCTCAGATACCGTTCCATAAACCCAATATGTAATAGACAAGACCTACTCCTTGCTCAGAGAACTGGACTCAACACGCCCGATTCACCGCACAAGAATATATCTGACTAGTAATAATCTTAAAACCTATGTATTGATATCTCTCTGTTAGTGTGTCAAGTGGGTGTAAGGCGGCATAAACACAGCCGTGAAAAGCAGCTAAACCCCATTATAAAAATAAATTACTTTTAAAAACCCATGAAACAAAGACAGGGAAAGAGAGAGAAATTCTTACACAATTCGTTCAGGGGCTGTGATGCAACCTGGACTGACCATATCTAGACCCACAGCTGGATGAGACATAAGGGTGGACACTCTTGGGGCTGAGAGGTTTGGTGAGGTTGGGTGAGCAAACGCAGACCCTTTAAAGTAATACTGCGTGCTACCCATCGCATGGGTCCCAAATCTCCAGGTTCAAGGGCAACTTCCTACATCGAAAACATGCATGAGAAACCCAGAAGATGGTACACCGTGTGATGGGGAAAGGTTTCTAAAACGCACCTCATTTCTCATCTCCTTGTGCTCGGGTTCGCCATTCCAGCCACTTTACTAGCAATCTCCCTACTTGGAGCCTCAGCACCTTTAACCTCCTGTTCCGTACAGGTTGCAATTTGTCCTGAGGATGAATGGGAAGACGGGGAACCAATGAGAGACGAGCTCTTGGTGTTGGGACAGGCACAGGTCACTCTATTTTCCCATCAGGAAGAAGAATTAACCACAGGCTCAGCCTGCCCCCCGGAACCAGAACAGGGCCTGAAGCCATCCTGCGCTTTTGCGGCCAGCTCCCAAAAAAGCGACTTGTAAAATGGAGCTTCAGGGCACTGCAATTCACAAACCTGCAGAGTTATAAATGATAACTCTCGTCCACAAATATATTGAGGGAAGGCAAAGAAGAGGATTTGAAATCAAGGCAGAATTGCAGGAAACAGATTTCAGGAGGTAGATTCGAATCGCCTTTAAAGCACATGAAAAGCGGCAAAACGTTGACAATGATGCCCTTGGCCAAAAAGGACGTATGCGTTTTTTCCTGAATATATTCCGGAAAAAACGCATACGCCCTTTTTGGCCAACCAAGCAACCTGGAAAGGCAAATCAGCGCTACAAAGAAGTCTCGCTTCCCATCGGTCAAAAGGGCCATGCTGAAAACAGTGTCAAAACCAGAAATGCAGGACAGGCCATGGAGAAATGGGAGCCTTGCTACACTGATGGGCGGGATGTAAATTGCCAACAGCCACTCTGGAGAAGTGTACGGTGTGTCCTGAAACATCTAAAAAACACAGCTTAGAGAGCATAGGGCACTTCCACGCATGGGGGGATAAAGTGGGAAAATTGAAAATCAGCAAGACACAAGCACCCCAAAGTTTAGGGCTGCTCTGTTGACAAGGACCTCCACTTCATTCCACCTTAAATATCCCAGGAAAGCGAAAAATGGATAAAAAAGTTGTGGTCCTTATGTACAATGGAATATCACTCAGCCATGAAATCAATGTCATAAGGCTAGTAGCAGCATGATGAGTGGATTTAGGTAAGACGATTCTAAGTGAAATAAGTCACACAGAAAAGGACACTTCTCATAAGGTGTCACTTATAGAGGGAATGTAAAAACCGTTACACTTGAACTGAATTACAAAACAGAACAGAGTCACACATGCAGAAAACACACTATGGCTGCTTAACGGGAAAGGTGAGGTGGGGTGATACATAAAACAAGAGCTTCAAATTAGCTCAGATACCGTTCCATAAACCCAATATGTAATAGACAAGACCTACTCCTTGCTCAGAGAACTGGACTCAACACGCCCGATTCACCGCACAAGAATATATCTGACTAGTAATAATCTTAAAACCTATGTATTGATATCTCTCTGTTAGTGTGTCAAGTGGGTGTAAAGCGGCATAAACACAGCCGTGAAAAGCAGCTAAACCCCATTATAAAAATAAATTACTTTTAAAAACCCATGAAACAAAGACAGGGAAAGAGAGAGAAATTCTTACACAATTTGTTCAGGGGCTGTGATGCAACCTGGACTGACCATATCTAGACCCACAGCTGGATGAGACATAAGGGTGGACACTCTTGGGGCTGAGAGGTTTGGTGAGGTTGGGTGAGCAAACGCAGACCCTTTAAAGTAATACTGCGTGCTACCCATCGCATGGGTCCCAAATCTCCAGGTTCAAGGGCAACTTCCTACATCGAAAACATGCATGAGAAACCCAGAAGATGGTACACCGTGTGATGGGGAAAGGTTTCTAAAACGCACCTCATTTCTCATCTCCTTGTGCTCGGGTTCGCCATTCCAGCCACTTTACTAGCAATCTCCCTACTTGGAGCCTCAGCACCTTTAACCTCCTGTTCCGTACAGGTTGCAATTTGTCCTGAGGATGAATGGGAAGACGGGGAACCAATGAGAGACGAGCTCTTGGTGTTGGGACAGGCACAGGTCACTCTATTTTCCCATCAGGAAGAAGAATTAACCACAGGCTCAGCCTGCCCCCCGGAACCAGAACAGGGCCTGAAGCCATCCTGCGCTTTTGCGGCCAGCTCCCAAAAAAGCGACTTGTAAAATGGAGCTTCAGGGCACTGCAATTCACAAACATGCAGAGTTATAAATGATAACTCTCGTCCACAAATATATTGAGGGAAGGCAAAGAAGAGGATTTGAAATCAAGGCAGAATTTCAGGAAACAGATTTCAGGAGGTAGATTCGAATCGCCTTTAAAGCACATGAAAAGCGGCAAAACGTTGACAATGATGCCCTTTTTGGCCAACCAAGCAACCTGGAAAGGCAAATCAGCGCTACAAAGAAGTCTCGCTTCCCATCGGTCAAAAGGGCCATGCTGAAAACAGTGTCAAAACCAGAAATGCAGGACAGGCCATGGAGAAATGGGAGCCTTGCTACACTGATGGGCGGGATGTAAATTGCCAACAGCCACTCTGGAGAAGTGTACGGTGTGTCCTGAAACATCTAAAAAACACAGCTTAGAGAGCATAGGGCACTTCCACGCATGGGGGGATAAAGTGGGAAAATTGAAAATCAGCAAGACACAAGCACCCCAAAGTTTAGGGCTGCTCTGTTGACAAGGTCCTCCACTTCATTCCACCTTAAATATCCCAGGAAAGAGAAAAATGGATAAAAAAGTTGTGGTCCTTATGTACAATGGAATATCACTCAGCCATGAAATCAATGTCATAAGGCTAGTAGCAGCATGATGAGTGGATTTAGGTAAGACGATTCTAAGTGAAATAAGTCACACAGAAAAGGACACTTCTCATAAGGTGTCACTTATAGAGGGAATGTAAAAACCGTTACACTTGAACTGAATTACAAAAGAGAACAGAGTCACACATGCAGAAAACACACTATGGCTGCTTAACGGGAAAGGTGAGGTGGGGTGATACATAAAACAAGAGCTTCAAATTAGCTCAGATACCGTTCCATAAACCCAATATGTAATAGACAAGACCTACTCCTTGCTCAGAGAACTGGACTCAACACGCCCGATTCACCGCACATGAATATATCTGACTAGTAATAATCTTAAAACCTATGTATTGATATCTCTCTGTTAGTGTGTCAAGTGGGTGTAAAGCGGCATAAACACAGCCGTGAAAAGCAGCTAAACCCCATTATAAAAATAAATTACTTTTAAAAACCCATGAAACAAAGACAGGGAAAGAGAGAGAAATTCTTACACAATTTGTTCAGGGGCTGTGATGCAACCTGGATTGACCATATCTAGACCCACAGCTGGATGAGACATAAGGGTGGACACTCTTGGGGCTGAGAGGTTTGGTGAGGTTGGGTGAGCAAACACAGACCCTTTAAAGTAATACTGCGTGCTACCCATCGCATGGGTCCCAAATCTCCAGGTTCAAGGGCATCTTCCTACATCGAAAACATGCATGAGAAACCCAGAAGATGGTACACCGTGTGATGGGGAAAGGTTTCTAAAACGCACCTCATTTCTCATCTCCTTGTGCTCGGGTTCGCCATTCCAGCCACTTTACTAGCAATCTCCCTACTTGGAGCCTCAGCACCTTTAACCTCCTGTTCCGTACAGGTTGCAATTTGTCCTGAGGATGAACGGGAAGACGGGGAACCAATGAGAGACTAGCTCTTGGTGTTGGGACAGGCACAGGTCACTCTATTTTCCCATCAGGAAGAAGAATTAACCACAGGCTCAGCCTGACCCCCGGAACCAGAACAGGGCCTGAAGCCATCCTGCGCTTTTGCGGCCAGCTCCCAAAAAAGCGACTTGTAAAATGGAGCTTCAGGGCACTGCAATTCACAAACCTGCAGAGTTATAAATGATAACTCTCGTCCACAAATATATTGAGGGAAGGCAAAGAAGAGGATTTGAAATCAAGGCAGAATTGCAGGAAACAGATTTCAGGAGGTAGATTCGAATCGCCTTTAAAGCACATGAAAAGCGCAAAACGTTGACAATGATGCCCTTGGCCAAAAAGGGCGTATGCGTTTTTTCCTGAATATATTCAGGAAAAAACGCATACGCCCTTTTTGGCCAACAAAGCAACCTAGAAAGGCAAATCAGCGCTACAAAGAAGTCTCGCTTCCCATCGGTCAAAAGGGCCATGCTGAAAAAAGTGTCAAAACCAGAAATGCAGGACAGGCCATGGAGAAATGGGAGCCTTGCTACACTGATGGGCGGGATGTAAATTGCCAACAGCCACTCTGGAGAAGTGTACGGTGTGTCCTGAAACATCTAAAAAACACAGCTTAGAGAGCATAGGGCACTTCCACGCATGGGGGGATAAAGTGGGAAAATTGAAAATCAGCAAGACACAAGCACCCCAAAGTTTAGGGCTGCTCTGTTGACAAGGACCTCCACTTCATTCCACCTTAAATATCCCAGGAAAGCGAAAAATGGATAAAAAAGTTGTGGTCCTTATGTACAATGGAATATCACTCAGCCATGAAATCAATGTCATAAGGCTAGTAGCAGCATGATGAGTGGATTTAGGTAAGACGATTCTAAGTGAAATAAGTCACACAGAAAAGGACACTTCTCATAAGGTGTCACTTATAGAGGGAATGTAAAAACCGTTACACTTGAACTGAATTACAAAACAGAACAGAGTCACACATGCAGAAAACACACTATGGCTGCTTAACGGGAAAGGTGAGGTGGGGTGATACATAAAACAAGAGCTTCAAATTAGCTCAGATACCGTTCCATAAACCCAATATGTAATAGACAAGACCTACTCCTTGCTCAGAGAACTGGACTCAACACGCCCGATTCACCGCACAAGAATATATCTGACTAGTAATAATCTTAAAACCTATGTATTGATATCTCTCTGTTAGTGTGTCAAGTGGGTGTAAGGCGGCATAAACACAGCCGTGAAAAGCAGCTAAACCCCATTATAAAAATAAATTACTTTTAAAAACCCATGAAACAAAGACAGGGAAAGAGAGAGAAATTCTTACACAATTTGTTCAGGGGCTGTGATGCAACCTGGACTGACCATATCTAGACCCACAGCTGGATGAGACATAAGGGTGGACACTCTTGGGGCTGAGAGGTTTGGTGAGGTTGGGTGAGCAAACGCAGACCCTTTAAAGTAATACTGCGTGCTACCCATCGCATGGGTCCCAAATCTCCAGGTTCAAGGGCAACTTCCTACATCGAAAACATGCATGAGAAACCCAGAAGATGGTACACCGTGTGATGGGGAAAGGTTTCTAAAACGCACCTCATTTCTCATCTCCTTGTGCTCGGGTTCGCCATTCCAGCCACTTTACTAGCAATCTCCCTACTTGGAGCCTCAGCACCTGTAACCTCCTGTTCCGTACAGGTTGCAATTTGTCCTGAGGATGAACGGGAAGACGGGGAACCAATGAGAGACTAGCTCTTGGTGTTGGGACAGGCACAGGTCACTCTATTTTCCCATCAGGAAGAAGAATTAACCACAGGCTCAGCCTGCCCCCCGGAACCAGAACAGGGCCTGAAGCCATCCTGCGCTTTTGCGGCCAGCTCCCAAAAAAGCGACTTGTAAAATGGAGCTTCAGGGCACTGCAATTCACAAACCTGCAGAGTTATAAATGATATCTCTCATCCACAAATATATTGAGGGAAGGCAAAGAAGAGGATTTGAAATCAAGGCAGAATTGCAGGAAACAGATTTCAGGAGGTAGATTCGAATCCCCTTTAAAGCACATGAAAAGCGGCAAAACGTTGACAATGATGCCCTTGGCCAAAAAGGGCGTATGCGTTTTTTCCTGAATATATTCAGGAAAAAACGCATACGCCCTTTTTGGCCAACCAAGCAACCTGGAAAGGCAAATCAGCGCTACAAAGAAGTCTCGCTTCCAATCGGTCAAAAGGGCCATGCTGAAAAAAGTGTCAAAACCAGAAATGCAGGACAGGCCATGGAGAAATGGGAGCCTTGCTACACTGATGGGCGGGATGTAAATTGCCAACAGCCACTCTGGAGAAGTGTACGGTGTGTCCTGAAACATCTATAAAACACAGCTTAGAGAGCATAGGGCACTTCCACGCATGGGGGCATAAAGTGGGAAAATTGAAAATCAGCAAGACACAAGCACCCCAAAGTTTAGAGCTGCTCTGTTGACAAGGACCTCCACTTCATTCCAACTTAAATATCCCAGGAAAGCGAAAAATGGATAAAAAAGTTGTGGTCCTTATGTACAATGGAATATCACTCAGCCATGAAATCAATGTCATAAGGCTAGTAGCAGCATGATGAGTGGATTTAGGTAAGACGATTCTAAGTGAAATAAGTCACACAGAAAAGGACACTTCTCATAAGGTGTCACTTATAGAGGGAATGTAAAAACCGTTACACTTGAACTGAATTACAAAACAGAACAGAGTCACACATGCAGAAAACACACTATGGCTGCTTAACGGGAAAGGTGAGGTGGGGTGATACATAAAACAAGAGCTTCAAATTAGCTCAGATACCGTTCCATAAACCCAATATGTAATAGACAAGACCTACTCCTTGCTCAGAGAACTGGACTCAACACGCCCGATTCACCGCACAAGAATATATCTGACTAGTAATAATCTTAAAACCTATGTATTGATATCTCTCTGTTAGTGTGTCAAGTGGGTGTAAGGCGGCATAAACACACCCGTGAAAAGCAGCTAAACCCCATTATAAAAATAAATTACTTTTAAAAACCCATGAAACAAAGACAGGGAAAGAGAGAGAAATTCTTACACAATTTGTTCAGGGGCTGTGATGCAACCTGGACTGACCATATCTAGACCCACAGCTGGATGAGACATAAGGGTGGACACTCTTGGGGCTGAGAGGTTTGGTGAGGTTGGGTGAGCAAACGCAGACCCTTTCAAGTAATACTGCGTGCTACCCATCGCATGGGTCCCAAATCTCCAGGTTCAAGGGCATCTTCCTACATCGAAAACATGCATGAGAAACCCAGAAGATGGTACACCGTGTGATGGGGAAAGGTTTCTAAAACGCACCTCATTTCTCATCTCCTTGTGCTCGGGTTCGCCATTCCAGCCACTTTACCAGCAATCTCCCTTCTTGGAGCATCAGCACCTTTAACCTCCTGTTCCGTACAGGTTGCAATTTGTCCTGAGGATGAACGGGAAGACAGGGAACCAATGAGAGACTAGCTCTTGGTGTTGGGACAGGCACAGGTCACTCTATTTTCCCATCAGGAAGAAGAATTAACCACAGGCTCAGCCTGCCCCCCGGAACCAGAACAGGGCCTGAAGCCATCCTGCGCTTTTGCGGCCAGCTCCCAAAAAAGCGACTTGTAAAATGGAGCTTCAGGGCACTGCAATTCACAAACCTGCAGAGTTATAAATGATAACTCTCGTCCACAAATATATTGAGGGAAGGCAAAGAAGAGGATTTGAAATCAAGGCAGAATTGCAGGAAACAGATTTCAGGAGGTAGATTCGAATCGCCTTTAAAGCACATGAAAAGCGGCAAAACGTTGACAATGATGCCCTTGGCCAAAAAGGGCGTATGCGTTTTTTCCTTAATATATTCAGGAAAAAACGCATACGCCCTTTTTGGCCAACCAAGCAACCTGGAAAGGCAAATCAGCACTACAAAGAAGTCTCGCTTCCCATCGGTCAAAAGGGCCATGCTGAAAAAATTGTCAAAACCAGAAATGCAGGACAGGCCATGGAGAAATGGGAGCCTTGCTACACTGATGGGCGGGATGTAAATTGCCAACAGCCACTCTGGAGAAGTGTACGGTGTGTCCTGAAACATCTAAAAAACACAGCTTAGAGAGCATAGGGCACTTCCACGCATTGGGGGATAAAGTGGGAAAATTGAAAATCAGCAAGACACAAGCACCCCAAAGTTTAGGGCTGCTCTGTTGACAAGGACCTCCACTTCATTCCACCTTAAATATCCCAGGAAAGCGAAAAATGGATAAAAAAGTTGTGGTCCTTATGTACAATGGAATATCACTCAGCCATGAAATCAATGTCATAAGGCTAGTAGCAGCATGATGAGTGGATTTAGGTAAGACGATTCTAAGTGAAATAAGTCACACAGAAAGGGACACTTCTCATAAGGTGTCACTTATAGAGGGAATGTAAAAACCGTTACACTTGAACTGAATTACAAAACAGAACAGAGTCACACATGCAGAAAACACACTATGGCTGCTTAACGGGAAAGGTGAGGTGGGGTGATACATAAAACAAGAGCTTCAAATTAGCTCAGATACCGTTCCATAAACCCAATATGTAATAGACAAGACCTACTCCTTGCTCAGAGAACTGGACTCAACACGCCCGATTCACCGCACAAGAATATATCTGACTAGTAATAATCTTAAAACCTATGTATTGATATCTCTCTGTTAGTGTGTCAAGTGGGTGTAAGGCGGCATAAACACAGCCGTGAAAAGCAGCTAAACCCCATTATAAAAATAAATTACTTTTAAAAACCCATGAAACAAAGACAGGGAAAGAGAGAGAAATTCTTACACAATTCGTTCAGGGGCTGTGATGCAACCTGGACTGACCATATCTAGACCCACAGCTGGATGAGACATAAGGGTGGACACTCTTGGGGCTGAGAGGTTTGGTGAGGTTGGGTGAGCAAACGCAGACCCTTTAAAGTAATACTGAGTGCTACCCATCGCATGGGTCCCAAATCTCCAGGTTCAAGGGCAACTTCCTACATCGAAAACATGCATGAGAAACCCAGAAGATGGTACACCGTGTGATGGGGAAAGGTTTCTAAAACGCACCTCATTTCTCATCTCCTTGTGCTCGGGTTCGCCATTCCAGCCACTTTACTAGCAATCTCCCTACTTGGAGCCTCAGCACCTTTAACCTCCTGTTCCGTACAGGTTGCAATTTGTCCTGAGGATGAACGGGAAGACGGGGAACCAATGAGAGACTAGCTCTTGGTGTTGGGACAGGCACAGGTGACTCTATTTTCCCATCAGGAAGAAGAATTAACCACAGGCTCAGCCTGACCCCCGGAACCAGAACAGGGCCTGAAGCCATCCTGCGCTTTTGCGGCCAGCTCCTAAAAAAGCGACTTGTAAAATGGAGCTTCAGGGCACTGCAATTCACAAACCTGCAGAGTTATAAATGATAACTCTCGTCCAGAAATATATTGAGGGAAGGCAAAGAAGAGGATTTGAAATCAAGGCAGAATTGCAGGAAACAGATTTCAGGAGGTAGATTCGAATCGCCTTTAAAGCACATGAAAAGCGGCAAAACGTTGACAATGATGCCCTTGGCCAAAAAGGGCGTATGCGTTTTTTCCTGAATATATTCAGGAAAAAACGCATACGCCCTTTTTGGCCAACCAAGCAACCTGGAAAGGCAAATCAGCGCTACAAAGAAGTCTCGCTTCCCATCGGTCAAAAGGGCCATGCTGAAAAAAGTGTCAAAACCAGAAATGCAGGACAGGCCATGGAGAAATGGGAGCCTTGCTACACTGATGGGCGGGATGTAAATTGCCAACAGCCACTCTGGAGAAGTGTACGGTGTGTCCTGAAACATCTAAAAAACACAGCTTAGAGAGCATAGGGCACTTCCACGCATGGGGGGATAGAGTGGGAAAATTGAAAATCAGCAAGACACAAGCACCCCAAAGTTTAGGGCTGCTCTGTTGACAAGGACCTCCACTTCATTCCACCTTAAATATCCCAGGAAAGCGAAAAATGGATAAAAAAGTTGTGGTCCTTATGTACAATGGAATATCACTCAGCCATGAAATCAATGTCATAAGGCTAGTAGCAGAATGATGAGTGGATTTAGGTAAGACGATTCTAAGTGAAATAAGTCACACAGAAAAGGACACTTCTCATAAGGTGTCACTTATAGAGGGAATGTAAAAACCGTTACACTTGAACTGAATTACAAAACAGAACAGAGTCACACATGCAGAAAACACACTATGGCTGCTTAACGGGAAAGGTGAGGTGGGGTGATACATAAAACAAGAGCTTCAAATTAGCTCAGATACCGTTCCATAAACCCAATATGTAATAGACAAGACCTACTCCTTGCTCAGAGAACTGGACTCAACACGCCCGATTCACCGCACAAGAATATATCTGACTAGTAATAATCTTAAAACCTATGTATTGATATCTCTCTGTTAGTGTGTCAAGTGGGTGTAAGGCGGCATAAACACAGCCGTGAAAAGCAGCTAAACCCCATTATAAAAATAAATTACTTTTAAAAACCCATGAAACAAAGACAGGGAAAGAGAGAGAAATTCTTACACAATTCGTTCAGGGGCTGTGATGCAACCTGGACTGACCATATCTAGACCCACAGCTGGATGAGACATAAGGGTGGACACTCTTGGGGCTGAGAGGTTTGGTGAGGTTGGGTGAGCAAACGCAGACCCTTTAAAGTAATCCTGAGTGCTACCCATCGCATGGGTCCCAAATCTCCAGGTTCAAGGGCAACTTCCTACATCGAAAACATGCATGAGAAACCCAGAAGATGGTACACCGTGTGATGGGGAAAGGTTTCTAAAACGCACCTCATTTCTCATCTCCTTGTGCTCGGGTTCGCCATTCCAGCCACTTTACTAGCAATCTCCCTACTTGGAGCCTCAGCACCTTTAACCTCCTGTTCCGTACAGGTTGCAATTTGTCCTGAGGATGAACGGGAAGACGGGGAACCAATGAGAGACTAGCTCTTGGTGTTGGGACAGGCACAGGTCACTCTATTTTCCCATCAGGAAGAAGAATTAACCACAGGCTCAGCCTGCCCCCCGGAACCAGAACAGGGTCTGAAGCCATCCTGCGCTTTTGCGGCCAGCTCCCAAAAAAGCGACTTGTAAAATGGAGCTTCAGGGCACTGCAATTCACAAACCTGCAGAGTTATAAATGATAACTCTCGTCCACAAATATATTGAGGGAAGGCAAAGAAGAGGATTGGAAATCAAGGCAGAATTGCAGGAAACAGATTTCAGGAGGTAGATTCGAATCGCCTTTAAAGCACATGAAAAGCGGCAAAACGTTGACAATGATGCCCTTGGCCAAAAAGGGCGTATGCGTTTTTTCCTGAATATATTCAGGAAAAAACGCATACGCCCTTTTTGGCCAACCAAGCAACCTGGAAAGGCAAATCAGCGCTACAAAGAAGTCTCGCTTCCCATCGGTCAAAAGGGCCATGCTGAAAAAAGTGTCAAAACCAGAAATGCAGGACAAGCCATGGAGAAATGGGAGCCTTGCTACACTGATGGGCGGGATGTAAATTGCCAACAGCCACTCTGGAGAAGTGTACGGTGTGTCCTGAAACATCTAAAAAACACAGCTTAGAGAGCATAGGGCACTTCCACGCATGGGGGGATAAAGTGGGAAAATTGAAAATCAGCAAGACACAAGCACCCCAAAGTTTAGGGCTGCTCTGTTGACAAGGACCTCCACTTCATTCCACCTTAAATATCCCAGGAAAGCGAAAAATGGATAAAAAAGTTGTGGTCCTTATGTACAATGGAATATCACTCAGCCATGAAATCAATGTCATAAGGCTAGTAGCAGCATGATGAGTGGATTTAGGTAAGACGATTCTAAGTGAAATAAGTCACACAGAAAAGGACACTTCTCATAAGGTGTCACTTATAGAGGGAATGTAAAAACCGTTACACTTGAACTGAATTACAAAACAGAACAGAGTCACACATGCAGAAAACACACTATGGCTGCTTAACGGGAAAGGTGAGGTGGGGTGATACATAAAACAAGAGCTTCAAATTAGCTCAGATACCGTTCCATAAACCCAATATGTAATAGACAAGACCTACTCCTTGCTCAGAGAACTGGACTCAACATGCCCGATTCACCGCACAAGAATATATCTGACTAGTAATAATCTTAAAACCTATGTATTGATATCTCTCTGTTAGTGTGTCAAGTGGGTGTAAGGCGGCATAAACACAGCCGTGAAAAGCAGCTAAACCCCATTATAAAAATAAATTACTTTTAAAAACCCATGAAACAAAGACAGGGAAAGAGAGAGAAATTCTTACACAATTTGTTCAGGGGCTGTGATGCAACCTGGACTGACCATATCTAGACCCACAGCTGGATGAGACATAAGGGTGGCCACTCTTGGGGCTGAGAGGTTTGGTGAGGTTGGGTGAGCAAACGCAGACCCTTTAAAGTAATACTGCGTGCTACCCATCGCATGGGTCCCAAATCTCCAGGTTCAAGGGCAACTTCCTACATCGAAAACATGCATGAGAAACCCAGAAGATGGTACACTGTGTGATGGGGAAAGGTTTCTAAAACGCACCTCATTTCTCATCTCCTTGTGCTCGGGTTCGCCATTCCAGCCACTTTACTAGCAATCTCCCTACTTGGAGCCTCAGCACCTTTAACCTCCTGTTCCGTACAGGTTGCAATTTGACCTGAGGATGAACGGGAAGACGGGGAACCAATGAGAGACTAGCTCTTGGTGTTGGGACAGGCACAGGTCACTCTATTTTCCCATCAGGAAGAAGAATTAACCACAGGCTCAGCCTGACCCCCGGAACCAGAACAGGGCCTGAAGCCATCCTGCGCTTTTGCGGCCAGCTCCCAAAAAAGCGACTTGTAAAATGGAGCTTCAGGGCACTGCAATTCACAAACCTGCAGAGTTATAAATGATAACTCTCGTCCACAAATATATTGAGGGAAGGCAAAGAAGAGGATTTGAAATCAAGGCAGAATTGCAGGAAACAGATTTCAGGAGGTAGATTCGAATCGCCTTTAAAGCACATGAAAAGCGGCAAAACGTTGACAATGATGCCCTTGGCCAAAAAGGGCGTATGCGTTTTTTCCTGAATATATTCAGGAAAAAACGCATACGCCCTTTTTGGCCAACCAAGCAACCTGGAAAGGCAAATCAGCGCTACAAAGAAGTCTCGCTTCCCATCGGTCAAAAGGGCCATGCTGAAAAAAGTGTCAAAACCAGAAATGCAGGACAGGCCATGGAGAAATGGGAGCCTTGCTACACTGATGGGCGGGATGTAAATTGCCAACAGCCACTCTGGAGAAGTGTACGGTGTGTCCTGAAACATCTAAAAAACACAGCTTAGAGAGCATAGGGCACTTCCACGCATGGGGGGATAAAGTGGGAAAATTGAAAATCAGCAAGACACAAGCACCCCAAAGTTTAGGGCTGCTCTGTTGACAAGGACCTCCACTTCATTCCACCTTAAATATCCCAGGAAAGCGAAAAATGGATAAAAAAGTTGTGGTCCTTATGTACAATGGAATATCACTCAGCCATGAAATCAATGTCATAAGGCTAGTAGCAGCATGATGAGTGGATTTAGGTAAGACGATTCTAAGTGAAATAAGTCACACAGAAAAGGACACTTCTCATAAGGTGTCACTTATAGAGGGAATGTAAAAACCGTTACACTTGAACTGAATTACAAAACAGAACAGAGTCACACATGCAGAAAACACACTATGGCTGCTTAACGGGAAAGGTGAGGTGGGGTGATACATAAAACAAGAGCTTCAAATTAGCTCAGATACCGTTCCATAAACCCAATATGTAATAGACAAGACCTACTCCTTGCTCAGAGAACTGGACTCAACACGCCCGATTCACCGCACAAGAATATATCTGACTAGTAATAATCTTAAAACCTATGTATTGCTATCTCTCTGTTAGTGTGTCAAGTGGGTGTAAGGCGGCATAAACACAGCCGTGAAAAGCAGCTAAACCCCATTATAAAAATAAATTACTTTTAAAAACCCATGAAACAAAGACAGGGAAAGAGAGAGAAATTCTTACACAATTCGTTCAGGGGCTGTGATGCAACCTGGACTGACCATATCTAGACCCACAGCTGGATGAGACATAAGGGTGGACACTCTTGGGGCTGAGAGGTTTGGTGAGGTTGGGTGAGCAAACGCAGACCCTTTAAAGTAATACTGAGTGCTACCCATCGCATGGGTCCCAAATCTCCAGGTTCAAGGGCAACTTCCTACATCGAAATCATGCATGAGAAACCCAGAAGATGGTACACCGTGTGATGGGGAAAGGTTTCTAAAACGCACCTCATTTCTCATCTCCTTGTGCTCGGGTTCGCCATTCCAGCCACTTTACTAGCAATCTCCCTACTTGGAGCCTCAGCACCTTTAACCTCCTGTTCCGTACAGGTTGCAATTTGTCCTGAGGATGAACGGGAAGACGGGGAACCAATGAGAGACTAGCTCTTGGTGTTGGGACAGGCACAGGTCACTCTATTTTCCCATCAGGAAGAAGAATTAACCACAGGCTCAGCCTGCCCCCCGGAACCAGAACAGGGCCTGAAGCCATCCTGCGCTTTTGCGGCCAGCTCCCAAAAAAACGACTTGTAAAATGGAGCTTCAGGGCACTGCAATTCACAAACCTGCAGAGTTATAAATGATAACTCTCGTCCACAAATATATTGAGGGAAGGCAAAGAAGAGGATTTGAAATCAAGGCAGAATTGCAGGAAACAGATTTCAGGAGGTAGATTCGAATCGCCTTTAAAGCACATGAAAAGCGGCAAAACGTTGACAATGATGCCCTTGGCCAAAAAGGGCGTATGCGTTTTTTCCTGAATATATTCAGGAAAAAACGCATACGCCCTTTTTGGCCAACCAAGCAACCTGGAAAGGCAAATCAGCGCTACAAAGAAGTCTCGCTTCCCATCGGTCAAAAGGGCCATGCTGAAAAAATTGTCAAAACCAGAAATGCAGGACAGGCCATGGAGAAATGGGAGCCTTGCTACACTGATGGGCGGGATGTAAATTGCCAACAGCCACTCTGGAGAAGTGTACGGTGTGTCCTGAAACATCTAAAAAACACAGCTTAGAGAGCATAGGGCACTTCCACGCATTGGGGGATAAAGTGGGAAAATTGAAAATCAGCAAGACACAAGCACCCCAAAGTTTAGGGCTGCTCTGTTGACAAGGACCTCCACTTCATTCCACCTTAAATATCCCAGGAAAGCGAAAAATGGATAAAAAATTTGTGGTCCTTATGTACAATGGAATATCACTCAGCCATGAAATCAATGTCATAAGGCTAGTAGCAGCATGATGAGTGGATTTAGGTAAGACGATTCTAAGTGAAATAAGTCACACAGAAAAGGACACTTCTCATAAGGTGTCACTTATAGAGGGAATGTAAAAACCGTTACACTTGAACTGAATTACAAAACAGAACAGAGTCACACATGCAGAAAACACACTATGGCTGCTTAACGGGAAAGGTGAGGTGGGGTGATACATAAAACAAGAGCTTCAAATTAGCTCAGATACCGTTCCATAAACCCAATATGTAATAGACAAGACCTACTCCTTGCTCAGAGAACTGGACTCAACATGCCCGATTCACCGCACAAGAATATATCTGACTAGTAATAATCTTAAAACCTATGTATTGATATCTCTCTGTTAGTGTGTCAAGTGGGTGTAAGGCGGCATAAACACAGCCGTGAAAAGCAGCTAAACCCCATTATAAAAATAAATTACTTTTAAAAACCCATGAAACAAAGACAGGGAAAGAGAGAGAAATTCTTACACAATTTGTTCAGGGGCTGTGATGCAACCTGGACTGACCATATCTAGACCCACAGCTGGATGAGACATAAGGGTGGCCACTCTTGGGGCTGAGAGGTTTGGTGAGGTTGGGTGAGCAAACGCAGACCCTTTAAAGTAATACTGCGTGCTACCCATCGCATGGGTCCCAAATCTCCAGGTTCAAGGGCAACTTCCTACATCGAAAACATGCATGAGAAACCCAGAAGATGGTACACTGTGTGATGGGGAAAGGTTTCTAAAACGCACCTCATTTCTCATCTCCTTGTGCTCGGGTTCGCCATTCCAGCCACTTTACTAGCAATCTCCCTACTTGGAGCCTCAGCACCTTTAACCTCCTGTTCCGTACAGGTTGCAATTTGACCTGAGGATGAACGGGAAGACGGGGAACCAATGAGAGACTAGCTCTTGGTGTTGGGACAGGCACAGGTCACTCTATTTTCCCATCAGGAAGAAGAATTAACCACAGGCTCAGCCTGACCCCCGGAACCAGAACAGGGCCTGAAGCCATCCTGCGCTTTTGCGGCCAGCTCCCAAAAAAGCGACTTGTAAAATGGAGCTTCAGGGCACTGCAATTCACAAACCTGCAGAGTTATAAATGATAACTCTCGTCCACAAATATATTGAGGGAAGGCAAAGAAGAGGATTTGAAATCAAGGCAGAATTGCAGGAAACAGATTTCAGGAGGTAGATTCGAATCGCCTTTAAAGCACATGAAAAGCGGCAAAACGTTGACAATGATGCCCTTGGCCAAAAAGGGCGTATGCGTTTTTTCCTGAATATATTCAGGAAAAAACGCATACGCCCTTTTTGGCCAACCAAGCAACCTGGAAAGGCAAATCAGCGCTACAAAGAAGTCTCGCTTCCCATCGGTCAAAAGGGCCATGCTGAAAAAAGTGTCAAAACCAGAAATGCAGGACAGGCCATGGAGAAATGGGAGCCTTGCTACACTGATGGGCGGGATGTAAATTGCCAACAGCCACTCTGGAGAAGTGTACGGTGTGTCCTGAAACATCTAAAAAACACAGCTTAGAGAGCATAGGGCACTTCCACGCATGGGGGGATAAAGTGGGAAAATTGAAAATCAGCAAGACACAAGCACCCCAAAGTTTAGGGCTGCTCTGTTGACAAGGACCTCCACTTCATTCCACCTTAAATATCCCAGGAAAGCGAAAAATGGATAAAAAAGTTGTGGTCCTTATGTACAATGGAATATCACTCAGCCATGAAATCAATGTCATAAGGCTAGTAGCAGCATGATGAGTGGATTTAGGTAAGACGATTCTAAGTGAAATAAGTCACACAGAAAAGGACACTTCTCATAAGGTGTCACTTATAGAGGGAATGTAAAAACCGTTACACTTGAACTGAATTACAAAACAGAACAGAGTCACACATGCAGAAAACACACTATGGCTGCTTAACGGGAAAGGTGAGGTGGGGTGATACATAAAACAAGAGCTTCAAATTAGCTCAGATACCGTTCCATAAACCCAATATGTAATAGACAAGACCTACTCCTTGCTCAGAGAACTGGACTCAACACGCCCGATTCACCGCACAAGAATATATCTGACTAGTAATAATCTTAAAACCTATGTATTGCTATCTCTCTGTTAGTGTGTCAAGTGGGTGTAAGGCGGCATAAACACAGCCGTGAAAAGCAGCTAAACCCCATTATAAAAATAAATTACTTTTAAAAACCCATGAAACAAAGACAGGGAAAGAGAGAGAAATTCTTACACAATTCGTTCAGGGGCTGTGATGCAACCTGGACTGACCATATCTAGACCCACAGCTGGATGAGACATAAGGGTGGACACTCTTGGGGCTGAGAGGTTTGGTGAGGTTGGGTGAGCAAACGCAGACCCTTTAAAGTAATACTGAGTGCTACCCATCGCATGGGTCCCAAATCTCCAGGTTCAAGGGCAACTTCCTACATCGAAATCATGCATGAGAAACCCAGAAGATGGTACACCGTGTGATGGGGAAAGGTTTCTAAAACGCACCTCATTTCTCATCTCCTTGTGCTCGGGTTCGCCATTCCAGCCACTTTACTAGCAATCTCCCTACTTGGAGCCTCAGCACCTTTAACCTCCTGTTCCGTACAGGTTGCAATTTGTCCTGAGGATGAACGGGAAGACGGGGAACCAATGAGAGACTAGCTCTTGGTGTTGGGACAGGCACAGGTCACTCTATTTTCCCATCAGGAAGAAGAATTAACCACAGGCTCAGCCTGCCCCCCGGAACCAGAACAGGGCCTGAAGCCATCCTGCGCTTTTGCGGCCAGCTCCCAAAAAAACGACTTGTAAAATGGAGCTTCAGGGCACTGCAATTCACAAACCTGCAGAGTTATAAATGATAACTCTCGTCCACAAATATATTGAGGGAAGGCAAAGAAGAGGATTTGAAATCAAGGCAGAATTGCAGGAAACAGATTTCAGGAGGTAGATTCGAATCGCCTTTAAAGCACATGAAAAGCGGCAAAACGTTGACAATGATGCCCTTGGCCAAAAAGGGCGTATGCGTTTTTTCCTGAATATATTCAGGAAAAAACGCATACGCCCTTTTTGGCCAACCAAGCAACCTGGAAAGGCAAATCAGCGCTACAAAGAAGTCTCGCTTCCCATCGGTCAAAAGGGCCATGCTGAAAAAATTGTCAAAACCAGAAATGCAGGACAGGCCATGGAGAAATGGGAGCCTTGCTACACTGATGGGCGGGATGTAAATTGCCAACAGCCACTCTGGAGAAGTGTACGGTGTGTCCTGAAACATCTAAAAAACACAGCTTAGAGAGCATAGGGCACTTCCACGCATTGGGGGATAAAGTGGGAAAATTGAAAATCAGCAAGACACAAGCACCCCAAAGTTTAGGGCTGCTCTGTTGACAAGGACCTCCACTTCATTCCACCTTAAATATCCCAGGAAAGCGAAAAATGGATAAAAAATTTGTGGTCCTTATGTACAATGGAATATCACTCAGCCATGAAATCAATGTCATAAGGCTAGTAGCAGCATGATGAGTGGATTTAGGTAAGACGATTCTAAGTGAAATAAGTCACACAGAAAAGGACACTTCTCATAAGGTGTCACTTATAGAGGGAATGTAAAAACCGTTACACTTGAACTGAATTACAAAACAGAACAGAGTCACACATGCAGAAAACACACTATGGCTGCTTAACGGGAAAGGTGAGGTGGGGTGATACATAAAACAAGAGCTTCAAATTAGCTCAGATACCGTTCCATAAACCCAATATGTAATAGACAAGACCTACTCCTTGCTCAGAGAACTGGACTCAACATGCCCGATTCACCGCACAAGAATATATCTGACTAGTAATAATCTTAAAACCTATGTATTGATATCTCTCTGTTAGTGTGTCAAGTGGGTGTAAGGCGGCATAAACACAGCCGTGAAAAGCAGCTAAACCCCATTATAAAAATAAATTACTTTTAAAAACCCATGAAACAAAGACAGGGAAAGAGAGAGAAATTCTTACACAATTTGTTCAGGGGCTGTGATGCAACCTGGACTGACCATATCTAGACCCACAGCTGGATGAGACATAAGGGTGGCCACTCTTGGGGCTGAGAGGTTTGGTGAGGTTGGGTGAGCAAACGCAGACCCTTTAAAGTAATACTGCGTGCTACCCATCGCATGGGTCCCAAATCTCCAGGTTCAAGGGCAACTTCCTACATCGAAAACATGCATGAGAAACCCAGAAGATGGTACACTGTGTGATGGGGAAAGGTTTCTAAAACGCACCTCATTTCTCATCTCCTTGTGCTCGGGTTCGCCATTCCAGCCACTTTACTAGCAATCTCCCTACTTGGAGCCTCAGCACCTTTAACCTCCTGTTCCGTACAGGTTGCAATTTGACCTGAGGATGAACGGGAAGACGGGGAACCAATGAGAGACTAGCTCTTGGTGTTGGGACAGGCACAGGTCACTCTATTTTCCCATCAGGAAGAAGAATTAACCACAGGCTCAGCCTGACCCCCGGAACCAGAACAGGGCCTGAAGCCATCCTGCGCTTTTGCGGCCAGCTCCCAAAAAAGCGACTTGTAAAATGGAGCTTCAGGGCACTGCAATTCACAAACCTGCAGAGTTATAAATGATAACTCTCGTCCACAAATATATTGAGGGAAGGCAAAGAAGAGGATTTGAAATCAAGGCAGAATTGCAGGAAACAGATTTCAGGAGGTAGATTCGAATCGCCTTTAAAGCACATGAAAAGCGGCAAAACGTTGACAATGATGCCCTTGGCCAAAAAGGGCGTATGCGTTTTTTCCTGAATATATTCAGGAAAAAACGCATACGCCCTTTTTGGCCAACCAAGCAACCTGGAAAGGCAAATCAGCGCTACAAAGAAGTCTCGCTTCCCATCGGTCAAAAGGGCCATGCTGAAAAAAGTGTCAAAACCAGAAATGCAGGACAGGCCATGGAGAAATGGGAGCCTTGCTACACTGATGGGCGGGATGTAAATTGCCAACAGCCACTCTGGAGAAGTGTACGGTGTGTCCTGAAACATCTAAAAAACACAGCTTAGAGAGCATAGGGCACTTCCACGCATGGGGGGATAAAGTGGGAAAATTGAAAATCAGCAAGACACAAGCACCCCAAAGTTTAGGGCTGCTCTGTTGACAAGGACCTCCACTTCATTCCACCTTAAATATCCCAGGAAAGCGAAAAATGGATAAAAAAGTTGTGGTCCTTATGTACAATGGAATATCACTCAGCCATGAAATCAATGTCATAAGGCTAGTAGCAGCATGATGAGTGGATTTAGGTAAGACGATTCTAAGTGAAATAAGTCACACAGAAAAGGACACTTCTCATAAGGTGTCACTTATAGAGGGAATGTAAAAACCGTTACACTTGAACTGAATTACAAAACAGAACAGAGTCACACATGCAGAAAACACACTATGGCTGCTTAACGGGAAAGGTGAGGTGGGGTGATACATAAAACAAGAGCTTCAAATTAGCTCAGATACCGTTCCATAAACCCAATATGTAATAGACAAGACCTACTCCTTGCTCAGAGAACTGGACTCAACACGCCCGATTCACCGCACAAGAATATATCTGACTAGTAATAATCTTAAAACCTATGTATTGCTATCTCTCTGTTAGTGTGTCAAGTGGGTGTAAGGCGGCATAAACACAGCCGTGAAAAGCAGCTAAACCCCATTATAAAAATAAATTACTTTTAAAAACCCATGAAACAAAGACAGGGAAAGAGAGAGAAATTCTTACACAATTCGTTCAGGGGCTGTGATGCAACCTGGACTGACCATATCTAGACCCACAGCTGGATGAGACATAAGGGTGGACACTCTTGGGGCTGAGAGGTTTGGTGAGGTTGGGTGAGCAAACGCAGACCCTTTAAAGTAATACTGAGTGCTACCCATCGCATGGGTCCCAAATCTC